>NC_092724.1:21678616-22000397 GCF_047496885.1 Scyliorhinus torazame | reverse complement strand
ACGGAGAGTCCTCACTGAGTAAAAAAAAAAGAAACAACAAAAAAACTTTGTTTACAACATGATACACACACAGCCCAATAGATCCCTCCCAAGTTCCTCACTGCTTGGTGCCTCACTGGCTGATCTTTTTATTCAGAGGTTAACAGAGGTCCCTAGAAGAGGCATTCACACTCCACAAGGACCACGAGGAAGATAATCATCCCCCCTCCGTCGGCCCCGTGCGGGCTATTACAGTCACCGCTCATTCTTCACCAATGGTTTCAGGCCCAATCTACTCAACCTCTCCTCATAAGAAAATTCCTTCGTATCCGGGATCAACCGAATGAACCTTCTCTGGACTGCCTCCAATGCCAGTATATATCTTTCCTTAGATAAGGGGACCAAAACTGTTCTCTGTATTCCAGGTGTGGTCTAACTAGTGCCTTGTATAGTTTGAGCAGGACTTCCCTATTTTTATACTCCATTCCCTTTGAAATAAAGGCCAACATTCCATTTGTCTTCCCGATTACCCACTGAACTTGCACACTAGCTTTTTGTGATTTATGCACGAGGACCCCCTAATCCCTCTTTGCTACAGTTTTCTGCCGTCTTTCTCCATTTAAATAATATTCAGCTCCTTTATTCTTCCTACCAAAGTGCATTACTTGACATTTTCCATCTGCCAAGTTTTTGCCCACTCTCATAAACTGTCTATATCCCTCTGTAGACTCGGTGTCATTCTCAGCACTTGCCTTCGCATCTAGTCTTGTGCCATCCCCAAACTTGGCAACAGTACGTTCACTTCCCTCGCATTATGGGAAATTACATTGAGACTGGAACAAAGTTCCTCAGTTTGGTAGATCCCTCGCTGAGCATTGTAACTGCTCCAGATCTTTTTGAAGGGCTAATTTCAGAATCAGTGGATTCCTGTAAAGGTGATTCTGGGTTTGTGATGGACTCCAGTATTAATCCTCAAATTTGCTAGCATGTACAGGAGTCACACCGAGAGTTGCAAATCTTCAGACTTTGCTGCTCAATTTACATCACTTCACAGCTGGCTTCACATCTCTCCCTTTGCCCTCCCATTATTTGAAAGAACTTGCAAGATTGACATGTTTTTTAAAAAAAATAACTGTTTTATTAAAGTTTTTCAATGAGCGTTTTTACATAACAAAAATAGAAATACAGATAGTAATAAAAAATAACAATAAACATATCCCAAAGCTTACAGTGAAACTACTTACACAACAGAATTTTTCTTTTTTTTTTAAACAGAACAAGGTGGGTTTTGTCTCCATGCCCAACTCACATTATATCAACAGTACCCCCACCTGAACCCCCCACCCCCTCACCCCCAGGATGCTGCTGACACTTACTGCTCCCCAAGAAAGTCAAGGAAAGGTTGCCACCGCTGGGAGAACCCCATCAAGGACCCTCTGAAGGCGAACTTTATTCGTTCCAGGCTGAGGAACCCCGCCATATCACTAACCCAGGGGTTTTGAGTCCCTCCACATTAGCAAGATCCGTCTCCGGGCTACCAGGGAGGAAAAGGCCAGTACCTCGGCCTCTTTCGCCTCCTGCACTCCCAGATCCTCCGACACTCCAAATATCACTACTGTTGGACTCGCCTTCAACCAAGTGTCCAAAATCCTAGACATCACCCTCGCAAACCCCGCCAGAATTCTTTAAGCGGCGGGCATGCCCAAAACATATGGGCATGGTTCGCCGGACTCCCTGCACATCTCGGGCACCTGTCCTCCACCCCAAAAAACTTACAAATTCTTGCCGCCGTTATATGCGCCCGATGCACCACCTTAAACTGAATTAAACTGAGCCTGGCACATGAGGAGGAGGAGTTCACCCTGCCCTGGGCGTCGGCCCACAGGCCCTCATCCAGCTCCTCCTCCCACTTGCCCTTCAACTCCTCCACTGCGGCTTCCTCCACCTCCTGCAGCTCCTGATATCTGTCCGACACCTTCCCCTCCCCTACCCAGATGCCAGAAACCACCCTGTCCTGGATCCTACGCGGGGGCAGCAGCGGAAATGTCCCCACCTGTTTTCTAAGAAAGTCCCAAACCTGAAGGTACCTGAACGCATTCCAGGGGGTAGGCCGAACTTCTCCTCCAGCGCCTGCATGCTGGAGGAAGTCCCGTCTATAAACAGGTCCCCCATCCTCCTAATACCTGCCCGATACCAGCCTTGGTATCCCCCATCCAAACTACCCAGAGCAAATCTGTGGTTATTCCGTATTGGGGTCCACACCGAGGCCCCCTCCTCTCCCCTGTGTCTCCTCGACTGCCCCCAGATCCTCAGTGCCGCCATCACCACCGGACTAGTGGTGTATCGGGTCGGCGAGAATGGCAGTGGAGCCGTAACAAGTGCCCCTAGACTGGTACCTCTCCACGACGCCACCTCCAACCGCCCCCACGCCGCCCCCTCCTCCATCATCCATTTCCTGATCATGGCCACATTGGCCGCCCAGTAATAACTGCAGAAGTTCGGCAGAGCCAGTCCTCCCCCACCCCCTCCGGCTACGCTCCAAGAATACCCTTTTGACTTGCGGGGTTTTATTCGCCCACACAAATCCCGTAACAATCCTATTCACCCGCTTAAAGAAGGACTTGGGGATGAAAATGGGGAGGCACTGAAATATGAAGAGGAACCTGGGGAGAACCATCATCTTCACAGTCTGTACCCGTCCCGCCAAGGAAAGTGGGAGCATATCCCACCTTTTAAACTCTCCCTCCATCTGCTCCACTAGCTGGGTTAAGTTGAGCCTGTGCAGGGCATCCCAGTTCCTGGCCACTTGGATCCCCAAGTACCGAAAGCTCCTCTCCATTGTCTCCCTCAGTCTCTCCTCCTGGCCCCTACCGTGGACCACGAACAGCTCACTCTTTCCCATGTTCAACTTATACCCCGAGAACCTCCCAAAGTCCCCCAGGATCCGCATGACCTCCCCCATCCCCACTAGCGGGTCCGAAATATACAACAGCAGGTCACCCGCGTAGAGGCAGACCCGGTGCTCCTCCCCTCCGCGCACCAGTCCCCTCCAATCCCCTGAAGTCCTGAGCACAATGGCCAACGGCTGAATTGCCAGGGCAAACAGCAACGGGGACAGGGGACACCCCTGCCTCGTCCCCCGTGCAGCCTGAAATATTCCGACCTTAGCCGGTTTGTGGACACACGCTACAGGGGCCTGAAACAGCAGCTTGACCCACCCTATAAATCCCTCCCCAAATCCAAACCTGCCTAGCACCTCCCACAGATACTCCCACTCCACCCTGTCAAAGGCCTTCTCCGCGTCCATCGCAGCCACTACCTCCACCTCCCCCCGCTCCGAGGGCATCATGATAATATTCAGGAGCCTCCTCACATTCGCGTTCAGCTGCCTGCCCTTAACAAAACCCGTCTGGTCCTCCCCAATCACTCCTGGGACACAGTCCTCTATTCTGGTGGCCAGAATTTTTGCCAACAGCTTGGCATCCACGTTCAGGAGCGATATCGGCCTGTAGGACCCACACTGAAGCGGATCCTTCTCCTTCTTCAGGATAAGCGAGATCAACGCCAGCGACATTGTTGGAGGGAGGATCCCTTTCTCCTTTGCCTCATTGAAGGTTCTCATCAGGAGCGGGCTCAACAGCTCCGAGAACTTCTTATAAAATTCTACGGAGAAGCCATCCGGGCCCGGGGCCTTGCCCATCTGCATGCCTGCCAGCCCCCTGGCTACCTCCTCCAAACCAATCGGGGCCCCCAGTCCCTGCACCCGCTCTGCTTCCACCCTTGGGAACCTCAACCGGTCCATGAACCGCCTCATCCCTTCTCCCTCCCCGGGGGGTTCCGACTCGTATAACCTTCCGTAGAACTCCCTGAAGACTTCACTGACCCTCTCTGGGCTCAGCACCATGTTGCCTTCCCTATCCCGCACTCCCCCAATCTCTCTGGCCGCCTCCCTCTTGCGCAGCTGGTGCGCCAGCATCCTACTCGCCTTCTCCCCATACTCATAAACTGCCCCCTTCGCTTTCCTCAGCTGCGCCTCCGCCTTCCCCGTGGACAGCAGGTTAAACTCCGCCTGTAATTTCCGGCGCTCATTCAACAGCCCCCCCTTTGGGGCCTCCGCGTACCTCCTATCTACCCTGAGTATCTCTCCCACCAGTCTCTCCCTCTCCGCCCTCTCCTTCTTCTCTTTATGGGACCTAATGGAGATTAACTCTCCCCTACTGACCGCCTTCAGAGCCTCCCAAACCACTGCCACCGTCACCTCTCCTGTGTCATTCGCTCCCACATAATTCTCAATACTCCTCCTTATCCGCCCGCACACCTCTTCGTCCGCCAGCAGCCCCACATCCAGTCGCCAGAGAGGGCGCTGACCCCGTTCCGCCCCCAGTCGCAGGTCCACCCAGTGCGGGGCATGGTCCGAGACCGCAATGGCCGAGTATTCTACCCCCTCCACCCTCGGGATTAACGCCCTACTCAACACAAAGAAGTCTATTCGCGAATAGACTTTATGGACATGGGAGAAAAAGGAAAACTCCTTCATCCTTGGCCGCGTAAACCTCCAAGTGTCCACTCCCCCCATCTGGCCCATGAACTCCCACAAGGCCCTGGCCGTCGGCCTCTTTCCTGTTCTGGACTTGGAACGATCCAAGCTCGGATCCAAGACCGTATTAAAGTCCCCTCCCATAATCAGGTGACTTATCTCCAAGTCCGGGATCCTACCCAACACGCGCCTCAAAGTCCGCATCGTCCCAGTTCGGGGCATATACATTCACTAACACCACCCGGGCCTCCTGCAGCGTTCCACTCACCATTATATACCTGCCCCCCTTATCCGCCACGATGCTCCCCGCCTCAAATGCCACTCGTTTACTGACCAAAATAGCCAACTCCTCTGGTCTTTGAGTCTAACCCCGAGTGAAACACCTGTCCCACCCATCCTTTCCTCAGCCTCGTCTGGTCCGCGAGCTTTAAGTGAGTCTCTTGCAACATGGCCACGTCCGCCTTCAACCCCTTTAAATGCGAGAACACACGGGACCGCTTGACCGGCCCATTCAGGCCCCTCACGTTCCACGTGATCAGCCTGGTTGGGGGGGTAACCATCCCCCCATCCCGTCGACTAGCCATCTCCCTTTTTCGGCCAACCGTGTGCCCCCGCCTCCCTCCTCCAGCTCTCCCCCCGGCGGCCCCCTCGCCCGACTCTCCATCCATAGCCCTCACCTGGCTCCCCTTCAGTCAGCAAAGCAGCAGCCCCCCCCCCCCCCCCCGGCAAGCATCCGCTTAGCTCTGGTTTCCCCCCCATTGTGCTTCCGTGAGTCAGCTCACCCACGCTGACTCCGGCCGCTCCTGCCTCTAACTACCAACTCTTAACTTGTTGCCTCCTTCGGGCCTCCCTACCCCCCTCCCCCGCAGGGTAGAGGGGCAAGCGCCATCTGGGACCTCCCCATGCGCCGGACAGCCCGTCCCGGGCGTTTCCCACCCCCTAGCACCGAACACCTGGAAAACAAAACACCTGGAAAACAAGTAAAACAAACAACAAAACCCCCAACCAAACGAGGGCAGACATGCCCATAAACTTATGCTTTACCCGCCGTCCACCCCTCGGTCCCTCCCCACCCGCACATTTCACCCCCATACAACAGTCCCTTAGTTGAGGTCCAGCTTCTCCTGCCTGATGAACGACCACGCCTCGTCTGGGGTATCAAAATAGTGGTGCCTGTCCTGGTATGTTACCCACAGTCTCGCCGGGTGCAGGAGCCCAAACTTCACCCCTTTACCATGGAGGACGGCCTTCGCCCAGTTAAAACCTGCACGCCTCCTCGCCAGCTCAGCTCCCAGGTCCTAGTAAATTCGGATCTCGCCATTCTCCCACTTACTGCTCCGCTCTTTCTTCGCCCACCGCAGGACTCGCTCCCGGTCTGCCAAGCGCTGAAACCGTATCACCATCGCTCTCGGTGGCTCGTTTACCCTCGGCTTTCTGGCAAGAACCCTGTGCGCCCCATCCAGCTCCAAGGGCCGCGGGAAGGACCCCACGCCCATCAGCGTCCCCAACATTGTGGCCATGTACGTGCTTGCGTCCGCCCCCTCCGCTCCTTCAGGAATGCCCAGGATCCGGAGATTGTGGCTCCGAGATCTGCACTCAAGGTCATCCAGCCTCTCCTGCCATCTCTTATGTAGCGCCTCGTGCGCCTCCACTTTCACCGCAAGGCCCAGGATCTCATCCTCGTTCTCCGCCACCTTCCTCCTCACCTCCTTGATCTCCTTCTCCTGCGCCTTCTGGGTCACCACAACTCTCTCCATGGAGGCCAGCATCTCCGTTTTCAGCTCCATGAAGCAGTTTTTCAGGAGCTCCTGCTGTTCTCTGGCCCACTGGGCCCACACATCCTGATCCTCTCCGGCCGCCATTTTGTCCTCCCGGACCTTCTCGACCTTCTTCCCCGGATTCGCGCGTCTGCCGGCTCCGCTCCTGGTCCTCTCCATGCACCAGCAGGGGCGGGGGGGGGGTGGGTGGGGGGGCTCTCCCACGTCTATTCCCACGCCGGTTCCTCCTGTTAACTGCTGCCGCCGCTCCTTTTAGCGGCCCGAAACACCGATCCCGGCGGGAGCTGCCGTTCGCGTGACCTAGCAGGTCATGGCCACTACCGGAAGTCCCAAGATTGACATGTTAAACTCAAATTAAACTCTCTGCAAAAGATTAGGGCTGGAATTGAACAGTGTAAAAATACCCCTTAAAAATGATCATTATCAATACAATGTCACCAACCTCCAGGGTCCAAAAAGAGAACAATTTATACTGTTCAATGTCATTCCTGCAGGTCGAAAATTGTTTTGAGAGATTAAGATTTTCTTTCACAATTTAAAACGTTATGACTAGTTCTTACTTTTCCTTTCTGTCTGATTGGCTGCTGGTCCCGTCATTCACTGAAATCGCTGGTGCCCCACAGCCTCGGCAATGCCGTTATCAGCACTTTCAATAAGTTACAAGACAAAACACTTTGAGCTGAAGAACGAGGGGGTTAAGTCTATGGCCTGTGCTATGAGACCCCTGACCCCAGGGAGTGTTGGTCCATTTAGTTTTTGTGTCTGAAGCCAAGGCCAGAATTTTGCGCTGCCCTGGTGGGTTTGGAGGTGTGGGGGAGGTTGGGTGGGAAGAGGGGTCTAAAATTGTATGGATGGGATGAATCAGAAGGTTATTTCAGGTCCCCTCCCAGCCCCCCCCTCTTCCCACCCCATCCCGGCCTGAACCCCAGACACTGATTCCACCCACCCCTCCCCCGTGGGCATCGCCTACCCTTCCTCCCCCGGGACCCCCCAGTGCTTAGCTGAAGTGGGGTCCTGGGACTGAGGTTCAGGCACAGTGCTGCAGTAACTCCTCCGGCTACTGCAGAGCTGTGCCTGGAGGAGCTAGATTAGCCAACAGATTTCCAAGGGCGTCGGCAGTCCCGCCTGCTGCCAATCCAAACTAATTGAGTGTGAAATGGGCCTGTCGGGGCCGATGGGGATGAGTTTCACTTCGAGTCTCAGGGTGGCGGGCTCCGAACTCTCACCATCCTGAAAATCCAGCACCAAACGTACTTTCTGCCTGCGGTGAGGAAAATGTGCCTCTGGGAGCAACTGCATACTCAGGGGAGAGGTTCTCCATCTCTAATTCCAATCCGTTGGATTGGGATCACTATACAGAACCTTGTCTGGGACACCATCCCCCATACTTCACTTGAGAGAGTGGGCATCAACGTAGTAGCTGATGTAGTAAGAAGCAAACTTCCCAACAAGACCACTCGTAACTATCAGGGATGTGGATTTCAATTAGCTCTTTTCTGCTCCCAAGCTTTCAGACACAAGAGGTCAATTATGTCCCCACCAAACTCTCCCACCCTCCTGTCGGCAACATTGTGGAGTTCAGCTAATCCAGGTAAAGACCAGGGGCGTCATTCTCCGACCCCCCGCCGGGTTGGAGAATGGCCGTTGGCCGCCGTGAATCCCGCCCCCGCCCCCGCCGAAGTCTCCGCTCCCGGAGATTGGGCGGGGGCGGGAATCCGGCCGCGCCGGTTGTGGGGACCCCCCGCTGGATTCTCCGGCCCGGATGGGCCGAAGTCCCGCCCAGGAATTGCCTGTCCCGCCGACGTAAATCAAACCTGGTATTTACCGGCGGGACCAGGCGGCGTGGGCGGGCTCCGGGGTCCTGGGGGGGGGGCGCGGGGCGATCTGACCCCGGGGGGTGCCCCCACGGTGGCCTGGCCCGCGATCGGGGCCCACCGATCCGCGGGCGGGCCTGTGCTGTGGGGCACTCTTTCCCTTCCGCCTCCGCTACGGCCTCCACCATGGCGGAGGCGGAAGAGACTCTCCCCACTGCGCATGCGCGGGAAACTGACAGCGGCCGCTGACGCTCCCGCGCATGCGCGGGGAAACTGACAGCGGCCGCTGACGCTCCCACGCATGCTCCGCATTTCCACGCCAGCTGGCGGGGCAACAAACGCCATTTCCGCCAGCTGGCGGGGCGGAAATCCCTCCGGCGTCGGCCTAGCCCTTCAATGTTGGGGCTAGGCCGCCAAACATGCGGAGACTTCCGCACCTTTGGGCCGGCGCGATGCCCGTCTGATTGGCGCCGGCTTTGGCGCCAGTCGGCGGGCATCCCGCCGTTGGGGGAGAATTTCGCCCCAGATTCGGCACCTGGGCCCTTTCTCGTCCGAATGGCTCATTGCAGCAGAGGACCATAAGGAGATAGGAAGAGGGGGCGACCATTCAGCCCCTCGAGACTCTTTCACCATGCAATGAGATCACAGCTGATCCGTATCTTGGGCGAAATTCTCCCCCAACGGCGGGATGCCCGCCGACTGGCGCCAAAGCCGGCGCTAATCAGATGGGCATCGCGCCGGCCCAAAGGTGCGGAATGCTCCGCATCTTTGGCGGCCTAGCCCCAACATTGAGGGGCTAGGCCGACGCCGGAGGGATTTCCGCCCCGCCAGCTGGCGGAAATGGCGTTTGTTTCCCCGCCAGCTGGCGCGGAAATGCGGCGCATGCGCGGGAGCGTCCGCGGCCGCTGACAGTCTCCCGGCGCATGCGCGGGAGCGTCAGCGGCCGCTGTCAGTTTCCCGCGCATGCGCAGTGGGGAGAGTCTCTTCCGCCTCCGCCATGGTGGAGGCCGTAGTAGAGGCGGAAGGGAAAGAGTGCCCCCACGGCACAGGCCCGCCCGCAGATCGGTGGGCCCCGATCGCGGGCCAGGCCACCGTGGGGGCACCCCCCGGGGTCAGATCGCCCCCCCCAGGACCCCGGAGCCCGCCCACGCCACCTGGTCCCGCCGGTAAATACCAGGTTTGATTTACGTCGGCGGGACAGGCAATTCCTGGGCGGGACTTCGGGCCACCCGGGCCGGAGAATCCAGCGGGGGGTCCCGCCAACCGGCGCGGCCGGATTCCCGTCCCCGCCCAATCTCCGGGAGCGGAGACTTCGGCGGGGGCGGGATTCACGGCGGCCAACGGCCATTCTCCGACCCGGCGGGGGGTCGGAGAATGACGCCCCTTAACCCCATTCAACTGCCTTGGTTCCATAACCCTCGACACCTTTGTCTAACAAAACTTCCGAATCGTAGTTTAAAAACGGCATTTATTGAATGCTGCATCTTTCACAGGAATTATCAGAGGCTAAATGTGCTACTCTGGTCTGGTTGACTTTATCTCACGTCTTAACGAATATGTCTGTTACACCATCGGATGGTGTAAAAGCACGAGACATTGTTTGTCTACACCAACAACCAGGCGTTCCAGCAAGCATTCCTGAATATATCGTAGGAGGAATGTGGGTGGCACTTGCACCTCTGATATTAATTGTCCAACCATACCTGTCCCAAGAATCAACCACAGAGTGTAGAACTGGAGTAAGTGTAAGTGCAAGTCCCTCAGGGGATCAAGGGATACGGAGGGCGGGCAGAAAAGTGGTGAAGTACAAGATCAGCCACGATTGTACTGAATGGAGCAAGCTCGAGGGGCCAAATGGTCCACTCCTACTCCCTCTCATGTGTTCTTGTGTACCCCAGAGCTGCTGGGGAAGAGCTGGCAGATTCCTCTCCCTGCAGGACATTCCCGAACCTGTTGGGCTTTCACGACAACTTTCCTAGTCATTTTCCTGATGCTTCCCAACAAACGGCCATGTTCATGGAACTCAATTGACTATCTGGAGGTCAGATCAGGGACTTGGCGCGAAGCATGTACACAGACACGGGCTCTTACTTGTGCTTTTGAAGCCTGTTTTGTTAGATTTAACGCACAGGCTGCATCCTGCTTCTGGGATAAGTCTTTCAGGGACAATGTCATTAAAAGAAGGAAGCGTGACTTACCTTGTTATAAACTCCCCATGACAATTCTGTCTCTGTCACCATAACAACAATCCCAAACATTCCAAATATCAGTGCATAGTCACTCAGGCGTTTCCTTTTCTCAAACAGGGCCCTCCTGTGTCCCAGCTTGTGGCCGATATTCTGTGACTTTTTGGGCGATTTTCTCCCTTCATTGACCAAGCTGTCATTGGAGATGTTGTTCTGGTCTGGTTTGGAGACCACCACCTCCAGGCCTGAGTTGGTCTGCAGAGGCTGCGTTTCTGAGTCCATGTCATGAAGGTTCCTGTGCGAGGAGCCGAGGCTACTGAGAGGTCTCACCACCCCTCCGTTATACTTGCAGCTGGTCATGGCTATCTCAGTGAAAGGGTTACTCTCGCTGAAGCTGTGTTTGGATCCAGCATGGTGCAAACGATGGAAGTCGCTGGTGTTCACCTAAAGGTAAACCAAATAAAGAATTTGGGAAGTCAATAGCATAGTCTTGGTGCCACAGAGTCAGTTTTGTTTTTAAAACACATGCCCTGTTCATGCTAGTCCTAGGACAATTTGGAACACATTCAATAATTTTTGACTTCAAACTCCTCCGAGAATGAATACTAATTAACAAAGTGGCTTCATGAAGCTGTAACCACTTTGGATTTTCCCCAGATCCTGTATGTTAACGATGGTTCATATTCATGTATTTGCATTGTCGATCAATGGATCACACTCTTGTGCTTCGGAGTCAGAAAGTTGTTAGCTCAAGACCCCAAGCAAGAGCACAAAATCCTGGCTGGCCCTCAAGTCCGATAAAGATGGAGTGCTGCACTCCCAGAGGTTGCCGTCTTTTGGTTGGGACATTGAACCAAGGGCCAATCTGCCCTCTCAGGTGAATTTAAAAGATCCATGGAAGAGCCAGGGAGTTCCCACTGGTCAATACTTATTCCTCAACTAACACCTAAATCACTGCTGTTTATGGGTCAGTCCTGTTCAAAAATTGAATCCTACATTTCTTACGACCCTCTTATGGACTGACCTGATTAACACTACATCCCTGTATGTTTCACCCGGTGCCGGTGTGTATGTATTTACATTGTGTACCTTGTGTTGCCCTATTATGTATTTTCTTTTATGTTATTTTCATGTACTTCATGATCTGTTGAGCTGTTCGCAGAAAAATACTTTTCACTGTACCTCGGTACACTTGACAATGAACACAATCCAATCCAATCCCTGTATTACAACAGTGACTACACGTCACAAGAAGCCATTTCTTTAGGACAGATGTGAAAGATTTTATAGAAATGCGGTTCTTTTTCTTTCTTTATTCATCTACTCCACCCTCCATAGCATTGGCCAACTCCAGCCCTGCGTTAGCTCATCTGCTGTGAAATGCCTCATTGTGCCTTTGTTACCTCTAGACTGCACTATTTTAATACACTCCAAGTGAGCCTCCCCACTTTCCACTCACTACAAACTTCAGCTCTTCCAAATTTTTTGCTGCGCCTTTCCTAATTTGCATCAGGTCCCGTTCACGCATCACCCCGTGTGCTCACTGACTTGATTCCAAATCTGACGAGAACTCCCATTTTAAAATTTTCATCTTTGTTTTCAAACCCCTTGCTGGCCACACTCCACCCTGTACGTCTCTGTAACCTCCTTCAGCCCTACAACCCTCCGAGATCTCTGCGCGCTCCTCCAATCCCGGCCACTTGCACATCTGATTTTCCTCACTCCACCATTGACGCTGTGTTTTCAGCTGCCTGGACTCTACGCTCTGGAATCTCCCTAAATCCTCCACCTCTTTCTCCTTAAAACATGCTCCTTAAAAACCTTTTACCAAGCTTTTGGTCACTTGAACTAAAATCTCCTGTGGCTGGCTGTCAAATCTTGTATGATAAGTGCTTCTGTGAAGTACCTTGGTATTTCTGCAACGTTAAAGGTGCTATATAAATACAAGTTGTTGTGGCCGAGGGCTCTTTTTCTCTTTCACATGAGATCAGAGGGTTCTGTTCCATGTTGGCAGAGTGTAACGTCTCCATTTGCCATGCCCCATAGGGTGGTTGTTACAGAGTGCCGACTCCTTTGTCATCAAGATACACGTTTAGGCTGTAAAATGTAGGGACTGGAACATTTCAAATTTGACAATTCAGGGCAAGACATTTCACCATACTCCTTGGTTCTTGCTATTCATTTCTTGTTTGTAGCCTTATGAAAGAGTCTGACCCCGGTACAGATGTCAACAAGGGTAAATCGTTGACATTAAAATCTTCAGGGCCGAGGGTCACGTGACATAACCGCGGGAACAGCAGCGATTCTGTGGACTCTGCCGCTACTCATCGTTTAATCCTCTCATTTATCATTCTTACATGGCCCATACTTACCTAATCTGGGAGTGAATACTCCATAGAATGTCCCTGGAAGGTTCCTGCCTCGGCGTTGGTGACAACATGCTGAGGAATCCTAAGAAAATGGTCAACAAAAGTGAGCAGTCAGAAGCAACTTGGGTGGAGTTGACTCCTCAACATGGCGATCCGGTGCTGTCAGAGGCATCACAGCTGATGACTGCTAATATTATTAAAGTCACTCGGCTAGTTGCCACAGAATATCGGTGCTCATGAGATTGAACTGCAGAATACCAGTGAGAGGCTTGATGAAACGGAGGACAGAATCCAGCCTGTCGAAAATGTAACTTCCTCAGTTGCGGCCCTCTGGCAACCCTTGGAAAGCTAGGCACGTGGTATATCAGAATTCCTGGGGAATCCGGAAAACCGATGCCAGAAGAAAAATTCCAGGTTGTCCGTTTGCCAGGAGTGGAGGGTAAGCTCCCTCTTAAATTCTTATGAGAGCTAGCTGCCACGTTTCCTTAAGCTGGATATGAAAGCTGGGTATATTAAGTTAGAAAGGGCACCTCGCCATCCTGTCTTTGACGCCAAGGGACAATCAGCAGCCCCGACCTATAATTATTCATTTTCATAACTTTGGAGATCGCCAAAGAGTATTGAACGCGGCGAGGCGTAATGGGGACTTGCTCCATGAGGCGCCGAAGGTCTCTTTCTTCCAAGATTTCTGGGCGGCAACACAACACTGAGGGTGGTATCCGACAACTCTGTAAAGACATTCGACAATCCGGCTAATGCCTTGGCCTTTGTGAACTCCATGGAAGGCAATAACTTGGACTGACAACCTGCAGTTTACTGTGAAATCCAGATTCTGTCCCTTGCTATTATATTTCCTGCCTGATCTTATATTGCTTTTTAGCATGTTAACAGGGACGTGTTAACAATGGAGCAACATAATATATGTTTTATCCTTAAAAATCTCAGGGACGTCCTTTATCTTGAATTGAAAGCACCTTACAGCATGCTCCTTCTAATTATGGAGTGTGCTGTGTGATAGATATCCATCCTTTCTTCTTATCCCCGTGTTTATAGAATCATAGAATTTACAGTGCAGATGGAGGCCATTTGGCCCATTGAGTCTGCACCGGCTCTTGGAAAGAGCACCCTACCTAAGCCCACACCCTCAACCCATCCCCGCAACCCAGCAACCCCACCCAACCTTTTTGGACACGAAGGGCAATTTAGCATGGCCAATCCACCTAACCTGCACATCTTTGGACTGTGGGAGGAAACCGGAGCACCCGGAGGAACCCACGCACACACGGGGAGAACGTGCAGACTCCGCACAGACAGTGACCCAAACCGGTAATCGAACCTGGGACCCTAGAGCTGTAAAGCGACTGTGCTAACCACTGTGCTACCGTGCGCCCCTGTGATGGCACTCTGTGCTTTATGCCACTGCCGTGAGGTGGGCAAGTGGTTAAGTCCTAATGGGTGGGGTCAGAGTGTGGGAAGGGCATTCAGTACACATTCTTATTCTGGCATAGTTTATCTCCTCTTTTTTTGAGGAGTATGACTCTTGGGTGGAGTGACGGTAAGGTTGTAGGGCTAGTCCTACAGTTCCTCCCATGTGTTGAGAATTTATTTGTGATTTTCTGTTTTGGGGTTAAAGAGTTGTTGACCGGCTCCTGCAATGGTACAGGCAGATCTCCTATCTGAGAAAAAGATGTCTTAATGTGTCACCGGTGCCTCTGGTACAACTGGAGATGGGGGGGGTACATTTTGATGCACGCCCAAATGGCACACGGAAATATGCTATATTTACTTTGGCTGATTGAACAATGGTGGTAGATACTTTGAAAATTCGCTCCTGGAATGCTCGGGGACTACATCGCCCTATTATTGCCCTGCAATTGAACGGCTGTTTTTTTTGGCCTCAGGGAGCTTCTCTCTGCGAAGGTCGCACTTAAGAGTGACTCACTGCTGGCGAGCAGAACTCACCAGCAGAAACATCTGTTCGCAGATTGGGGAGGCATTTTTATCAACAACCCCGATTTCCCCCTCCCCCTTCATGCCTTCCCTCGCTTTCTGCCTCCCCCCATCACCCCAACCTTCGAAGCCCCTGTGAACTCCCCCTCACCCCGCCCCCCCCCCCAATTTGGTTAGGCCCACCCCTGGGGCCGAACCCTGGCACTGCCCACCTGGCATCACCCAGGGTACTGCCAGGGTGCCAGGCTGGCAGTGCCAAGGTTCTTAGGTGCCCGGAAGTACAAGGGTGCCACCCTGCCCTGTCGCTGACTACCCAAGGGTCTCCAATGGCCTGCAAACCCCTTTCCCCCACCGATGTCCACGCTTGTGGGGACCAATCCTAAACAGCACCCTGGCAAGGTCTTGTAGGAGTGGCTATTGACTCCTGTGCACCGGATAAATCCGGCATCCGGCTATTCAAAAGAGCGAGGGCAAGATCGAGATTGCGCCGGACTAGTGAGAGCCTGATTTGAGGATCTCGCGCGGTTCACCTGTTGCACCCGGATCCATGTCGGGTGCAACGAGGTCGCTGAATCGTGACCCTTGTCTTTCCCTAAAAAAGAGAAAGTTGAAATAGCTTTGTTGCAGGAAACTCATTGAGATGACAAGGAGCACTTAGAGTGTAAGAGGGACTGGGTGGGGCAGGTGTTTTTTGCCTCGTTCTGACCTGTCCTCAGGCTGTTGAAGTTTTAGTCAATAAAAATGTGCCTTTCAAAGTGGAGGACCATGTGAAGGACAATCGGGATTGGGCGGGGTTGTGATTATTGAGGGGCTTTTGCATCGATAATGAATGTGTACAGTCCACCAAATTATTCCCCTGACTTTGTTACTCAAGTCTCCATGGTCTTTGCTGATATGTTGGCTAATTCCTTTATAGGTGGAAACCTCAACTGTCACCTTAACCTCTTGCTGGACAAACTCCCAGTAATCAGAATTTCCCCCACCCAAACGTGAAAGCTTTCGCATCGGTTTGCGAGGAGGTGAGCTATTCAGATGTGCGGTGAACACTTGATCCTAAGGAAGAAGAATTCACTTCTTTTTTCTGCTTCCCACGAATGTCATACCAGAATCGACTATTTCTTCCGACCAAAAACAATCCTACACTTGGTGGCTTTCTGCTCTATAAGTAGCATTGTGATCTCCACCATTCTCCTGTTTTCCGAGGGTTTTTACTTAACCCCCCTCCCACACTTGAGATTGCGTTTCCTCTCCCCAATCTCACAACAATCTCTGAAGGTGACTCTTGCCCTGAGGGAGCTTCAACCTGGTAAGGCCCAAGAGCCTGATAGCTTTGGATGTGAATTTTATAAAGAATTTAAATACTTGCTAAATGGATCCACTGATTGGCATGCTCATAGAGTTTACAGTGCAGAAAGAGGCCATTCGGCCCATCGAGTCTGCACCGGCTCTTGGAAAGAGCACCCTACCCAAGGTCAACACCTCCACCCTATCCCCATAACCCAGTAACCCCACCCAGCACTAAGGGCAATTTTGGACACTAAGGACAATTTAGCATGGCCAATCCACCTAAACTGCACATCTTTGGGAGGAAACCGGAGCACCCGGAGGAAACCCACACACACACGGGGAGGATGTGCAGACTCCGCACAGACAGTGACCCAAGCCGGAATCGAACCTGGAACCCTGGAGCTGTGAAGCAATTGTGCTATCCACAATGCTACCGTGCTGCCCCCTGTCTCGTCACTCATTTGGAGCAGGTCTGTTGCTGCAGACGCTCCGAGAAGTGGATATTTCCTCAGTTCTGAAGGCAAACAAGAATCCTGAAGGGTGCATATCCTATAGGCCCATTTCGCTCCTGAGCGTAAATTTTAAATTGTTGTCTAAAGTGTTGGCGCGACGCCCAGAAGGAATTCTCCCTTTAATCATCCAGGGCAATCAGACTGGGTTCAAAAAGGGCCAGTATTTGTGCAACAATGTCAGGAGATTAAATGTCATCAGCTCTTTCAAAAGCGGACGCGAGGTGGGTTAGTGATCTCCTGAGATGCAGAGAAAGCCTCTGACTGGGTGGAATGGAATTTATTTTATACGCTGCAGAAGTTTGGGTTCGGAGAGGACTATGTTAGGTGGATGCGGGGGCTTAATAAATGCCCTCTGGCGGCAGGTCTCATGAGCGGTTATAGGTCTGAGAATTTTTGTCTTCAGCAAGGGACTAGGCAGGGTTGTCTGTTATCCCCGTTACTGTTCGCAATAGCTATTGAGCCCCTGGCGGAGACAATTAGACAGCACGCTTCAATTTTTGGGCTGCATAGTGGAGTGCAGCAACATAAGACTACACTATAAGCAGATGACATGTTGCTCTTTGTATCTAGGCTGGATGTTTCTGTTACCGCTATTATTGAAGTGGTGAGTAGATTAAACCTCTTTTGGCTATCAAATCAATTTTTCAAAGTCTGAGGCTATGTCATTGGGAGGACTCAAGAGGGAGACCATCCCCTTTACTAATTTCCCATTTAGGTAGTCCCCTTTGGGGTTTACTTATTTGGGTATTGTGGTTACACCGCCCTTTAGATATTTGTATTGGGAAACCCCCCCCCCACCTCGCGTCTATTAAGTGGGACCTGCTCCGTTGTTCCTCCTTTACCGATACTGTGATTGGGCCGGATAGCACAGAGTAAGGTGAATGTGTTGCCTAGGTTATTGCATCCTTGACAGATGCTGCCAACCTTGTTGTCTGTTGGGGTCCTAAAGGAAATCAATGGGATGCTCAGTTTATTTATATGGAACAGAAAGAAACCTCGCTCGGAATTGGCTAAACTGTATCTCTCTGGCTCCAAAAGGGGGTTAGGGGTGCTGAATATTAAATTGCATCAATTAGCCTCTCATTTTAGATTCAGAAAGGAATGGGTCAGAGGGGACCTTTCCTCCATTTGATGGACACTACTGCAGTGCAGTCCGGATACTCTTTACAGGCCCGGTTGTTTTACAGAGATTTTAAGAGCAAAAATCCTATATCAATCAATACTCCAAGAGCATGGAGGATGATCTGTCAGCTGGAAGGGAGATCAAAATTAACTTCTGTCTCGCATTCAGGGAAACCTGGATTTCCCACAAGGTCTTGTGGACCATGGATTCAATATCTGGAGAGATAGAGATGTCTGTAGGCTGGACAACATGTTGATTGGTGCTTCCTGGTCACCTTTTAAGCAGCTATGCCAACATCCCAAGACACAGCTTTTACAAATATCTGCAACTCCGAGACTTTATCCTGAATAAGACAACTTTATCCTAGGATTCTCTGGGAAGCTAGGGAGGAGATTGCTGAGCCTTTGGCTTTGATCTTTAAGTCATCTTTGTCTACAGGAATAGTGCCAGACGACAGCAAATGTTGTCCCCTTGTTCAAGAAGGGGAGTAGAGACAACCCCGGTAACTATAGACCAGTGAGCCTTACTTCTGTTGTGGGCAAAATCTTGGAAAGGTTTATAAGAGATAGGATGTATAATCATCTGGAAAGGAATAATTTGATTAGAGATAGTCAACACGGTTTTGTGAAGGGTAGGTCGTGCCTCACAAACCTTATTGAGTTCTTTGAGAAGGTGACCAAACAGGTGGATGAGGGTAAAGCAGTTGATGTGGTGTATATGGATTTCAGTAAAGCGTTTGATAAGGTTCCCCACGGTAGGCTACTGCAGAAAATACGGAGGCATGGGATTCAGGGTGATTTAGCAGTCTGGATCAGAAATTGGCTAGCTGGAAGAAGACAAAGGGTGGTGGTTGATGGGAAATGTTCGGACTGGAGTCCAGTTACTAGTGGTGTATCACAAGGATCTGTTTTGGGGCCACTGCTGTTTGTCATTTTTATAAATGACCTGGAGGAGGGCGTAGAAGGATGGGTGAGTAAATTTGCAGATGACACTAAAGTCGGTGGAGTTGTGGACAGTGCGGACGGATGTTACAAGTTACAGAGGGACATAGATATCTGCAGCGCTGAGCTGAGAGGTGGCAAATGGAGTTTAATGCAGAAAAGTGTGAGGTGATTCATTTTGGAAGGAATAACAGGAAGACAGAGTACTGGGCTAATGGTAAGATTCTTGGCGGTGTGGATGAACAGAGAGATCTCGGTGTCCATGTACATAGATCCCTGAAAGTTGCCACCCAGGTTGAGAGGCTTGTTAAGAAGGCGTACGGTGTGTTAGCTTTTATTGGTAGAGGGATTGAGTTCCGGAGCCATGATGTCATGTTGCAGCTGTACAAAACTCTGGTGCGGCCGCATTTGGAGTATTGCGTGCAATTCTGGTCGCCGCATTATAGGAAGGATGTGGAAGCATTGGAAAGGGTGCAGAGGAGATTTACCAGAATGTTGCCTGGTATGGAGGGAAGATCTTATGAGGAAAGGCTGAGGGACTTGAGGCTGTTTTCGTTAGAGAGAAGAAGGTTAAGAGGTGACTTAATTGAGGCATACAAGATGATCAGAGGATTGGATAGGGTGGACAGTGAGAGCCTTTTTCCTCGGATGGTGATGTCTAGCACAAGGGGACATAGCTTTAAATTGAGGGGAAATAGATACAAGACAGATGTCAGAGGTAGGTTCTTTACTCAGAGTGGTAAGGGCGTGGAATGCCCTGCCTGCAACAGTAGTGGACTCGCCAACACTAAGGGCATTCAAATGGTCATTGGATAGACATATGTGCGATAAGGGAATAGTGTAGATGGGTTTTAGAGTGGTTTCACAGGTCGGCGCACCATCGAGGGCCGAAGGGCCTGTACTGCGCTGTAATGTTCTATGTTCCTAGTAACTCTGCATCTTGACACTTCCGTCTCCCTGGTGAAAAATAATCCTGATATCTATGGAACCTACACAATTAATCAGCAAGTTTTCTGACATGTTAAGTTCTAGATCCTATGTGAATATATTAGAAACATTGCGGTCTTAGGAGAAAGACCTCTGCAGTCCATATTGATGAGGAGACCTGGGGTAATATATGGGAAAATGCCAGTAGAATTTCAGTCTGTAATAGAACAAAGGAGACTCAGATCAAAATATACCGTCTGTATATCACACAAAGCGTGGAACACAGGTTGAACTCTTCTATATTCTCGCTGTACCAATAATGTATGGTCGTCAAGGGAGACTATATAAACTGTGTGTGGTCATGTGTTAAAATTAAATCCTATTGGTTTGGCATACTTAAGAAGCTATAGAATTAGATCCCTTGTTTTGAATTCTGGGGCTCCCAGATGGGAAAATTATTGATCGATAATTATTGACAGATAGACAATTTATTTTTTGTTCAATTTAGAATATCCAATTCATTTTTTCCAATTAAGGGGAAATTTAACGTGGCCATCTTTGGATTGTGGGGGTGAAACCCACGCAAACACGGGGAGAAGGTGCAAACTCCACACGGACAGTGACCCAGGGCCGAGTTCGTGCCTGGGGACCTCAGTGCTGTGAGGCAGCAGTGCTAACCACTACACCACCGTGCTGCCCTTATGGATAGGAAAATTATTGACACTAATGAAAATAGGCTGCATAACATCCTAAGTGTTGTAGCATGGAAGAGCATCCTTTACTCCTGGATTAGTGATACCCGAACAGGCGCGGAATGTGGCGACTAGGGGCTTTTCGCAGTAACTTCATCGCAGTGTTAATGTCAGCCTACTTGTGACAATAATAAAGAGTATTATTATTATTATTAATAATAAATCTCATTCAATTCAGAACGGGCATAAAAATCATAGAATGTATCCCTGTGAGGTTCCTAACTTTCATTCTCCGTTCCAAATCCGGTGCATTCTGAAAAGTATAGGACCCCCATCTCAAATTTATAGGTTCCATTCTGTCTTACTTGCTCCTACAAGGTTTTCCATAACTTATGTAGCATTTCAATGCTACATGTGATGGTGTGCATCACATTACCATGTTTCCATGGCATTATTCTCCTCTCCCACATCCTCTAGCTTATCCAACCATTTGTTTTTCATTGTATATTCGGGAGTACCAAGTTTAATGATTAAATTGAACCAACTGTGTTGGTATTCGCCTGTCTTTTTACTCAAGTACATAGGAGCATTTATACAGCATAGCATCAGTTTGTGGGTTTGTTGCGTTACTAAAACGCAAATAAAAATATATACAGGAAAAAATCTTCTGACCCAATCTGACACCAAGGCTGCAGGGCATTTATCAAGGAGGCAGTATCCCACTGTTTAAAATGGATATGGGATGGTTTCCCAACATCTCAGAGTGACATAGTGTATTGTGCCATTAATTACAGCTCACAAACTGATAGACACAAATACAGACGTCTGGTTGAGTTGAGATTGTTTGAGCATCTCCACCACATGTCAAAAAATCATTGTTGGAGGCCTGAAAAATGCATCGTGCTTTCAAGCTAATTATAGTTCATGGACTGAAGCTCACAGACATCAAACCCAAAATTATACAGCATTCGCTGTGAAAGTCTGCAAAATATGGATAAAAAATGTCACATGATAACCTGCTCTCTCACAGTGAAAGAAAATGGGAGGGTGATGGTGCCGCACTAATGTCACTGGAGTAGTAACCCTAAAGTCCAGGCTAATATTCTGGGGGCACGAGTTCAAATCCCACCGCGGCAGCTGGTGCAATTTAAATTCAATCTGGAATATACATGTAATCCTATGAGTCATTCCCAGTGGTCTGATCCCAGCTGATGTTACTACTGCACAGGAAGGTCCCAGGAAAGACCACAACTGTTATTTTCTTTAAAATCGTGAATGAACAGAGTCGCGGGACTGCCAATTAACTTTTAACAAAAGGATAAACCATTTATTAAACAAGAAACATTTGACTGTAATACAATATTCCTTTGCACCACCTATATCTTCACAAATGTACACAGGTTTTTAAGGATACCCAAGAGATTTCATGGAAATTTGAATGCATGTGGCAATCAAAGGCAGGAAAATACTGAAAGGAGAGATTGAAATCCTGGAAGTGGGTCCTTGTGAAGCATCTGAGAGAAAGTGTTGCTTGGGAGAAGATTCTGAGACGTGTTTTATCAAGAGTGGAATTTGGAAACCCTCGTGGAAGTCATGCCAGTTGGTTCACAGTGTGACAAGCATCTGGGGGAATTTGATGATAAATCTATAGAAATAGTTTTGAGTGGTGCCTGCCACTTGGTTTCAGAGTGTTGTGTTTTTTGACCAAAGTTGGCCTGTTGCTTTACATGGACTGTGTACATACTGAGAACATTAGAGTACAAGATCTATTCTCTAACTTGTGCTATCCTTAAAAATCTGGGTGCATTTGTGAATATCTAAGTGGTGCGAAGGAGTACTGTAATGTAATAAAACCTTTTTTGTTTAATAAATGATTTATTATTTCATTAAAAGCTAATTGATAGTCCTGTGACTCTGTTAATTAATGCCTCTAAATAAAATAAATAGCAGTTCTGGTTTATTGAGCCAGGGTTCCATTCTGGGACCTACTTGGCTACCAGTAACATCATCTGGAATCGTAAAATGGGCATGTCTCATTGGATAATATTGGATATATGGCACAGAAACAGGACTTTCACCTCCACCAGTCTATGTTGATATTTATGCTCTATCGGAGCCTCCTCATCTTTCCTCATCCAAATCTACCATCAGAACCCTCTATTCCCTTCTCCTACATACGCTCATCTATCTTTCCCTTAAGTGCATCTTTTCCTGTTGTCGTGAGTTCCACATTTTCACCACTCTTCGAATAAAGAAATTTTTCCTAAATTCCCGATTCGACTTCTTAGTGTCTATCTTAAGTTGACGGCCTCCAGCCATGCTCTTCCCGACAGAGGGAACGTTCTCTCCGAATCCACTCGATCAAAATCTTTCAGAATTTTGAAGACCCCTGTTACGTTACCCTCCCAGCGAGAAAGAGAGCCAGCCAATCACTCCTTTCCTGATATGTAAACCCATACATTTCTGATATCGTTCTTGTAAATCTTCTCTGCACCCTTTCCAGTGCCTCAACATCACTTTTATAATATGGTGACCAGGACTGTACACAGTAAGCGAAGTGTGGTCGAACCAAGGTTCAATACAAGTTTAGCATAACTTCCCTATTTTTTAATTCTATCCCTTCGGAATTAAAGGCCAGTCGTTGATTTGCCTTTTCCTTCTTTCTGGCTGTACTAACTTGTAATACAACTTTCAGTGATTGGTATATCTGTGTTCAGAGATCCATTGGTTCCCCAACCACACCCAGATTCAAAGGTTTCAAGTAATAAGGGACCTCTCTATTTATCCTAACAAAATGGACCACCTCACATTTATCCGTGTTGAACTTCATTTCTTAATTATTTTCCAATTCCGCAAGATTAATGCCCTCCTGTAATTTGGTGCCGCCCTCCTGAAAATTCCCCCCCAATTAGAGTCGCCCATCAATTTAGAAATTGTGTTTTTGATACCAAAATCCAAATCTTTTATTGTAAATTGTGAACAGCCGTGATCCCAGCACTGATCCATGTAGAACACCACTTCGCACCTTCTGCCACTCTGAATAACAACCCTTTGCTCCCACTCTCGGTTTTCTGTCTTGAAGCCAGTTTCGCAATCCAATCTGCCATTTGTCCCCTGACTCCACATTCTCTGGCCTTATTCATTGGTCGATTATGTTGGGGGATCAATGCCAGGAATGTGGGGGTGGGCTCCATGAAGTAGATGGAATCGCTAGGATTATGTGCAGGAAGAGGGGGGTGGGTTCCATTCAGGACAGGAGCTCCAGGTAGTACAAACCCACAAATTCATTTGGTCTTTCGTAGCGGCTGGGGATAGAACACATAGTGCAGAAGGAGGCCATTCGGCCCATCAGGTCTGCACCGACCCACTTAAGCCCTCACTTCCATTCTAGCCCTGTAACCCAATAACCCCTCCTAACTTTTTTTGGACACGAAGGACAATTTAGCATGGCCAATCCACCTAACCTGCGCGTTTTTGGACTGTGGAAGGAAACCGGAGGAAACCCACGCACACACGGGGAGAACGTGCAGACTCCGCACAGACAGTGACCCAATGGGGAATCGAACCTGGGACCCTGGCACTGTGAAGCCACAGTGCTAGCCACGTGTGCTACCGTGCTGCTGTGGATAAAGGCCAGTTGGTGAAATTATGGGTACAATCTAACGGAAAAGTTTCCAAGTGTGATAGCGAGCGGGAACAGACGGATGTTTCCCGGCGGCCAGTCCGCCGAGGCCGTCACCAGTATTTCACATTAATTAGGGCACTTAATGATGCCCCAAGGGCTTCACTCCGGAAAGCACTGTCCCACCAGTTGATTTGCCTGGATCGGGCTCTGCAGCACTCCCTAACGAGGGGAGAGCAGCTCTTAGCCACAGAACAACCCCAGAGAGCAGACAGCCATGCCACCGTGCACACTGGTCCCATGTTTCAGTGGTGCCGACCTGGCCCGACTGTTGGACACAGTGGAGTCCAGCCGGGGTACCCTGTTCCCTCGAGGGGATCGGAGGGTCAGCCACAGGGCAGCCAGTGCTGACTGGGTGGCAGTGCAGCGGACGTCAGCTCGGGGAGTGTCACTGGGAGGACCGCCATCCAGGGCCGCAAGTAACTCAACAACCTCCACTGGGCCGCACAGATGAGTCGGCATCGGCCCATTGCACCCCCCCCCCCCCAACACCACGATGCAACCACCGTACGGCTCTCGATGCCCTCTCTCTGTCCTCCCGGGAGGGATTACCTCACAACAGACAGGAAAGGGTCCTGGCGGGTAGCAGGGTGCCAGACATCAGAGACCTCACCCCCTACGAGGAACGTGCCTTGGAGGTTGCAGGGTTGACCGCAACAGATTGGTCACCGACATCGAGATTGGCCTGTGCCACAGAGGCGAAGATCCACCGGCCCCACCCAGATGACCTCTCACACGCAGGTTGTTCATGCCAGACAGAATGCATCCTTCACTCACATTGACCACATGTCCATTCTCCTGCAGGCTTTCCATCTAATGGTGCCAGCCCATCCGGGATGTGCCTCCCCCAGCACCCATCCCCCTCCCCCCAACCCCCAGACCCCCTCCCCCCAATCCCCCGTCTCCGCCGTCACCCCCATCCCACACCTTGGTGGAGAGCTCGGATGATGCCTCCATCAAGGCCTGACAGACGTCATCCCCACCCTCCACCAGCGTAGAGACAAATACCATGGTGGGTGGAAGTAGTGGACAGGCCGCTGGGGCACAATCTGGTGACCACCACACAGTTGCTGATGCACATCAGGTGGAGGCAGGAACATCCAGGGGAACAGCAGTCGGCCGTCTGCTGCATGGCAGGACCCAGTTGGGTCCCAGTCCGAAGTTGAGCCTTTGGACCAGGTTGTTCCGGAGCTCTTGCAAACGCTAGGGTGCAGCTGTGTGAGAACCTCTCTGGCTACATCGAGGGCATCTTGAAACCCATCGTACAAGGTACGCCCAGCTTCTGTCGCGACGCGACGGACTTCCTACAGAAACTCAGCACCCATGGACCAGTTGAACCAGGAACATTCCTCGTCACAATGGACGTCTCGGCACTCTACACCAGCGTCCCCCATGACGACGGCATTGCTGCAACAGCCTCAGTACTCAACACCGACAGCTGCCAATCTCCAGACGCAATTCTGCAACTCATCCGCTTCATTCTGGATCACAACGTCTTCACCTTCGATAGCAAGTTCTTCACCCAGACGCACGGAACAGCCATGGGGACCAAATTCGCACCCCAATACGCCAACATCTTCATGCACAAGTTTGAACAGGACCTACTCACCGCACAGGACCTTCAACCGACGTTATACACCAGATACATCGATGACATTTTTTTCCTTTGGACCCACGGCGAAGAATCACTGAAACGACGACACGATGACATCAATAAGTTCCATCCCACCATCATGGACTACTCTCCAAAATCAGTTGCATTCTTGGACACACTCATCTCCATCAAGGACGGTCACCTCAGCACTTCGCTTTACCGCAAGCCCACGGATAACCTCATGATGCTCCACTTCTCCAGCTTCCACCCTAAACACATTAAAGAAGCCATCCCCTATGGACAAGCCCTCCGTATACACAGGATCTGCTCAGACGAGGAGGAGCGTAACAGACATCTACAGATGCTGAAAGATGCCCTCGTATGAACGGGATATGGCGCTCGACTCATCGATCGATAGTTCCAACGCGCCACAGCAAAAAAACGGACCGACCTCCTCAGAAGACAAACACGGGACACAACGGACAGAATACCCTTCGTCGTCCGGAGCGGAGAAACTACGACATCATTTTCGCAGCCTTCAACACGTCATCGATGAAGATGACCATTTTGCCAAGGTCATCCCCACACTCCCACTACTTGCCTTCAAACAACTGCGCAACCTTAAACAAACCATTGTTTGCAGCAAACTACCCAGCCTTCAGAACAGCGACCACGACACCACACAACCCTGCCATGGCAATCTCTGCAAGACGTGCCAGATCATCGACATGGATATCATTATTACACGTGAGAACACCACCCACCAGGTACGCGGTACATACTTGTGCGACTCGGCCAACGTTGTCGACCTCATACACTGCAGGAAAGGATGTCCCAAAGCGTGGTACATTGGCGAGACCATGCAGACGCTGCGACAACGAATGAACGGACATCGCGCAACAATCACCAGGCAGGAATGTTCCCTTCCAGTCGGGGGACACTTCAGCAGTCAAGGACATTCAGACTCTGATCTCGGGTAAGCGTTCTCCAAGGCGGCCTTCAGGACGCGCGACAACGCAGAATCGCCGAGCAGTAACTTATAGCCAAGTTCCGCACACATGAATGCGGCCTCAACCGGGACCTGGGATTCATGTCGCATTACATTCATCCCCCACCATCTGGCCTGGGCTTGCGAAATCCTACCAACTGTCCTGGCTTGAGACAATTCACACCTCTTTAACCTGGGGTTACCCCTATCTCTGGATCTGTAAATACTTAATTACCTGCAAATGCTCGCATTCTAAGTATTGTCTGGCATCTTTGAATTTGTCTACATATGTGTTTCTGGAACGTACCTTTTCATTCACCTGAGGAAGGAGCAGTGCTCTGAAAGCTAGTGATTTGAAACAAACCTGTTGGACTTTAACCTGGTGTTGTAAGACTTCTTACTGTGCTCACCCCAGTCCAACGCCGGCATCTCCACATCATATTTCCACAGACAGGGCTCTGTCCTACAGGTGGTCGGTGGGATGGACAGGCAGAAGCTGAAGTTGCCCCTGGTATGGGTATACATTACCCAAGGGGTGGCATGTCAGACACCCCCCCCCCCACCCACCCCCACCAGCCCAGAGGCAACCCCAACCAACCACTCCTCCCAACCGATGGCGGCTAACCCCCCCCCCCCCCTGGCGACTCTCACACCCCCTCCGTGTTCCCTGGGCTGACTGTCCAATTTCAAAGATGGCTACTCACCTCTTCCAATCCCTACAGCAGACATTTCCCTTGCTTCACATTTTTAAGTAGGCGTGCTAAAAGGCACCCGTGTGACCAGTCACTGGGGAGCCGGTTAGATCATGGGAGGCCGTTAGTAGGGGTTACGTCCCATTAATGAGATGGAGATTGGCCTTAATTGGTGATTATTGGATTCTCGCCATGCTGTGGCGGGATCTCGATCTCGCCAACAGGAGCGGGCCGGCTAGATCGGAAATCGATCGACGCCTGACGCGGTTCCCGATTTCGGGCGCTCCCGTGACCTAACCGGCCCGCTTGGATCCGTGCCCGACACGGCCGTTAGATCGCGCCCAGTATTCAAAACATTAAACAATAGATGGTAAAGTCAAGCCAGTCCAGCAGAGGGAGTGGGTATAGGTTGGAGAATCACGCTGGCTCTCCCTGCATGTCCATGATGTAGACTTCCCGCGGATCGATGGCCCATACTCACCTGAAGCATGACGGGGAACAGGCCAATTACAGTGCACTCACCGAACCAGCGCTAAGCAATTAAAGGTTGTAAATTAAACCATGCTTTTATTTCATGCTGATTCCACTGTTGAACATGATTTGGGCCAATTAAAACCTAAAATCAATATACGAGTCTATCATGGAATGATATTGTGATGAACGGTTATTGTGTTACTGTACCCTTATCATCATGTAAGGTGATGTCCCCTTTAAGTCCGGGCTTGGAACCCTGGGGGACTCCGCCTCCGGCTCCGCCCACCTGGGAGTGGTATATAAGGGGCCGCCTTGCAGGCGGCACCCAGTAAGCACCTGTCTCGGCACCAGGCTTGTTCTTAGCTTATTAAAGCCTTCTTTACAGTTTACTCTCGAGCATCGTTATTGAGGGTACTACAGGTATTAAAGTGGATTGTTTTCCCAAAAATCTGGAACTTCTTCTGTTATAGGAACAGGAGACCATTCCACCCCTCGAGCTTGTTCCACTGATTATGCCTGATCTGTGTCCAACTCCATCTATCCGCTTTGGATTCATTGGCCTTAATTCCCCTCACCCAATAAACATTTAGCAATCTCAGCTTTGAAATTGACAAATGAGCTCCCAGCGTTGAGAGGGAGGAAGTTCCTGATTTCATCTCCCCTTTGTGTGATGGAGAAATGCTTACTGACATCACCCCGGAATCACCTGCAGGCTCTACCCAACCCCCCACCCCCCTCCTCCTCCTCCCCCAAACCCCCAACCTCCACCACCCACCCCCTCGAAGCACTTCATAATGACAGATGTCAGGGCCACCGGACGGTAGTCGTTGAGGCAAGTTGCCTGGTTCTTCTTTGAAACCGGTATGATGGTGGTCTTCTTGGAAGCAGGTGGAAACCTTGGAACGGAGTAACGAAATGAAATGAAATGAACATCGCTTATTGTCACAAGTTGGCTTCAAATGAAGTTACTGTGAAAAGCCCCTAGTCGCCATATTCCGGCGCCTGTTCAGGGAGGCTGGTACGGGAAGAGAGTAGGGAGAGGTTGAAGATGTTCACAAACACACCCGCCAGTTGGTCCACCCAGGATCTGAGTGCACGACCGTCGCTTCGCGTGAGTTCGCATTCAAGAAGGGCAATCTGACTTTGGAAGCTCTAATGGTGGGTATGGGTGTGTCCAGCGCTATTGGGGCAGTTGACAATGGTTTGCTGGTTTCCTGCTCGAAACGAGCATAGAATTCATTGAGTTCATCGGGGAGGGGTGCGCTGTTGCCAGACATTCTACTCGGCTTTGCTTTGTAGCCCATGACGTTGTTTAAGCTTTGCAACAACCGACGAGAGTCCGTGTCATTAGTTTTTGACTCTGGCTTAGTCTGGTATTGTCTCTTGGCGTCCCTGATGTCTTTGCGGGGGTCGTACCTGGATTTCTTGTATAGGTCAGGGTCGGCTGTCTTGAAGATCTGGCCTTCAGTAGGGAGTGAGTCTCCTGGTTAAACCATGGTGACTGGTTGGGAAACGCATGCACTATCTTCTTTGACAAGCAATCTTCTACACACTTACTGATGAAATCTGTGATAGTGGTGGCATACTCGTTTAGGTTGGCTGCTGAGTTCTTGAATATGGACCAGTCCACTGACTCCAAGCTGTTACGTTGGAGTTCTTCTGCTGCCTCTGACAAGCATTGCACGACATTCTTAACCGGATTCTCCTGCTTAAGTTTTAGCTGGTAGACCAGAAAAGGAGCACCACCTTGTGGTTCGATTTTCCAAAGTGTGGTCGGGGGATGGATCGGTAGGTGCCCTTGATGTTTGTGCAACAGTGATCAAGCATTTGGGGGCCCTGGTGGGACAGGAGATGTGTTGGTGGAACTTTGACAGTACGTTCTGGAGGTTGGTCTTGTTGAAGTTCCCAGACATGATGAACAAGGCCTCGGAGTATTCTATTTCATCGTTATTTATAGCAGTGTACATTTCAGCAAGCACCTTCCGCCTGGGGTGGGATGTAGACCGCCGTGATGATGGCAGAAGTGAACTCCTGTGGAAGGTAGTAGGGGCTGCACTTCCCGTTAAGGTGTTCCTTGTCTGGGGAGCAACAATTCGCCAGAGTTACCATGTCCGAGCACCAGGAGTTGATGAGGAGGCAAACCCTTCACCCTTCGCTTTACACGATGACAGCATGCGGCCGATCCAGTGTATGGAGAAGGCGTCAGGTGAGTGACCCTCACCCTGAATAAACAGTGACTCTGTACAGTTACACAGTGAGTGATCCTCACCCTGAATAAACAGTGACTCTGTACAGTTACACAGTGAGTGACCCTTACCCTGAATAAACAGTGACTCTGTACAGTTACACAGTGAGTGACCCTCACCCTGAATAAACAGTGACTCTGTACAGTTACAGTGAGTGATCCTTACCCTGACTAAATACTGACTCAGCACAGTTACACAGTGAGTGATCCTTACCCTGAATAAACAGTGACTCTGTATAGTTACACAGTGAGTGATCCTCACCCTGAATAAACAGTGACTCTGTACAGTTACGCAGTGAGTGATCCTTACCCTGAATAAACAGTGACTCTGTATAGTTACACAGTGAGTGACCCTTACCCTGAATAAACAGTGACTCTGTACAGTTACACAGTGAGTGACCCTTACCCTGAATAAACAGTGACTCTGTACAGTTACAGTGAGTGATCCTTACCCTGAATAAACACTGACTCAGTACAGTTACACAGTGAGTGATCCTCACCCTGAATAAACAGTGACTCTGTATAGTTACAGTGAGTGATCATCACCCTGAATAAACAGTGACTCTGTACAGTTACACAGTGAGTGATCCTTACCCTGAATAAACAGCGACTCTGTACAGTTACACAGTGAGTGATCCTGACCCTGAATAACAGTGACTCTGTACAGTTACACAGTGAGTGCTCCTTACCCTGAATAAACAGCGACTCTGTACAGTTACACAGTGAGTGATCCTCACCCTGAATAAACAGTGACTCTGTACAGTTACACAGTGAGTGACCCTTACCCTGAATAAACAGTGGCTCTGTACAGTTACACAGTGAGTGACCATCACCCTGAATAAACAGCGACTCTGTACAGTTACACAGTGAGTGATCCTCACCCTGAATAAACAGTGACTCTGTACAGTTACACAGTGAGTGCTCCTTACCCTGAATAAACAGCGACTCTGTAAAGTTACAGTGAGTGATCCTCACCCTGAATAAAAAGTGACTCTGTACAGTTACACAGTGAGTGATCCTTACCCTGAATAACTGTGACTCTGTACAGTTACACAGAGAGTGATCCTCACCCTGAATAAACAGTGACTCTGTACAGTTACAGAGTGAGTGCTCCTTACCCTGAATAAACAGCGACTCTGTACAGTTACAGTGAGTGATCCTCACCCTGAATAAACAGTGACTCTGTACAGTTACACAGTGAGTGATCCTCACCCTGAATAAACAGTGACTCTGTACAGTTACACAGTGAGTGATCCTCACCCTGAATAAACAGTGACTCTGTACAGTTACACAGTGAGTGACACTTACCCTGAATAAACAGTGACTCTGTACAGTTACACAGTGAGTGATCCTCACCCTGAATAAACAGTGACTCTGTACAGTTACACAGTGAGTGACCCTTACCCTGAATAAACAGTGACTCTGTACAGTTACACAGTGAGTGACCCTCACCCTGAATAAACAGTGACTCTGTACAGTTACAGTGAGTGATCCTTACCCTGACTAAATACTGACTCAGCACAGTTACACAGTGAGTGATCCTTACCCTGAATAAACAGTGACTCTGTATAGTTACACAGTGAGTGATCCTCACCCTGAATAAACAGTGACTCTGTACAGTTACGCAGTGAGTGATCCTTACCCTGAATAAACAGTGACTCTGTATAGTTACACAGTGAGTGACCCTTACCCTGAATAAACAGTGACTCTGTACAGTTACACAGTGAGTGACCCTTACCCTGAATAAACAGTGACTCTGTACAGTTACAGTGAGTGATCCTTACCCTGAATAAACACTGACTCAGTACAGTTACACAGTGAGTGATCCTCACCCTGAATAAACAGTGACTCTGTATAGTTACAGTGAGTGATCATCACCCTGAATAAACAGTGACTCTGTACAGTTACACAGTGAGTGATCCTTACCCTGAATAAACAGCGACTCTGTACAGTTACACAGTGAGTGATCCTGACCCTGAATAACAGTGACTCTGTACAGTTACACAGTGAGTGCTCCTTACCCTGAATAAACAGCGACTCTGTACAGTTACACAGTGAGTGATCCTCACCCTGAATAAACAGTGACTCTGTACAGTTACACAGTGAGTGACCCTTACCCTGAATAAACAGTGGCTCTGTACAGTTACACAGTGAGTGACCATCACCCTGAATAAACAGCGACTCTGTACAGTTACACAGTGAGTGATCCTCACCCTGAATAAACAGTGACTCTGTACAGTTACACAGTGAGTGCTCCTTACCCTGAATAAACAGCGACTCTGTAAAGTTACAGTGAGTGATCCTCACCCTGAATAAAAAGTGACTCTGTACAGTTACACAGTGAGTGATCCTTACCCTGAATAACTGTGACTCTGTACAGTTACACAGAGAGTGATCCTCACCCTGAATAAACAGTGACTCTGTACAGTTACAGAGTGAGTGCTCCTTACCCTGAATAAACAGCGACTCTGTACAGTTACAGTGAGTGATCCTCACCCTGAATAAACAGTGACTCTGTACAGTTACACAGTGAGTGATCCTCACCCTGAATAAACAGTGACTCTGTACAGTTACACAGTGAGTGATCCTCACCCTGAATAAACAGTGACTCTGTACAGTTACACAGTGAGTGACACTTACCCTGAATAAACAGTGACTCTGTACAGTTACACAGTGAGTGATCCTTACCCTGAATAACTGACTCTGTACAGTTACACAGAGAGTGTTCCTCACCCTGAATAAACAGTGACTCTGTACAGTTACACAGTGAGTGATCCTCAGCCTGAATAAACAGTGACGCTGTACAGTTACAGTGAGTGATCCTCACCCTGAATAAACAGTGATTGTACAGTTGCACAGTGAGTGAGCCTCACGCTGAATAAACAGTGACTCTGTACAGTTACACAGTGAGTGATCCTTACCCTGAATAAACAGTGACTCTACAGTTACACAGTGAGTGATCCTCACCCTGAATAAACAGTGACTCTGTACAGTTACACAGTGAGTGATCCTCACCCTGAATAAACAGTGTCTCTGTACAGTTACACAGTGAGTGACCCTTACCCTGAATAAACAGTGACTCTGTACAGTTACACAGTGAGTGACCCTCACCCTGAATAAACAGTGACCCTGTACAGTTACAGAGTGAGTGATCCTCACCCTGAATAAACACTGACTCAGTACAGTTACACAGTGAGTGATCATTACCCTGAATAAACAGCAACTCTGTACCGTTACACAGTGAGTGATCCTTACCCTGAATAAACAGTGACCCTGTACAGTTACACAGTGAGTGACCATCACCCTGAATAAACAGTGACTCTGTACAGTTACACAGTGAGTGCTCCTTACCCTGAATAAACAGTGACTCTGTACAGTTACAGTGAATGATCTTTACCCTGAATAACTGTGACTCTGTACAGTTACACAGTGAGTGATCCTCACCCTGAATAAACAGTGACTCTGTACAGTTACAGTGAGTGATCTTCACCCTGAATAAGCAGTGACTCTGTACAGTTACACAGTGAGTGACCCTTACCCTGAATATACAGTGACTCTGTACAGTTACACAGTGAGTGATCCTCACCCTGAATAAACAGTGACTCTGTACAGTTACACAGTGAGTGATCCTCACCCTGAATAAACAGTGACTCTGTACAGTTACACAGTGAGTGACCATCACCCTGGATAAACAGTGACTCTGTACAGTTACACAGTGAGTGATCCTCACCCTGAATAAACAGTGACTCTGTACAGTTACACAGTGAGTGATCCTCACCCTGAATAAACAGTGACTCTGTACAGTTACAGTGAGTGATCTTCACCCTGAATAAACAGTGACTCTACAGTTACACAGTGAGTGATCCTCACCCTGAATAAACAGTGACTCTGTACAGTTACACAGTGAGTGATCCACACCCTGAATAAACAGTGACTCTGTACAGTTACACAGTGAGTGATCCTCACCCTGAATATTCAGTGAGTCTGTACAGTTACACAGTGAGTGATCCTCACCCTGAATAAACAGTGACTCTGTACAGTTACACAGTGAGTGATCCTCCCCCTGAATAAACAATGACTTTGTACAGTTACACAGTGAGTGATCCTTACCCTGAATAACTGTGACTCTGTACAGTTACAGTGAGTGACCCTTACCCTGAATAAACAGTGACTCTGTACAGTTACAGTGAGTGATCCTTACCCTGAATAACTGTGACTCTGTACAGTTACAGTGAGTGATCCTCGCCCTGAATAAATAGTGATTGTACAGTTACACAGTGAGTGATCCTTACCCTGAATAAACAGTGGCTCTGTACAGTTACACAGTGAGTGATCCTCACCCTGAATAAACAGTCACTCTGTACAGTTACACAGTGAGTGACCCTTACCCTGAATAAACAGTGACTCTGTACAGTTACAGTGAGTGATCCTCACCCTGAATATACAGTGACTCTGTGTAATTACAGTGAGTGTTCCTCACCCTGAATAAACAGTGACTCTGTACAGTTACACAGTGAGTGACCCTCACCCTGAATAAACAGTGACCCTGTACAGTTACAGAGTGAGTGACCCTTACCCAGAATAAACAGTGACTCTGTACAGTTACACAGTGAGTGATCCTCACCCTGAATAAACACTGACTCAGTACAGTTACACAGTGAGTGATCATTACCCTGAATAAACAGCAACTCTGTACCGTTACACAGTGAGTGATCCTTACCCTGAATAAACAGTGACCCTGTACAGTTACACAGTGAGTGACCATCACCCTGAATAAACAGTGACTCTGTACAGTTACACAGTGAGTGCTCCTTACCCTGAATAAACAGTGACTCTGTACAGTTACAGTGAATGATCTTTACCCTGAATAACTGTGACTCTGTACAGTTACACAGTGAGTGATCCTCACCCTGAATAAACAGTGACTCTGTACAGTTACAGTGAGTGATCTTCACCCTGAATAAGCAGTGACTCTGTACAGTTACACAGTGAGTGACCCTTACCCTGAATATACAGTGACTCTGTACAGTTACACAGTGAGTGATCCTCACCCTGAATAAACAGTGACTCTGTACAGTTACACAGTGAGTGATCCTCACCCTGAATAAACAGTGACTCTGTACAGTTACACAGTGAGTGACCATCACCCTGGATAAACAGTGACTCTGTACAGTTACACAGTGAGTGATCCTCACCCTGAATAAACAGTGACTCTGTACAGTTACACAGTGAGTGATCCTCACCCTGAATAAACAGTGACTCTGTACAGTTACAGTGAGTGATCTTCACCCTGAATAAACAGTGACTCTACAGTTACACAGTGAGTGATCCTCACCCTGAATAAACAGTGACTCTGTACAGTTACACAGTGAGTGATCCACACCCTGAATAAACAGTGACTCTGTACAGTTACACAGTGAGTGATCCTCACCCTGAATATTCAGTGAGTCTGTACAGTTACACAGTGAGTGATCCTCACCCTGAATAAACAGTGACTCTGTACAGTTACACAGTGAGTGATCCTCCCCCTGAATAAACAATGACTCTGTACAGTTACACAGTGAGTGATCCTTACCCTGAATAACTGTGACTCTGTACAGTTACAGTGAGTGACCCTTACCCTGAATAAACAGTGACTCTGTACAGTTACAGTGAGTGATCCTTACCCTGAATAACTGTGACTCTGTACAGTTACAGTGAGTGATCCTCGCCCTGAATAAATAGTGATTGTACAGTTACACAGTGAGTGATCCTTACCCTGAATAAACAGTGGCTCTGTACAGTTACACAGTGAGTGATCCTCACCCTGAATAAACAGTCACTCTGTACAGTTACACAGTGAGTGACCCTTACCCTGAATAAACAGTGACTCTGTACAGTTACAGTGAGTGATCCTCACCCTGAATATACAGTGACTCTGTGTAATTACAGTGAGTGTTCCTCACCCTGAATAAACAGTGACTCTGTACAGTTACACAGTGAGTGACCCTTACCCTGAATAAACAGTGACTCTGTACAGTTACACAGTGAGTGATCCTCACCCTGAATAAACAGTGACTCTGTACAGTTACACAGAGTGTGACCCTTACCCTGAATAAACAGTGACTCTGTACAGTTACACTGTGAGTGATCCTCACCCTGAATAAACAGTGACCCTGTACAGTTACACAGTGAGTAACCATCACCCTGAATAAACAGTGACTCTGTACAGTTACACAGTGAGTGCTCCTTACCCTGAATAAACAGTGACTCTGTACAGTTACAGTGAATGATCTTTACCCTGAATAACTGTGACTCTGTACAGTTACACAGTGAGTGATCCTCACCCTGAATAAACAGTGACTCTGTACAGTTACAGTGAGTGATCTTCACCCTGAATAAGCAGTGACTCTGTACAGTTACACAGTGAGTGACCCTTACCCTGAATATACAGTGACTCTGTACAGTTACACAGTGAGTGATCCTCACCCTGAATAAACAGTGACTCTGTACAGTTACACAGTGAGTGATCCTCACCCTGAATAAACAGTGACTCTGTACAGTTACACAGTGAGTGACCATCACCCTGGATAAACAGTGACTCTGTACAGTTACACAGTGAGTGATCCTCACCCTGAATAAACAGTGACTCTGTACAGTTACACAGTGAGTGATCCTCACCCTGAATAAACAGTGACTCTGTACAGTTACAGTGAGTGATCTTCACCCTGAATAAACAGTGACTCTACAGTTACACAGTGAGTGATCCTCACCCTGAATAAACAGTGACTCTGTACAGTTACACAGTGAGTGATCCACACCCTGAATAAACAGTGACTCTGTACAGTTACACAGTGAGTGATCCTCACCCTGAATATTCAGTGAGTCTGTACAGTTACACAGTGAGTGATCCTCACCCTGAATAAACAGTGACTCTGTACAGTTACACAGTGAGTGATCCTCCCCCTGAATAAACAATGACTCTGTACAGTTACACAGTGAGTGATCCTTACCCTGAATAACTGTGACTCTGTACAGTTACAGTGAGTGACCCTTACCCTGAATAAACAGTGACTCTGTACAGTTACAGTGAGTGATCCTTACCCTGAATAACTGTGACTCTGTACAGTTACAGTGAGTGATCCTCGCCCTGAATAAATAGTGATTGTACAGTTACACAGTGAGTGATCCTTACCCTGAATAAACAGTGGCTCTGTACAGTTACACAGTGAGTGATCCTCACCCTGAATAAACAGTCACTCTGTACAGTTACACAGTGAGTGACCCTTACCCTGAATAAACAGTGACTCTGTACAGTTACAGTGAGTGATCCTCACCCTGAATATACAGTGACTCTGTGTAATTACAGTGAGTGTTCCTCACCCTGAATAAACAGTGACTCTGTACAGTTACACAGTGAGTGACCCTTACCCTGAATAAACAGTGACTCTGTACAGTTACACAGTGAGTGATCCTCACCCTGAATAAACAGTGACTCTGTACAGTTACACAGAGTGTGACCCTTACCCTGAATAAACAGTGACTCTGTACAGTTACACTGTGAGTGATCCTCACCCTGAATAAACAGTGACTCTGTACAGTTACACAGTGAATGACCATCACCCTGAATAAACTGACTCTGTACAGTTACAGTGAGTGATCCTCACCCTGAATAAACAGTGACTCTGTACAGTTACAGTGAGTGACCCTTACCCTGAATAAACAGTGACTCTGTACAGTTACACAGTGAGTGACCCTTACCCTGAATATACAGTGACTCTGTACAGTTACACAGTGAGTGATCCTCACACTGAATAAACAGTGACTCTGTACAGTTACAGTGAGTGATCCTCACTCTGAATAAACAGTGACTCTGTACAGTTACACAGTGAGTGATCCTCACCCTGAATAAACAGTGACTCTGTACAGTTACAGTGAGTGACCCTTACCCTGAATAAACAGTGACTCTGTACAGTTACACAGTGAGTGATCCTCACCCTGAATAAACAGTGACTCCGTACAGTTACACAGTGAGTGATCCTCCCCCTGAATAAACAGTGACTCTATAGTTACACAGTGAGTGATCCTCACCCTGAATAAACAGTGTCTCTGTACAGTTACACAGTGAGTGACCCTTACCCTGAATAAACAGTGACTCTGTACAGTTACAGTGAGTGATCCTCACCCTGAATAAACAGTGACTCTGTACAGTTACACAGTGAGTGACCCTTACCCTGAATAAACAGTGACTCTGTACAGTTACACAGTGAGTGATCCTTACCCTGAATAAACAGTGTCTCTGTACAGTTACACAGTGAGTGACCCTTACCCTGAATAAACAGTGACTCTGTACAGTTACAGTGAGTGATCCTCACCCTGAATAAACAGTGACTCTGTACAGTTACACAGTGAGTGACCCTTACCCTGAATAAACAGTGACTCTGTACAGTTACACAGTGAGTGATCCTTACCCTGAATAAACAGTGACTCTGTACAGTTACACAGTGAGTGATCCTTACCCTGAATAAACAGTGTCTCTGTACAGTTACGCAGTGAGTGACCCTTACCCTGAATATACAGTGAGTGTACAGTTTTATTGCAGCATTTTATCTTTAAACAGCTGCTAAATCACTTTGGGTGAATCAGGAATGTATTTTGGGCAGGACTGGTGATGAATTGTCTGTTTTTCCCAACAATATGATTAAATAACCAAGGGGACACTGAAACGATTTGCTATCTGGGGCAGCCTCTTAATATACAATAATATTTGTACAAGGGCACTGGATCTATGATTCCCTTTTTGACTCATCGCAAATCTTTAACAGGAAAACACGTCGAGTTGTCAGGAGCAGCTAATGATGCTGAGACACTGCAGTCACGATAGTAACATTCAAATTCACTCCTCACTGCATGTTTCAGAGTCACATCCTGGAACAGTTAACAACCCGTCGCCCAGTCACATGTTCTGAAAATTTCTGATATCACACCGTGTGATTTGGCAAAGATTCTTATTGGGGTTTGTTATACTGAAAGCAACAAGGGAAGAAATGTTTTAAATGCAAAGCATCACCCGGAGTGTCATCACTGGCAGTGCAGTGTAAGGGTGGGTGTGTGAACGTTTCATACTGTGCTCACTCAAACTGTTAGTAACAACCAGAGGAACAGTTACAGAATCTGCTCTCTCAAACAAGGATTCTGGAGAGAGCAGTTCCCTGCAATGATTCAACACTCAAAAGATTTAGCTCGCCCACTGTATATTGCTGCGGTGCACTTCACCCACAAATACTGTACCACAGTTTATACAGTGACAGGTCCCTCCCCACCAGTACCCTACTCCAATGTTATACAGTGACAGATCTCTCCCCACGAGTACCCTACTCGTGTTATACAGTAACAGACCCGTCCCCACCAGTACTGTACCCCAGTGTTATACAGTGACAGTCGTGTCCCCACCAGTACTGTACCCCAGTGTAATACAGTGACAGACCCCTCCCCACCAGTAATGTACCCCAGTGTTATACAGTGACAGACCCATCCCCACCAGTACTGCACCCCAGTGTTAGACAGTGACAGACCCATCCCCCCAGTACTGTACCCCAGTGTTATACAGTGACAGATCCCTCCCCACTAGTACTGCACCCCAGTGTTATACAGTGACAGACCTGTCCCCACCAGTACTGTACCCCAGTGTTATACAGAGACAGACCGTCCCCACCAGTACTGTACCCCAGTGTTATACAGTAACAGACATGTCTCCACCAATACTGTACCCCAGTGTTATCCAGTGACAGACCTGTCCCCACCAGTACTGTACCCCAGTGTTATACAGTGACAGACATGTCTCCACCAATACTGTACCCCAGTGTTATCCAGTGACAGACCTGTCCCCACCAGTACTCTACCCCAGTGTTATACAGTGACAGACCTGTCCCCACCCGTACTGTACCCCAGTGATATTCAGTGACAGACCTGTCCTCACCAGTACTGCACCCCAATGTTATACAGTGACAGACCCACCCTCACCAGTACTGTACCCCAGTGTTATACAGTGACAGACCTGTCCCCACCGGTACTGTACCCCAGTGTTATACAGTGACAGACCTGTCCCCACCAGTACTGTGCCCCAGTGTTATACAGAGACAGACCCGTCCCCACCAGTACTGTACCCCAGTGTTATACAGAGACAGACCCGTCCCCACCAGTACTGTACCCCAGTGTTATACAGTAACAGACATCTCTCCACCAATACTGTACCCCAGTGTTATACAGAGACAGACCCGTCCCCACCAGTACTGTACCCCAGTGTTATACAGTGACAGACATGTCTCCACCAATACTGTACCCCAGTGTTAGCCAGTGACAGATCAGTCTCCACCAGGAGTGCACCCCAGTGTTATACAGTGACCGATCTGTCCCCACCAGTACTGTACCCCAGTGTTATACAGTGACAGACCTGTCCTCACCAGTACTGCACCCCACTGTTATACAGTGACAGACCCGTCCCCACCAGTACTGCACCCCAGTGTTATACAGTGACAGACCCATCCCCACCAGTATTGCACCCCGGAGTTATACAGTGACAGACCTGTCCCCACCAGTACTGTACCCCAGTGTTATACAGTGACAGACCCATCCCCACCAGTACTGTACCCCAGTGTTATACAGTGACAGACCTATCCCCACCAGTACTGTACCCCAGTGTTATACAGTGACAGACCCGTCCCCACCAGTACTGTACCCCAGTGTTATACAGTGACAGACCCATCCCCACCAGTATTGCACCCCATTGTTATACAGTGACAGACCTATCCCCACAAGTATTGCACCCCGGAGTTATACAGTGACAGACCCCTCCCCACCAGTACTGTACCCCAGTGTTATACAGTGACAGATCCATCCCCACCAGTACTGCACCCCATTGTTATACAGTGACAGACCCCTCCCCACCAGTACTGTACCCCAGTGTTATACAGTGACAGATCCATCCCCACCAGTACTGCACCCCATTGTTATACAGTGACAGACCTGTCCCCACCAGTACTGCACCCCATTGTTATACAGTGACAGACCCCTCCCCACCAGTACTGTACCCCAGTGTTATACAGTGACAGACCCATCCCCACCAGGACTCTACCCCAGTGTCAGACATGTCCCCACCAGTACTGTACCCCAGTGTTACACAGTGACAGTCCCGTCCCCACCAGTACTGCACCACATTGTTATACAGTGACAGACCCCTCCCCACCAGTACTGTACCCCAGTGTTATACAGTGCCAGACCTGTCCCCACAAGTACTCTACCCCAGTGATATACAGTGACAGACCCATCCCCACCAGTACTGTACCCCAGTGTTATACAGTGCCAGACCTGTCCCCACAAGTACTGTACCCCAGTGTTATACAGTGCGATGACCAGGTGAGATGAGGTGAATTGCTCTCCTCTATTCAAGCCGCTTGGCTGCTCACAAGAAAGAAATAAGTTTCTCTTTAACGATGATATGCCTTTTCCAAATCCATTTAACGATTTAAGCTTTGAGCAATAATGAGCCAATTGAAAAAAAACTCCCAAATCACAGAAAAGGGCAAATTTAATAACCATTAAACCCTTGAGAAAATAACAAAAATGCAAGCTCAACCATTTGGTCCTGGTTTCTTGGATGCTCAAACCGGGCGACACGGTCATTCCAAAAAAAGTGAAAGTGGCAGAGAGAGCAACCTTTAGCCTGTTTTCGTTTCTGAAGACTTCCTTGACGCTGCGTGTGTCACTTGCCATCCAAGAGAGTTTGGGTGGATCGGAGAGTGGCAGCTATTGTTTCAATATCCAGCACTTGGCCTTTTTAAATGTCTCTTCCTTAGAGAGTTATGGGTTTCAATGGGTGCCTGGATTGTAGGAAATGTATCTCTTCATACTCCCTTCAATGGTGATTTCTTTCTTTCTCACATTCACTGTGGAACGTGGCCTTGCATTTTTGCTCTGGCTCCATTCAAATTGCAAAGCTTCCTGTCCGTTGAAATCATATGAAAAAATGAAAATGAAATGAAAATCGCTTATTGGCACAAGTAGGCATCAAGGAAGTTACTGCGAAAAGCCCCTCGTCACCACATTCCGGCGCCTGTTCGGGGAGGCTGGTACGGGAATTGAACCTTGCTGCTGGCCTGCCTGGGTCTGCTTTAAAAGTCAGCGATTTAGCCCTGTGTGCTAAACCAGCCCTTTATTTTCAGAAATAAAGAAGCATTGCCTCATGATGCCCACCCCCATCAGAAAAAATAAAACAAGATTCACTCTCCTTTCATTACAAGGTATAAAAATACAAAAAAATACATTCACTTCCATTCACTTTCTTAGCCTTGGTCTGGATTCTTTTTTTTTTAATTCTTTCCACCAGTTCCCATCAGTTCTTTCCATCAGTTCCCATCCGTTCTAACTGGGTGACTTTAGGTGCTGGACAGGACATCCACAATCACATTCAATTTCCCTGCAACGCCAGCGATTTTGTAGGTGATATGGTTGGAGAAACAAACTCCAACAGAATAACATTGCATTCTGAGTTTTGAATTTCCCCGTAAAGGTGAAAGGATTGTCACCAGTACAGGCTCGGGTCTCTCTGCATCCATTTTGGACACATATATCTCAAAGTGTTTGAGAACCTGGAATAAATCCAGGGTTGTTTTTTCTCCTGCGGAGTACGCTTCTGGTGTTTGTTCAGTTTTTTGGGGGAGAAGTTTGTGATTGATGTCTCTATTCCTGACTCATCCTCCTAGAGGACAGTTCCTATCCAGTGCCACCAGCACGATGTCTACTTCAATTGCTCGGTCAAAGGATGGAGCTGATAGCAATGGGTTGTTTACGATAGTGACATTTAAGGGGCATCTTGACAAATACATGAATAGGATGGGAATAGAGGGATACGGACCCAGGAAGTGTAGAAGATTGTAGTTTAGTCGGGCAGCATGGTCGGCACGAGCTTGGAGGGCCGAAAGGCCTGTTCCTGTGCTGTACTTTTCGTTGTTCTTTGTTCTAAAAAGGCTCTCATCTTCTCAAAATATCTGCCATTGTTTTGGCCCATACTACTTTTGTTCTTTTCCACAGTAACTCTGCTGAAGTTTGGGATGAACTTGCTTCGAACCAATAAGTCCCCTGGTTCCCACGCTGTTGAGGGAATGGGAGCCAACACTGCCGCTCGCACCTTTGCAGCTATGGGGAGTGGTTGTCTTTGACCCACCACCTGAGTCTTAGCAAACTTGTTCTTTGTGAGTTTGACCACTCTACTTTCTGGAAGACAGCTTCAGGTTGCTCGAAGTGAGTTTCCCAGGTGTCACTATACACTAGGTAATGCCACATAGTCAATAAAATATCAGAGTTTGCCAGCTGGACAGTAAGGGGGTTCAATGTGGCCCTCACCCACGTCTCCCTCCAGTTCATCTCCATTGTTCCTCTCATCCTCCAAATCTGCTGCTGTTGGACAGACCGATAGCCGCTCGCTCCCTTCTCAGCTGTGATACGGTTTCATCATATTGACATGACACAGCCTGTGCTTGTTCCTGTGGCCCAATGTGTTGGTTAGGAAGTTTACCCGCACCCCAAGTTTCTTTGCTGGTCTCTGTTCCTGGCTTTTCGGGAGAGACCCAGTATTGGTAGGAACATGAACACGCAATCTCCTGGCTGAAAGGTTCGGGAATGCTTGTCTGCTGGTTTCATTGCTGTTGGGGAGATTTTCCTTCAGTGTTCCCGAGTCAGATTGCATGGGACACGGTTACTCAGCCGAACATGGAGAGTTCCTCTTTCTGATCCCAAAATCTCAACTTGGAATAGTTTCAGAGGACCTCTCACTGGGTGTCCAGGAGTCAATTCAAATGGAGTAAAAATGATAACTCATTGAGCGAGCCCCCGGTATTGAACAGAAGAACACTTAGTCCATCAACCCAGCCATGGGGGTACCCCAGCCACAGGAGTACTTGTGGCAATATACTCTGCTCATTGTTGTTAGGGTCCAATTGAACCGTTCTAATGCACCCTGTGACTCCGGGAGACAGGCTGATGACTTCAGCTGGCTCATGCCCAGGTTACCCGTGACTTAATGCTATATTCAGGACACAAATTTAAACTCTGACCTGACTGGACCTCTGGGTTGGCAGTCCAACCCGGGTAAAGCATCGTGTTCCCACACCAAAATTGCCCAACCAATACATTAGCTAATATGTTGAGAGAGCAATGGCCACTGCGGAGCGGGTAGCCACATTCATGATGGTCAGGATAGGCAGGGAATTTCCTTTTGTTCCGAACACGGTTCTGTCACTGGTAACTTGCTGACAGTTTCTACAAAGGACGACGTGGGAATCACAGGTGCAGGTTTTATTGCAGTCTGGGGATTTCCTATAACATGTGGCAAGTTCTCCTTGGGTAGGTACTTCCCCCGAGTATTCTACAGCGACCAACCTATCTCCACCAGTACTGTGCCCCAGTGTTATACAGTAACAGACCCATTGCCACCAGTACTGTGCCCCAGTGTTATACAGTAACAGATCCATCCCCACCAGTACTGTACCCCAGTGTTATGCAGTGACAGACCCGTCCCCACCAGTACTGTATCCCAGTGTTATACAGTGACAGACCTGTCCCCACCAGTACTGTGCCCCAGTGTTATACAGTAACAGACCCATTGCCACCAGTACTGTGCCCCAGTGTTATACAGTAACAGATCCATCCCCACCAGTACTGTACCCCAGTGTTATACAGTGACAGACCCGTCCCCACCAGTACTGTACCCCAGTGTTATACAGTGACAGACCCGCCCCCACCAGTATTGTACCCCAGTGTTATACAGTGACAGACCCGTCCCCACCAGTACTGAACTCCAGTGTTTTGCAACAAACAATTCAAAATTTCAACTTACTGGATCATGTCTGAACGTGGAACATATTTGTTTCATGGAAAACTCTGGGTTGGGAATGTTACTTGATAAGATCTCTGCTGATAAGGAGTGAAAGCTGACATTGCAGCTGATGGTATTGAGACAGGCTCTGGTGCTGCAGCAGCCCATACGCCATATCCAGCTGCAGTCTGCAACAAGGCAGTGGATAGCAGCGGATTGTGTGCTGGCACTGCAGGTGTTTACCAGCTGATGCCTGCTGACAGTGGCCCACGTATTGGAATTAGTCAACACCATCATGAAGGATTATCGGAGACCCACTGGAATTCCAGATGTGCGCTCCGGTCAGGTGAGGCTCCACATGGGGACTGCAGTTTTATACCAGCTCTGTGTACAAGTTAACGCATTGTAAAACAGAGCATTCAATGATGTAAGCTTTGTTATGATATTGTATAGAATCATAGAATGATATAGCACCAAAGGCCATTCAGCCCACTTGTCAGGCAGCACGGTGGCGCAGTGGGTTAGCCTTGCTGCCTCACAGCGCCGAGGTCCCAGGTTCGATCCCGGCTCTGGGTCACTGTCTGTGTGGAGTTTGCACATTCTCCCTGTGTTTGCGTGGGTTTTGCCCCCACAACCCAAAGATGTGCAGGGTAGGTGGATTGGCCATGCTAAATTACCCCTTATTTGGGAAAAAGTAATTGGGTACTCTAAATTTGAAAAAAGAAAATTCAGCCCACATGTCTCTGCCAGCTCTTTGAATGAGCTATCCAATTGCTCCCACCCTGGTGCTGTGAAGCCACAGTGCTAACCACTGTGCTACCATAGCGTCCATATTGAATAAGCTTGCACTACCCTCCCAGGCAGATCCTTCTGGATCACAACAGCTTGGTGTGGGTACTCTGTATGGGATAGAGCATTTTCTAATCCACATCATTTTTACTGCTTGGGATTCCCACCCTAACAACTAAGATGCATAGGAAACTCAAGGTGCAAGAGGGGAAGCTAGGAACAAGAATTAGGGGCTAGAATCTTGGGTTCCAAAGGCCACCAGGTTGTGAGAGGAAAGGAAGGTTCAACTTCTTACAGCCAGTTGGTGAAGGACGTGACCAGAAATTAATCTTTACTCAGTTTTAGACCTACTCATGAAACAAGACATTACAAATTTACAGCTGCTCACTCTCCAACCCACCCGCGCCACTAAGTGTACGTCTTTTGTCAAACCCATTAACCAATTAAGTGCTCTGTTTCGTACGGAGTTCTACGGAAAACAAAACATAAATTAAAATGTCATTGCGATTATCGATGATCTAATCCAGCCCTCTCCAGCACCTAATAGTCGCAGAAGGCCTCAAGCAAGCCAGCGGACACCATGTGCTCCCTCCCCAGGGTCACCGAGGCACGGGCCTAATCATGGAAGAGAGGATGACAGTCAGGATAAACAACACCCTCGACCGCCCCCTGCCTGGATCTGTTCATGGCCACCTCAGTTCACGAGCAGTCCCGCAAGGAAAGTGTCACTTTAATTTCTTTTGAAGCAGGACCCGGATCCATCCCGGTTGGAGGGGGGATTGGGCCTGGTGCTGTTGGCAGCAATCTAATCCATACCGAACATCCAGCCATCTGGCACCCCCACTCGAGGAGTGCAAGTTGCTGTGGCAACATAAAAGTAAAGTCACCATAGACCCAGATGCTTTTCCCCTTTGAGGGGAGAGAGCTGACTGGTGGTGATTTAACCTGAGGATCACCACACCTCAGGCGAGGGTAAAGGTTGAGAAGGCGGGGCCTTCATGAATAACCTCAGCCGGTACAGGAATCGAACCTGCACTGCTGGCCTCGCTCTGCATCACAAACCCGCTGTCACCACACCTCAGGCGAGGGTAAAGGTTGAGAAGGCGGGGCCTTCATGAATAACCTCAGCCGGTACAGGAATCGAACCTGCACTGCTGGCCTCGCTCTGCATCACAAACCCGCTGTCCAGCCAAGTGAGCCAAACCGGGCCCCATACCGTCAACATACATTTTACATGCATGTTGTCGTTTGCAGCTATGGATAGTGAAGGCAGAGACTCAAATGTTCTTTTCATCCCATGGCTGACCAAGAATTTCTCCCACCCTTTCCACCTGCCATTGGAGTGTATTGGAAGGATTTGCGGGTTGACATTTAACTTGTATGGTCGTCATTAATCTTCCTTGGCCATCAAATCTTGGGGTGGACCTCAACCCCGGAGCTTCTGGCTCGGAGACAAGGACACTATCAACTGAGCCATTGGATGCCTCAAAAGTACATGAGCATAAATTGTTATCCAATGAGATCCCCCTACCTGTAGACACTTAACCTTTGTTAGTATAATTAACACACGGGAGCTGAGGTTTTCCAGCATTTCGAGCTCTCACCGAGCAAGAGTAAGATTTGCATTTAAGCAGGTATCTTCCAGCAGCTCAGCACATCCTAAAAGCACTCACAGCCAATAAGGTACTACTCGAAGTGTAATCACTGTCGTAATATTAGAAATGCAGCAGCCAATTAGCACAGAGCAACGTGATAATAACCAGATGATCTGTTGCCTCCTTACAGGGCGGTGGAAGCAGATTCAATCTTTTAAAGGCAAATTGGATCAGTAATTAAAAGGGGAAGATTTTGCTGAGCTACGGGGAAAGAGTGAGTGAGTGGAATTAATTGGATAACGCTGCAAAGAACTAGACTGGTACAATGGTGTCCATTGATTTAGGCTTCCTCCGGTGCATGAGGAGGGTATTTGGCCCGTCCAGTCTATACCGACCCTCTGAAACCGAGCCCTAACCACTCCACCGCCGCATCTCTGTAACCCCACCTAGCCGAGGGACACTAAGGGAAAACTTAGCATGGCCAATCCGCCTAACCTGCACATCTTTGGACTGTGGGAGGAAACCGGAGCACCCGGAGGAAACCCACGCACACACGGGGGGAAAGTGAAAACTCCACACAGACAGCGACCCAAGGCCGGAATTGAACCCGGGTCGCTGGCACTGTGAGGCAACAGTGCTAACCACTGTGCCACCCCCATCATTCATTCATTTATGATATTTTATATATCTACACATAGAAATGTACAATATCATTAATGAATGATACTCGGGTACCCGGCCCTGAGTCACTGTCCGTGTGGAGTTTGCACATTCTCCCCATGTCTGTGTGGGTTTCACCCGCACAACCCAAAAGATGTGCAGGGTAGGTGGGCTGGCCACACTAAATTGCCCCTTAATTGAAAAAATTAATAACTGGGTATGCTAAATTTTTTTAAATAAAATAATGAATGATACATTGTCCTGCAACATCCTCATCACATCCTCAATATATCCCAAAGTGCTTCATAGCCACTCAATTCCGTTCGAACCACAGTCAGGTAGACAGACACAATAGCCAATGTACACAGCAAGATCCCATGAGCACCAAAGTGAGATGTACAAACAGTGCCAAGAATAAAAGCTAACGAGCGAAGCACTGAGCAGGGTGAGCTCCACCTCCTCCAGCGCAGGGCTAAGCCTAATGCAGCTCAAAGTGGTGCACAGAGCGCACCTGACCAGAACCCGAATAAGCAGGTTCTTCCCGGAGGTGGAGGACAAATGTGAGAGGTGCCAGAGGGGCCTGGCCAACCACACCCACATGTTTTGGGCTTGCCCCAAGCTTGCTGGGTTCTGGACAGCCTTCTCCGAGGCAATGTCCACGGTTGTGGGGGTGAGGGTGAAGCCATCCCAATAGTGGCAAGCTTCGGGGTATCGGAGCAGCCAGAGCTACACATGGGGAAGGGGGCCAACGCCCTTGCTTTCGCTTCCCTAATCGCACGCCGGAGAACCCTGCTCGGCTGGCGATCGGCAGCACCACCCACAGCTGCAGACTGGCTCACTGACCTCTCGGAATTTCTCCACCTGGAGAAGATTAAGTACGCCATCCGAGGGTCAGGGGAAGGCTTCCTGGATACTTGGGGGCAGTCCTTCGGCCTGTTCCAAAACCTGTTCGAGGCCAGCAACGAGGAGTAAGCCAGGGAGAAAAAAAAAAATGAAGAACCAAAGGGGGGGCGGAGAGAAATGGGGAAACCACAAGAGAAGAGGAAGGGGGGATATCATAGACCGATCCAGAGGGCAGCAAAATGTACGTACAGTTAGTCAAATGAAGGACCAAACAAACTTCTCTGTAAAATAAAGCAAATTAGAGCGGGCAAGAAAAATGTACTATATATAAGCGACAACTGTTTATAAATATGAGAAAAGCCAATAAAAAGATTTTCAACAAAACAAAATGAATAAAAGCTAACCATGCACAAGGGTTCTTTACCATGGGGATAGCATTGAAAAGCAAAGATGTTTTGTTCAACTTATATCGACTACACTTGGGAGTAGTGTACACAGTACTGGTCTCCATAATACGGAAAGGCTGTAAAGGCACAGGAGAAAATGCAAAAGGATTTACTAAGATTACACCAGAACTGAGGGATAGTCAGTATCAGGAAAGGCTGAACATTTTTCTCCAGAACAGGGGAGGTTTGCAAGGGTTTAATGGGGTAGATGTAGAAAGGATGTTTCCACCTGCAGGAAAGACTAGAAGCAGGGGATATAAATATCAAGTAGTGATCAGAATGTGAACTCACTGCCACAGGTAATGGTTGAGGTGAATAGCACAGTTTCATTTAACGTGAGCTGGATAAGCACATGAGGGCGGCACGGTAGCACAGTGGTTAACCTCACAGCGCATGGGACCCCAGTTCAATTCCGACCTTGGGTGACTGTCTGTGTGGAGTTTGCACGTTCTCCCCATGTCTGCGTGGCTTTCCTCCGGGTGCTCCAGTTTTCTCTCACAGTCCAAAGATGTGCAAGTTAGGTGGTGTGGCCATGCTAAATTGCTCCTTAGTGTCCAAAGGTTAGGTGTGGTTGTGGGAATGGGGCAGGGAGATTGACCCTATGTGGAGTGCGCCTTCAGAAGGTCAGTGCAGACTCGCTGGGCCAAATGGCCTCGTCCTGCACTGGAAGGATTCCGTGATTCTATGAAAGGAATGGAACGATGTTATAATGAGATTAGGTGGAGAGACCATAAGATCATGAGACATAGGAGCAGAATTAGGCTATTCGGCCCATCAAGTCTGCTCTGCCATTCAACCATGGCACGGTAGCACAGTGGTTAGCACTGTTGCTTCACAGCGCCAGGGACCCGGGTTCGATTCCCGGCTTGGGTCACTGTCTGTGCGGAGTCTGTGTGTTCTCCACGTGTCTGCGTGCATTTCCTCCGGTGCTCCGGTTTCCTCCCACAAGTCCTGAAAGACGTGCTTTTTAGGTGAATTGGACATTCTGAATTCTCCCTCCGTGTACCCAAACAGGCGTCAGATTGTGGCGACTAGGGATTTTCACAGTAACATCATTGCGGTGTTAATGTAAGCCTACTTGTGACGATAAAAGATTATTATTATATGTTTCTCATCCCCATTCTTCTGCCTTTTCCCCATAACCCCTGATCCCCTTATTAATCAAGAACCTATCTATCTCTGTCTTAAAGGCACTCGGTGATTTGGTCTCCACAGCCTTCTGCGGCAAAGAGTTCCACAGATTCGCCACCCTCTGGCTGAAGAAATTCCTCCTCATCTCCGTTTTAAAGGATCGTCCCTTTAGTCTGAGGCTGTGCCCTCGGGTTCTAGTTTTTTCTACAAGTGGAAACATCCTCTCCACATCCACTCTATCGCGGCCTCTCAGTATCCTCAGTAAGTTTCAATAAGATCCCCCCTCATCCTTCTAAACTCCAACAATGACAGACCCAGAATCCTCAACCGCTCCTCACATGACAAGCTCTTCATTCCAAAGATCATTCTTGTGAACCTCCTCTGGACCTTTCCAAGGCCAACACATATTAGATACGGGGCCCAACACAATACTCCAGGTGGGGTCTGACCAGAGCCTTATACAGCCTCAGAAGTACATCCCTGCTCTTGTATTCCAGCCCTAGTAGGGCTCGTATGTAGCATTAGCATGGACCTGTTGGGCTGAATGGCTTGTTTCTGAACTGTAAATGTGATGTAATGTAACCTGTGCTTACTGAGGGAGGAATATTACCCGCATGACACTGGGAGAACTTTAAAATGGGTCCTTTTACTTACGTTTGATTAAATGAACCAAAGGCAGCACCCAGCTCTCCATACTGCTGTGGAGTGCCAGCCATAGGTTACAAATTAGCTCCCATCCTGGAATGCAGCTTGAATCCAGAGAGGGAGGTGGCAGCAGCTAGGTTAACCCGATACCGCAACAGCCGACTGAATCATGCATTTATATTGCACTTTAGAAAATGGTCGCAAATGCCTTCGTGTGACGTCAGGGGCGGAGAAAAAGAAGCTAAGAGAGTTTCAGAGAAGGAGGGGAGAGATATTTAGAATGAAAGGTGGTGAGGGAGAGGGGTGGAAATAAAACCATCAGTGTTAGAGGACCATCACCAACGTCTCAGGACAAATGGGGCTTGGCAATAAATGCCAGCCTTTCCCGCGATGTCCGTCTTCCAGGTTTGAATATTTTTAAATGGACAATCACAGTGACGGTCAGCGGAGGCAGCGATTTGTTAAATGTATTGTTGCGGATAGGCGGTCAGGTAAGAGGAAGAGTGAACCTCCAGGAACAGGAGGTGGCATTTCAATCCCTTGAGTGAGTCTGATGTGCCATTCAATTAGATCATGGCTGATCTGAATCTTAATTCCATCTCACCACCTTGGTTGCTCAACAATACTTGTGTATCTAAAAGAAAACCAATGGCCCTCAGTTCTGAAATTTCAATTGATCCTCAGCCTCAACAAATCATTGATGGGGCGGAGATTGTTCTCGATTTCCACTCCCTTTTGTGTGGTCAGCTGCTTCCTGACATCACCCTGCACGGCCTGTCTCGAATTGTAAGATTCTGCCCTTAGTTCTGGATTCATCGCGTCAGAGGAAATAGTTTCTCTTTATCCACCTCATCAACTCATATATCTTAAAACCCATCAATCAGATCATTCCTAATCTAAAGTCGAGGGAATACAGGCCTAGTCAGTGCAACATGTCCTCATCATTTAACCCTTTCAGCCCCACTGTAATTCAGGGATTTTTCACTGCAACCCCCCCCCCCACCACCACCATCTCCCCCCTCACCCCCCAAACCCCCAACCACTCCAAAGCCAACGTATCCTTTTGGGGGTGCAGTGCCCAGAAATGAATGTAGCATTCCTGATGGGGTCTGCTATTAGCTTTATTTAACCGTAGCATCACTTCCACACTTTATGATCAATAAAAACTCACGTTAGCCGGATGCTGGAATCTTTTCACCTGAAGAATAAACCGGGGGGAGTGGCAGGGTGAGTTTGTGTATAGGACAGTGCACTGCACCGTATACAACAGGGACAGGTGACATTCCTGGGGTTTATTTACCTTTGGGAGTGCACTGGTTAATGGCTAGTGCACAGTTCTTTGCTGCTTTCTATGAGAGTGCTCATCAACCCACCTATTTGACCGAGGCAGCGATGCAGTTGCAATAGCCGGCTGAAGGATTTGAATTGCTGCATTGAAAGGCGAGTCTCTCAAAGTCCCTATGCAACCATTTGAGGCATTGTGTGCAGCCAACGTGAATTGCAAAATGGGGGCAGCGCACCTGCAATTTTCCAACACATGGTAGTGAACTACAGGCTCCTGCTGACAGTGTGGGGCCTGGTCAAATCTACCTTCAGAGATTTGTACAAGAGCAACATTTCAACAGTGAGAAGGTGGGATTCAAGGGATAGGGCGGGAAGGAGGGATTCGAGGGATAGGGTGAGAAGGAGGGATTCGAGGGATAGAGCGAGAAGGAGGGATTTGAGGGATAGAGCGAGAAGGAGGGATAGAGCGAGAAGGAGGGATTCGAGGGATAGAGCGAGAAGGAGGGATGCGAGGGATAGAGCGAGAAGGAGGGATGCGAGGGATAGAGCGAGAAGGAGGGATGCGAGGGATAGAGCGAGAAGGAGGGATTCATGGGATAGGGCGAGAAGGAGGGATTTGAGGGATAGAGGGAGAAGGAGGGATTCGAGGGATAGAGCGAGAAGGAGGGATTCGAGGGATAGAGCGAGAAGGAGGGATTCGAGGGATAGAGTGAGGAGGGATAGATCGAGAAGGAGGTATTCGAGGGATAGAGCGAGAAGGAGGGCTTTGAGGGATAGAGCGAGAAGGAGGGATAGAGCGAGAAGGAGGGATTTGAGGGATAGAGCGAGAAGGAGGGATAGAGCGAGAAGGAGGGATTAGAGGGATAGAATGAGAAGGAGGGATAGAGCGAGAAGGAGGGATTCGAGGGAAAGAGCGAGAAGGAGGGATAGAGCGAGAAGGAGGGATTCGAGGGAAGGAGCGAGAAGGAGGGATAGAGTGAGAAGGAGGGATTTGAGGGATAGAGCGAGAAGGAGGGATAGAGCGAGAAGGAGGGATTCGAGGGAAAGAGCGAGAAGGAGGGATGCGAGGGATAGAGCGAGGAGGAGGGATAGCGCGAGGGGGGATTCGGGGGATGGAGTGAGAAGGAGGGATAGAGTGAGAAGGAGGGATAGAGTGAGAAGGAGGGATAGAGTGAGAAGGAGGGTAGGTGAGTGAGAGGGATGGGGAGAAGGTGAGTAATTGGAGTTGAGGGATATGGAGAGAAAGTGGGTTGGTGATATTGGAGGGATTTGGGGATAGGGTAGGTGGGATTCAGTGGGATTAGGGGAACGAGGTGGGATGGATTTCCCATTCCAATAAGTACTTACTGCAGAAACCCTGCAAGAGAATGAATGCGTGTGATAGAGAGAGGAGTCTGTATACTGTCCTCTACACTGAAATGCTGCTGAATATTTAATTATACATATTACATTGAGCTTCTGCTTAGGAGAAACCTTCAGGATAATCGGCCTCTTCTCAGGTATAGTCCCTTGGGCATGTTTTACATAAAAATCTGAGTGCAAGATACAAAAGTTAAATTTAAATCTTCGCACAATTAGACTTCTGACTGATGTACAGTGCGTGGCCAGAGAGAGAGAGAGAGAGCAGCCACCGCTCCAGACCCTGAACATTAAATCAGCAGAGTCTGAGGGGCAAACACCAGATTGGGGTTTTCACAGCACTTGCTTTAAAGGTTGGGAATGTAGCGAATAATCCGGGGGACAGGCACAAATTCCTGCGCCTGTCACCCTGATGGGACACAGTTCGATCCTCGTTCCTGCCTCGTGTGTGTGTTTTATATATATTAAACTGTGCGATTTAGACAGGAACGCAATTTCGACACAGTCTCGACTCCCGCATTCACCAGAAGTGTTAAACACCCAGAGGTGTCTTGGAGCCGGATGCAAAGGGGGTCTTTAATAGACATTCAGGGATTGGGGGAGGTCAAAAAGGTTTTATCTGTTAAACCCCCTTTTTCCCCGCAGTGACTGGCAGGCAGGTAACCGGGAGGGGGGCTGCTCCTGTCCCACTCTGCAATAGGCTGCAGAATGTGCACCCTCGGTTTTCCTGATCATCTGTCGGTTGGGGGACGTTTCATTTTGCGGGAGTGTGGGTGAGGTTTGATTGTCCGCCTCGCCTCTGGGTTTGAGATGCCAGTCAGACCCTGCATCCTCCACACTCCCTTCAAACACACATCGATTTAAAAAAATACAGCAGCATTGCGACTCCTCACCGCCGCCTCTCCCAACACTGGCTAAAGATTTGGCAATTCAGACCCCCCCCCCCCTCTCCCTCTCTCTCTCTCACACACTCAATACAGGGACATCTGCACCAGGCTTCGGATGGTTAACCTCACCCCGAGGAGACGGGCAGTCTCTCTCCCTCTCTCTGGGGGCAGATTTTCCCTACTGCAGGATGACCATCCTTACCTGGCGCAGGTTAGATCCCGGGATAAACATTCACAGAGATACAGACACAAGAAACCGCACTCTCTAACCATCTGTGTGTGTGTGTCTCATACCTCCCTGTACATGTCTATCTCTATCTCTGTGTTCCTTGGCCTCTCTCCGTCTATCTGTCCCTGTGCGAGTGGCTCCTTCTCCATATCTGCGTGTGTCCCTCTGTCCTTGTGTTTCTCTCTGTCTCCCTCTGCGTGTCCCCCTCTGTCCCGGGGTGTCCCTATCTGTCTCCCACTGGGATTCTCTGTCCCTGTGAGTCTCTCGAGCGGTCTCCCCCTGCGTGGGTGCCTGTCTCTGTTCCCGTGTGTGTCTCTCTCTGTCCCTGTGTATCTCTCTCTGTCCCTGTGTGTGTCTCTCTCTGTCCCTGTGTGTGTATCTCTCGCTGTCCCTGTGTGTCTCTCTCTCTGTCCCTGTGTGTCTCTCTCTCTGTCCCTGCGTATGTGTGTCTCTCTCTGTCCCTGCGTATGTGTGTCACTCTCTCTCTGTCCCTGTGTATGTGTATCTCTCTCTGTTCCTGTGTGTGTATCTCTCTGTCCCTGTGTATGTGTGAGTCTCTCTCTGTCCCTGTGTGTGTCTCTCTCTCTGTTCCTGTGTGTGTGTCTCTCTGTTCCTGTGTGTGTGTCGCTCTGTTCCTGTGTGTGTGTCTCTCTGTCCCTGTGTATGTTGTCTCTCTCTCTGTTCCTGTGTGTGTCTCTCTCTGTTCCTGTGTGTGTGTCGCTCTGTTCCTGTGTGTGTCTCTCTCTGTCCCTGTGCATGTGTGTGTCTCTCTCTGTCCCTGTGCATGTGTGTGTCTCTCTCTGTTCCTGTGTGTGTCTCTCTCTCTGTTCCTGTGTGTGTGTCTCTCTGTTCCTGTGTGTGTGTCTCTCTGTCCCTGTGTATGTGTGTGTCTCTCTCTGTCCCTGTGTGTGTGTCGCTCTGTTCCTGTGTGTGTGTCTCTCTGTCCCTGTGTATGTGTGTGTCTCTCTCTGTCCCTGTGCATGTGTGTGCCTCTCTCTGTTCCTGTGTGTGTCTCTCTCTCTGTCCCTGTGCGTGTTCACTGTCCCTCTGTCTCTCCGAAGCTGCTTACCTGGTATTCTGCAGCCTGGCTCTGGTTACTGTGCCAGCAATGCTTGTGCACACACTGATTCCTGTGATGATGCTGAGAATGTGTTCCGCTGCCCCGGGCCGCCCCCCCTGCTCCCGGCTCCTCGGCAGCCTCTGGCTCCATGGCACTGCCGGCTGCGCACTGCACCGCGCCCGGGACCTGCGCCACTCCCGGGCACCGCTCGGCCCTCCAGCCCAGACTGCCAGTCTCATTGGTCGGCAGGACCAAAACAACCCGCATGACGCTATCTTTAAACACCCCCCTCCCTCCCTTCCTCTCCCCAAAATTTAAAGGGGCCTCTAACTGACTCACTCAATTAACCAACATGTAACATTGACCAATGGGGAAGAATTACTGCTGGGGAGTAATAGGTGGAATGATCAAATTTAAAAATTAATCCAGTCATAAGGCAGCTTTCACAGGTTGGACTGGCCACTCACTTCCCTAGACTTTTATATAACCTCAGGCTAGTCACCAAAATGGAAAGGCTCCATCCACACAGTGCGTGTGGATGGAGAGAGGGTTCACTGAGTGAGTTGAAGGGGTTAAAACGTCCAAGAGGGGATCTCGTAGACTCTTCCTTAAATCTCAGTCATATCCTGATTTGGGGGGGGTAAAGGCGGTGCAGATATTGAACCCAGGTGAACTGGAGAGAGCGCTCAGTGGATCCTTGGCAGCGTCAGATGGTTGGGTCGTTTCTGAGATTCAGCTTTGGAATGGATCCAAACCCTATATTAAAATAAAATTAAAGAGGTGACATTAATTTCAGACTGTCAAATTTCATTTCAATTGGAAACACTCAGCCATCAAACCAGTCCCAGAACATACACAAGGCACAGAAACTCACAGCTCACAATGGTTTCTGATAGGCGAGCTTCATTTTTATACAGATAAATTTAGAGCACCTAATTCATTTTTCCCAATTAAGGGGCAATTTAGCGTGGCCAACCCACCTAACCTGCACATCTTTGGGTTGTGGGGGCGAAATCCACGCAAACACGGGGAGCATGTGCAAACTCCACACGGACAGTGACCCAGAGCCGGGATCGAACCTGGGACCTCGGCGCCGTGAGACAGCTGTGCTAACCACTGCGCCACCGTGCTGCCCTATAGTCTAGCTTCTTAACCTATTTTTTTTAGAATCAGCTATGTAGAATCATGGAACAGTTACAGCACCGGAGGACATTGTGCAGACTGTCACAGACATGCCAACTCTCTGTGAGAGCAACTCAGTTAGTCCCACCCCCCCCCAACCACTCTTTTCCCTGTATGTTTGCCATCAGATTGTGAATTAAAATCCATTTGGAAGCCATGATTGGGTCGGCCATCCTCTCACAGAGAATTTCAGACCCGGACCATTCGCCGTGTAAAAATATTTTTCCTCATGTTCTGTTCTTCTATTGAACCCCTCAAATCAGTGTCCTCTTATTCTCAACCTTCCACCAATAGGAATAATCTCTCCATATCTATTCTGTCCAGACTCCTTACAAAGCTTCATGATTTTCAAGACCTCGATCAAATCTCCCTCAAACCTTCACTCCTCTGTCGTATCAAACATCAACCTCCTCCTAATATCTTACAACATGGAGCAGTAGCAACTCAGACCATCATACCATTCTGGAATAACTATCCAATTAGTCCCACATCTCTGCTCTTTTCCCATTACCCTGCAAATTTCTCCTTTTCAACTATTCTGTCTTGACAGTTCCCCTATCGAAGCCGCTTCGGGCAGCACCTTCCAGATCACAACGCTCTGCGTTCAAACAAAATTCTCATCTCATCCACTGGTTCGTTTGCCAATCACCTTAAATAGGGCGACACGTTAGCACAGTGGTTAGCACTGTTGCTTCACAGCGCCAGGGTCCCAGGATTGATTCCCGGCTTGGGTCACTGTCGGTGCGGAGTCTGCGCGTTCTCCCCGTGTCTGCGTGGGTTTCCTCCGGGTGCTCCGGTTTCCTCCCACAGGTGCCGAAAGACGTGCTTGTTAGGTGAATTGGACATTCTGAATTCTCCCTCTGTGTACCCGAACAGGTGCCGGAATGTGGCGACTAGGGGCTTTTCACAGTAACCTCATTGCAGTGTTAATGGAAGCCTACTTGTGACACTAATAAAGATTATTATTATCTGTGTCTCACTCGTTACCGACCCTCCTGCTATCAAAATCCTCCTCTGTGATTCTGAACACCTCTATTTAATTTCCCCTCAACCTTCACTGTTCAGAGGGGAACAATCCCAGCTTCTCCAGTCTCTCCACAGAACTCAAGTCCCACATTCCCAGTAACATTCTAGTACCCTCTCCAAGGTATCCTTCCTACTGTGGAGCGTCCAGAATTGGACACATTTTTTTCATAATATTTATGAAAGTACATCCCAAAACATTTTGAGTTGGTAATTACAGAAAGTGCAATAAAATTCAACTTGTCTCCATACAGCATGTTCCACTCTGCAGTGCCTCAACACAATTTCAATATTCTTTAATATTTACCATGTACGATCCTTGTCAGACACACAGGCTGAGGGGTTATATACAATTCCAGACCCTCCAGTTCACTATGGCTGAAACAGCCACCTTCCCTCATTGCGCCCCTGAGGCAGCTGCCCCAAGCTTTCGTGCCTCTCTCAGCACATAGCCCTGGACTTTGCTAGTCTGCAACACTCAGGGGCAACCTTTTGCACTGGAAAGACCAGCACGTTGCTGGTAGACCAAAGTGCTTTTCTCCGAATTGATGATTCTCCAGAAACTCCATGCACTGCTGCCTCACAGCTCCAGGGACCCAGGTTCAATTCTGGCCTTGGGCGCCTGTCTGTGCGAAGTCTGCACGTTCTCTCTGTGTCTGTGTGGGTTTCCTCCGGATGCTCCGGTTTCCTCCCACAGTCCAAAGATGTGCAGATTAGGTGGACTGGTCATGATAAATTGCCCCTTAATGTCCAATGGTTAGGTGGGGTTAAAGGGTTATAGGAATAGGGTAGGGGAGTGGGCCTGGGTAGGGTGTTCTTTCGGAGGGTTGGTGCAGAATCAATGGGCTGAATGGCCTCCTTCTGCACCGTAGGGATTTTATGAAACTGTTAATGTTTGTCTCGGTGGGCATCCCTGGGAATAGCCCATAGAGCACAGAGTCCTGTGTCATGGGTCTGCTCGGGGTGGGCCTCGACAGAAATGACTGCACCTGTTTCCAGATCTTCTTTGCAAAGATCCATTCCAGAAGGAGATGGACAACGGTCTCTTCTCCACCACTGTCACCTCAAAGGAACTGTGTGGATGGAGTGAGATTCCCGGCATGTAGAAAGGCACTGATGGGGAGAGCCTTTCTCACCACCGGCCAAGCTACATCTTGGTGCTTGTTTGAAAGTTCTGGTGATGGGGCATTCTGTTAAATGACTTTAACAATCTGCTTAGAGAACCATCTGACAGGATCCACCATCCTATGTGCCCGCTTGAATGTTCCATGCAGACCACTGCCTGATGGACCTGCAGCCAAAGGTGTTTTCCTACATAAACCTTTCCACAAGGGGTAGGTGGCATAGCAGGGTCCCACTGCTTGGAATATTGTGTCGCAACCAGGCCAGACACATCCTTCACAACACTGAGGACACATTGAACCTCAACACATGGTAACACTTGGTGTTTGCACACCAAGAGTCTATGCATACCTTGATGCAGCCACACACAAAGGTGGCCATCAGTCTGAGGGCAACATTGGGTATGTTTTATCATGTTTTATCAAGAGGTTTGTACATCATGTCCTGCAAACACAGCCTATTTCCAACCTCCAGATAAAATGGAAAATGGTTAAAGTGGTTGACCTAGGGCAGGAATGAGGAATGGGCCTGACCTGTGCCACATACACCAACACTGAGAGGGCCTCATACCTGATGACCACGGTCTTACCCGCAGTTGAGAGAGGGCACCATTCCCAAATGTCCACTTATTGTTTTACGTTAGCTACTTGCTCCCTCCATTTTTAGTGCATGTCTTGGTACCGAACAACCATACCCCCAACACCTTCAGGTAGTCAGACCTGACGGTGAAGGGGACTCACGACTGGTCAGCCCATTTCCAAACAAGTTGCTCTCGCTGTGATTTACCTTGGCTCCTAAGGAAAATTTGAACTGGTTGAAGATGTTCATCAGTGGATCCGAGCAGAAGACAGTGACATTGTACATGTACAAGGAGGCTTTGACCTGATGCCTCCACTGCCTGGGGTCGTCACTCCTCTTATGCTTGAATCCTTCCTGATGGACTTGGCATACGGGTCGACGCAGAATACAAACAGGACAGAAGAGAGAGGACACCCCTGCTTGACTCCAGGTTTAACTGGAAAGCTTTCAGATTCCCAGCCGTTGATTGAAACAGTGCTACTGATGTCTGTGTAGAGCAGTTGAACCCCATTGAGGATTCCCTCCCCAAATCCCATTTTGGAGAGCACATCCACCATGTAGGTGTGCAATACTTGGTCAAAGGTCTTCTCCTTGTCCATGCTGAGGAGGCAAGTATTCACAGCCCTATGTGCACACAGGCTATCACATCCCTGAGTAATGCAAGGCACTCAAAGATCTTCCGACTGGGCAGTAAACAGGCCTGGTCAGGGTGGATCACCAACCCCAGAGCAGACTTCAGCCAATTGGCAATGACCTGGGACTGAGTGTTGTCAACCACATTCAGAATGAAATGAGCCACTAGTTTCTAATTCCTCCCACCCTTTCCCTGTTCCGCTTCTTGGTGAGAATAGTGATGCCTTTCCTCATGGGTTCTGGCATGTTGCTGGCCAACAGCATACTCTTTGTACACCTCCATCAGGAATGGGCCGATCCAATTCCATAAAGTCGAATACAACTCAGTCGGTGAGCTGTTGCTTCTGGGAGCTTTGCTCATCTCGAACAACTCGAGAGCCTCAGTCAGCTTCTCCAGAGTCAGCCATTTGTCAAGGCTCTCCCGCATATGGTCGTCAAAGACCTCTGCGATAGAGGACAGGAAGGGAGGCCATGCTCTCTGTGGGCTTCACGTCATACAATCTGACATGAGAGGTTTTTGCCGTTCCTGAAAACGTCGGTCGGTGATGACATCTTCTTCCCTCAGGATGTTGATTACAGAGCCGTGACATACTTCAGATGGAACCAATACCCTTTTGAAAGTTACCACTGAATCTGCTTCTAGCACCCCAAAGGGTTGTGAATCTATGGAATTCCTTGCCCAGTGAAGCAGTTGAGGCTCCTTCATTAAATGTTTTCAAGATAAAGATAGATCGTTTTTTGAAGAATAAAGGGATTAAGGGTTATGGTATTCGGGCCAGAAAGTGGAGCTGAGTCCACAAAAGATCAGCCATGATCTCAATGAATGGCGGAGCAGGCTCGAGGGGCCAGATGGCCTACTCCTGCTCCTAGTTCTTATGTTCTTATGTTCAGACAGCACATTCCTGCACACCCCCTGGTGTCTATAACCAGCTGGTAATCTTATTTATTTGACTCTGAAATTTAAAGTTTCAGACACACAGGACCTCACACATCAGAATATCAATTTGCACTTGTTCAAACCACCTCATGTAAATAACATTCCACCCTCCACCCACAGATCCTTCGCCAGTGATGGAACTGCCCACAACATTCCCAGGATGAGCCTGTTGGATCTGACAATGAAGAGGGGGAAAAGAACATTCGGGCATTGGAAGATCAATAAATTCAGATGAGCTGAAAGGCCTTGTAGTCCTGTATCGGCCGTGTCTCAGTATCCCCTCTGCGTTAGAAAATTGTGGATTCAAGTCCCACTCCAGGATTTGAGCAGAAATTCCGGGTTGTCACGCTTAAGCCGGAATTTTCCAGCCTTTGTGCCGCTAGGATGCCCCCCCCCCCCCCCACTCCCCCCAATGGGGGTGTTGTCTTTTGGATTTGGATTAGATGTGTCTGCCATCTCAGGTGAACATAAAAGATCTGCACTCTTTGCCAAAGAATGGGTGAACACTGCTCAGTCCTCTGGTCAGTGTTTATCCCTAAACAGACAACAGAAACAGATACTCTGGTCATTGATTTTATTGTGAGTCCAACAGATCGATGCAATATATCTGGTGTATTGGTGAAGAGAGAAAGCATGTGTGGTAGTATGCATTAGGGGTCATGTGGGACTGTGAAGCCGTGATGCCATTGGCTGACAGATCCCGGGTCCTGGTTGGCTGTTGATCTCTAGCTCCGCCCTGAAGGCGGAGTATAAGAACCAGGAGTTCTCCCCGCAGCTCCAGTCTGTTGCTGAACTGCGGGGAACAAGTCACGCTTAATAAAGCCTCATCGACTTCATCTCTATTCGTCTCTCGTAAGTCATTGTGCGCGACAATTTATTAAGCGTGCTTAAAGGAGTATGGAGCTCAGGATCGTCCCAGAATGCCTGAGGATCAGCCCCCATGCAGTGAACTCAGCAGCAATTTTTAAACACTGGCAGACTTGTTTCGAAGGCTACCTCCGAACGGCCCCCGGCCGGATCACAGAAGACCAGAAACTGCAGGTCCTGCATTCGAGGGTAAGCCCGGAAATTTTCCCTCTCATAGAAGACGCAGAGGATTTCAAGACGGCGTTCGCAGCACTAAAGAGCGTCTACGTTCGCCCAGTGAACCAGGTCTACGCACGCTACCAACTCGCAACGAGACGGCAAAGTCCCGGAGAATCGCTAGACGAATTCTACGCCGCGCTGCTAATTTTGGGACGGGCCTGCAGCTGCCCGCCGGTAAACACGGCTGAACACACGGACATGTTAATTCGCGATGCGTTTGTGGCAGGTATGAACTCTCCCCAAATCCGCCAAAGACTGTTAGAAAAAGAGTCGCTAGGACTCTCAGAGGCACGGGCCCTTGCAGCTTCCCTAGATGTGGCCGCGCAAAACGCCCGCGCGGACGGCCCCGACCGCGCGGCAGCCCCTTGGGCTCCGTGGACCCCCGTCGCGACAAACCCCCCCCCTCACAGGCTTGCGCGGTTCAGACGCCAGGTCATCCCAGGGGCGCCCGCTGCTATTTCTGCGGCCAGGCGAAGCACCCCCGGCAGCGCTGCCCGGCCCGCGCAGCGATTTGCAAGAGCTGCGGCAAAAAGGGCCATTTCGCGGCTGTGTGCCAGTCCCGGGGGGTCGCCGCTGTCCCCGGAGAAGAAAGAGTCCAGCGCATCCCAAACGCTCCCCAACCCCCCCCCCCAACGCCCCATGTGCGACCCGCAGGCGCCGCCATTTTGGGTCCCGGCCACCACGAGGGGAGGGTGGGCGCCGCCATCTTGTGACCCCCCAGCCATGTGCGATGCATGGGAACGGCCATTTTGTTCACCCCCGCCGCCATCTCGGACGACAACAATGGAACCCAGCATCGACGGCTCCACGGGGTTCGAAGAAGACGCTGAGACACTGCGACCACGTCTGGCCTCGGTGACGCTGGACCAAGCACGGCCCCGGACGCTCCAGACGACGACAACAACGGTGCTGATCAACGGACATGAGACACCATGCCTGATCGACTCCGGGAGCACAGAAAGCTTCATCCACCCCGACACGGTAAGACGCTGTTTTTTGACCATCCGTCCCAGTACGCAGAAGATTTCCCTAGCTGCAGGATCCCACTCCGTACAGATCAAAGGGTTCTGCATAGTGACCCTAACGGTGCAAGGGAGGGAGTTTAAAAACTACAGGCTCTACGTCCTTCCCCAACTCTGCGCGCCCACATTACTGGGATTAGACTTCCAGTGCAACCTGCAGAGCCTAACATTCCAATTCGGCGGCCCAATACCCCCACTCACTATCTGCGGCCTCGCAACCCTCAAAGTTGAACCCCCATCCTTGTTTGCAAACCTCACCCTGGATTGCAAACCCGTCGCCACTAGGAGCAGACGGTACAGCGCCCAGGACTGGACATTTATTCGGTCCGAAGTCCAGCGGTTGCTGAAGGAAGGCATAATCCAGGCCAGCAATAGTCCCTGGAGAGCACAGGTGGTAGTAGTAAAGACAGGGGAGAAGCAAAGGATGGTCATAGACTATAGCCAGACCATCAACAGGTACACACAGCTAGATGCGTACCCTCTCCCCCGCATATCCGCCATGGTCAATCGGATTGCCCAATATAAGGTCTTCTCCACCGTGGACCTCAAGTCCGCCTACCACCAGCTTCCCATCCGCCCAGGTGACCGCAAGTACACAGCCTTCGAGGCAGACGGGCGACTATACCACTTCCTAAGGGTCCCATTTGGCGTCACAAACGGGGTCTCGGTCTTCCAATGGGAGATGGACCGAATGGTTGACCAGCACGGGTTGCAGGCCACGTTCCCGTATCTCGACAATGTAACCATCTGCGGCCACGATCAGCAGGACCACGACGCCAACCTCTAAAAATTCCTCCAGACCGCTAAAGCCTTGAACCTCACATACAACGAGGACAAGTGCGTGTTTAGCACAAACCGGCTAGCCATCTTGGGATATGTAGTGCGCAATGGGATAATAGGCCCCGACCCCGAACGCATGCGCCCCCTCATGGAATTTCCCCTCCCCCACTGCTCCAAAGCCCTGAAACGCTGCCTGGGGTTCTTTTCATATTACGCCCAGTGGGTCCCCCAGTACGCAGACAAGGCCCACCCCCTAATACAGACCACTACCTTCCCCCTGTCGACAGAGGCTCGCCAGGCCTTCAGCCGCATCAAAGCGGATATCACAAAGGCCACGATGCGCGCCATCGACGAGTCCCTCCCCTTCCAAGTCAAGAGCGACGCCTCCGACGTAGCTCTGGCGGCCACCCTTAACCAAGCGGGCAGACCCGTGGCTTTTTTCTCCCGAACCCTCCACGCCTCAGAAATCCGCCACTCCTCAGTGGAAAAGGAAGCCCAAGCCATAGTGGAAGCCGTGCGACATTGGAGGCATTACCTGGCCGGCAGGAGATTCACTCTCCTCACTGACCAACGGTCGGTAGCTTTCATGTTCGATAATGCACAGCGGGGCAAAATTAAAAATGACAAGATCTTAAGGTGGAGGATCGAGCTCTCCACCTTCAACTACGAGATCTTGTACCGTCCCGGAAAGCTGAATGAGCCGTCCGATGCCATACCCCGCGGCACATGTGCCAACGCACAAATAAACTGTCTCCAAACCCTCCACGAGGACCTCTGCCTCCTGGGGGTCACTCGGTTCTACCATTTTATAAAGTCCCGCAACCTCCCCTACTCCGTGGAGGAGGTCCGTACAGTCACCGGGAACTGCCACATCTGCGCAGAGTGCAAACCGCACTTTTTCAGGCCGGATAGAGCGCACCTGATCAAGGCTTCCCGCCCCGTTGAACGCCTCAGTCTGGATTTCAAAGGGCCCCTCCCCTCCACCGACCGCAACACATACTTCCTGAACGTGGTGGACATGTACTCTCGTTTCCCTTTCGCCATCCCCTGCCCCAACATGACAGCGGCCACAGTTATTAAAGCCGTTAACACTATATTAACACTGTTCGGTTGCCCCGCATATATCCATAGCAACAGGGGGTCCTCCTTCATGAGTGACGAGCTGCGCCAGTTCCTGCTCAGCAAGGGTATAGCCTCGAGCAGGACGACCAGCTACAACCCCCGGGGGAACGGGCAAGTAGAGAGGGAGAACGGCACGGTCTGGAAGACCGTCCTACTGGCCCTACGGTCCAGGGATCTCCCAGTTTCACGGTGGCAGGAGGTCCTCCCGGACGCTCTCCACTCCATCCGGTCGCTGCTGTGTACTACCACTAATCAAACGCCTCATGAGCGCCTCCTTGTCTTCCCCAGGAAGTCCTCCTCTGGAACGTCGCTGCCGACCTGGCTGGCGGCCCCAGGACCCATCTTGCTCCGGAAACATGTGCGGGCGCACAAGTCGGACCCGTTGGTCGAGAGGGTTCACCTCCTCCACGCAAACCCGCAGTACGCCTACGTGGCGTACCCCGACAGCCGACAGGACACGGTCTCCCTGCGAGACCTGGCGCCCGCCGGCAACACGCACCCCCCCCCGACACCAATCACCCCCTCCCTGCCACCGGCGCACCCCGCGACCGCCCCCTTCCCGGGAGGATCGGTCCTCCTCCCATGTCCGACCAGGAGTGAAGCAGAAGCAGACACCATAAAGCTCCCGGAGACGACAACGCTGGAACAAGCACCGGCACCACCACCGGGGCTGAGGCGATCGACAAGGAAGACCAGACCGCCCGCTCGACTCGTGGCATCGGTGTAACACAAGAATGTTGTGGACTTTAACGAGAATGTTCTTTTTTCTTCTTACGAATATTGTAAATAGTTCACAAACCCTGTACATAGCCCAGTGTAGGGCAAAGTGTAGGGCACTGTAATGACATGCAAAAGTTTTTCCTCCCAGGACCAGCCTTGTAAACCCCTACCACCATGCGAAGCACCACCCCGCCGGGTTCATTTTTAACAAGGGGTGAATGTGGTAGTATGCATTAGGGGTCATGTGGGACTGTGAAGCCGTGATGCCATTGGCTGACAGATCCCGGGTCCTGGTTGGCTGTTGATCTCTAGCTCCGCCCTGAAGGCGGAGTATAAGAACCAGGAGTTCTCCCCGCTGCTCCAGTCTGTTGCTGAACTGCGGGGAACAAGTCACGCTTAATAAAGCCTCATCGACTTCATCTCTATTCGTCTCTCGTAAGTCATTGTGCGCTACAGCATGTTCCTCGCTTTTTGTGTGTTTCTCGCTTTCAGCCCACATTGCTGGCTGACACAGTGTGAAAACGCGAATTAGATGTGTAAATCTCTCCCTTATCAGCACCCGGCCTCTCCATCGGCAAGTCCCCTGCGCCTCGTGGTGACACATGGGAACTGGGTCTCTTGAGACCTCGGGCTAAAGCTTCAGAGGAACCTGGAGGAGGTTTTGCCCCAGACATTCCATGTGTGAACCAACTAGCAATGCGGACACAATCTGTAGGCTTGTGGATACCTCGGGAAGGAGTAAACCCTGACAAATAATCTGGAGTGGAGCCCGAAGGTGGACTGATGTCTAAATATTTCACCCTTCTGTCAATTCCTGTAACCGGGTTGGTGCCAAACGTTATACTTTGCATTCCTTTGGACTCAACTGGGGTGGTGGAGAGGGGGGCAGCCCAGGGTCTCCTTAGTTTTTATCCAGGTTTGCATCTTGGAGGGAATACTCCAGTTTTACTGAATACACAGTTGAGCACCAAGGGGCAAACCATTGCCTCTCAAGACAGACAATTGCCACAGGGGTCATTTATTTCATTTCTGGTTTGGGGAGTTTGTTCTTCACTAATTAGCTGGCACATTTCCAATATTACAACAGTGACTTCAAAACTGATTCATTGGCTGTTAAGCACTTTGGGCATCATGAGGTTGTGAAAGGTGCTATATAAATGCAGGCTCTTTCTTTCTTTACCATAGGGCAGAATGCAAATGGTGTAGAGAACTAAATTCCAATGGCCAATGGCCCTAACAGCCAACTGATCAAATCTAAGCTCTGCAGCCCTGCCACGTCCAGCCATGAATGGTGGTGGACAATTAAACAACTCACTAGAGGAGAAGGCTCCACAAATATCCCCATCCTCAATGATGGAGGAGCCCAGCACATCTGTGCAAAAGAAAAAGCTGAGGCATTCGCAGCAATCTTTAGCCCAAAGTGCCGAGTGGGTGATCCATCTCGGTCTCCTCTGGAAGTTTCCAGCATCACGATTCACTCCACATGAAATCAAGAAATGCTGCAGTTACCAGATTTTGCAAAAGATATGGGCCCTGAGAATATTCCGGCAATAGTACTGAAGACTTGTGCTCCAGAACTTGCCACACCCATAGTCAAGCTGTTCCAGTACAGATACAACATTGGCATCTAGCTGGCAATATGGAAAATTGCCCAGGTGTGTCCTGTACACAAAAAACAGGATAAATCCAACCCGCCCAATTACCAACCATCCCATCAGTCTGCTCTCACTCATTAGTAAATGTAGTTGCTAGCCCTTTAAGGGGGCATGCATCAAAAGGGTCATGTGCACCGATCATCCAATGGGGAATGAGCACTGGGATCCCGGTGCAGAGCACGGGCTTTTGCAGCCAGTGTTTCTGGTGATCCCATTGCTGAGAATGAAGACATTGATTCTAGTGCTCTGTATGTAGTTGGTATTGATCACAGATCCGTCATTATTCGTCAACTAACTGGTGGTCATCAATTATTGTATTTATTACCATGTCTCTCTTCGGAAAATTAGAAGCTTTCAACACTGCTACTGAAGAGTGGATATGAATAGCGTTTGGAATATTTTTTCTGTGCTAACAAAATCGAGGGGGGAGGATAAGAAAGTTATATTCCTGACTGCATGTGGCACACAGACTTGATCCGAAGTTCAACGCCCCAGTTCCTACTGAACATTTGCAGAGATCGTTGAGCGAGCAAAGGAACATTAACATCCTAAACCCTCTGTATTATTAGGATACCGGACCAGACCCCAACATTTGTGTGGATACCGGACGAGAATCCCAAACAATGTTTCTATTTGTAAAACTGTGAGGAAAGGATACTTCACAACAGGAGAAATTACTCTGATCAATAGGTATCTTTTATGTTAAAACAAACTTTAATTCAAACACAGAATTAACCACATTAACATCAAAGAAATCAGCTTTACAATTATCAGTTAAACAGTTCTTAAACACAAGGAAACACCTAAACTTACTATCTATACCTGCTACAAACTCCAATTAAGCAATCCAATACAGTTCAAATCCCACTTATAAATAAAGTTAACAAAACAGGGTTATTTGTTTAGCTGTGTAGAGCCTTTTGGAGAGAGTTCCGTTCAAGGGCAGATCGAATACACTTGTGCTCAACATAACCACATTTGGCAAAACCGATTTGTTCAACTTAAAATCCAAAACAGACTGCAAAACTACAGCCATACCTGGTTCCTCCCATTAATTACATCATATGTGTCCCTCTAAGTTCCATGCCCTGCTTAGCTAGGACTAAATAGCACTCCCTCATACATTATCTACACTCCAGGGAATCTGCAGCAATCGACACACAATTTCATTAGCCCTTTATCTGTAATCAAGTGGTTAAAATCAATAATTTATGGCTCCTTAATTACAGCTTTAGCAGACACACAGTCTGGATATCTTAACTGAGGTTATTTGATAATATCACTGCAAGAAATGTACACCTTAACCCAGGCTTTCAAAAGCATTACTGTAACAGACATAAAATATAATATATAACAATTGCTACATTCATCACACCTCCCTCCTTAAAAAAATGAACCAGCAATGTGAAAAGATGGTTCCATTTTCTAAAGCTTTTTGAACTTTAAATATTACTCGAGGGCAGCACGGTGGCGCAGTGGTTAGCATTGCTGCCTCACGGCGCTGAGGTCCCAGGTTTGATTCTGGCTCTGGGTCACTGTCCGTGTGGAGTTTACACATTCTACCTGTGTTTGTGTGGGTTTTGTCCCCACAACCCAAAGTTGTGCAGGGTAGGTGAAATGGCCATGCTAAATTGCCCCTTAATTGGAAAAAATGAATTGGTTACTCAAAACATTATTTTATTAAAAAAGAAAAAAAAACATTTTAAATATTACTCATTACTAAACACTATTATTACACTGTATAATGCATATCTCAACATATTTATGCATGCAAATCTAAACAGCTGTATAGTTCATTTTAGTCTTCATTTCTCTACTTTGAATGTTCTTAAATCTTAAATTCTTCAATCTCACGATCATGAGAAAGCATCTACAATCATGTTTTCTCTTCCTGCTACATGTATAATTTTCAAATTAAATGGTTGTAGCAATAAACCCCACTGAAATAGCTTTGCACTTCGATCCTTAAACTTCTCCAAAAACCTCAATGGATTATGTTCTGTATAAACAATTGTCTCTGATGAATTGTTAGCAACATAATGTCAAAATGTTGCAACGTCAATGCTAAATTCAATGTATCCTTCACAATGGTTGAATACTTCTTTTGATGAGTATTTAGTTTTCTGGAAAAATAACCAACAGGTCTTTCTATACCTTCATCATCAATGCCCACATCACTCACATCAATTGCTACCTTAAATTACTGGGCATATATCGGTGTTGCCAAAACTGGTGCAGTGGCTAATACAGTTTTGAGATTGTCAAATGCCTCCTGACATTATGAATCCAAGGAAATTTCTGTTTTTTTTTAAAGTTTAGTCAGTGGAGCAACCATACTGCTGAAATTTGGCATGAATTTCAGTAGTAACCACTCATGCCCAGAAATTTCAGAATTTCTCTTCTTGTTAATAGTATTGGGCAAATACCTTTCGTTTTCACATTCTGTGAGGTCACCTGACCATGTCCAAGAGTATGGCCTAAGAATGTGACTTGGGCTTTCGCAAACTCACTTTTAGTCAAGTTTACCATCAAGCCTACCTCCAGTAGCCAATCGAACAATTCCTTTTATGTTCTAAATGCTCCTTCCACGTTTGACTGAACACGACACATCATCTATGTAAACTGCATCATCCTTTAGTCCAGAAATGACATTGTTGCTGGCGCTTTCTTCAATCCAAACTTTAAACTGATACAGACCATTTGGCGTACAACAGCCAAAACCTCCTTCACCTTTTCTGATAAAGGTACTTTGCCAGTATCCTTTTAGTAAGTCAATTTTGGTAATACATCTTGCTTGTCCCACCTTTCCGATACAGTCCTCCAAACGAGGAACAGGATACAAATCTGGCTTCATAACTGCATTGACTTCCCTATAGTCCACACACAATTGTTGCATTCCATTGGGTTTTGGTACCATCACAATAGGTGACCTTCATTCGTTGCAACTCACTTCAATGATATTATTCTGAAGCATGCTTTCAAACTCCTTTTATACCTGTGCCAACTTTAGTGGCTTGAGATGTTGCTTAATTGGAATAGAATTTCCTACATCTACATCATGTATAATTACTGTTATACTTCCTAGTATGTTCCCACATTTAGCTGTATGTGACTGTAATAACCCATTCAGGTCAATCTGATTTCCCTCTGGACGGTAACTCAGAAATGTATCCAAATTTCTGTTTACTTCTTCATTGTCCAATCTAATTTGAGGAATGTGAAGTTCAGAATCATATGAATTTATCTCTTTTCATAAAATCATAGAATCACGACAGTGCAGAAGGAGGCCATTCAGCCCATTGAGGTTGCTCTGACCCTCTGAAAGAGCACCCTACCTAGGCCCGTGCCCCAACCCTTTGCTCTTAACACCACCTATCCTTTTGGAGACTAAGGGGAAATTTAGCATGGTCAATCCACCTAACCTGTACATCTTTGGACTGTAGGAGAAAACCGGAGCACCCGAAGGAATCCCATTCAGACACGGGGAGAATGTGCAAACTCCACACAGACAGTCACCCGAAGCCAGAATCGAACCCGGATCCCTGGCACTGTGAGGCAGCAGTGCTAATCACTGTGCCGCCATTAACACTCTTCCTTCTTTCCTTCCCTATCAAAATACCTTTTGCGCATATTAACATGACACACTCAGTGGGTTTTCCTTCTATCTGGTGCTCTTATCAAATAACTCACTCACTCGATTTCCTTTCAATTTGATAAGGCCCACTAAATTTTGCTTTTAATGGTTCACCTACCACTAATACTGATCTTTTCTCCCCAATAACAAAACTATGAGTTGTTGAATTGTTTCTGTCTTTTTTTTCAGCACATGCTGTGACAATTTTAACTGTTTTCTAGCCAACTCACCAACCCTATTTAATCTCTGCCTAAAGTTAGATACTTAGTCTGACAATGTAGTCTCCACTGACCATCAATTTCTCCTTTGTCAATTTAAGTGGTCCTGTTATCTCATGACTAAAAATCAATTTGAACGGACTGAATTTAGTTGATTCAGTAGATGCATCCATAATTGCAAATAGTACAAATTAATTTCCTTTAACCCAATCCTCTGGATAATCCTGACAATAGGCCCTCAACATGGTCATTAATGTTTGATGCCAGCTTCCGAATGCTCCCTGTGATTCAGGATGATACACAGTTGATTTAAATAACTTTCCTCAAAGCCTATCCATAACTTCCCTGAATAACTTTGACATAAAATTGGACCCCTGATCTGACTGGTACTCTGATTTGGTACTCTGTATCCAGTTAAAAAAAAATTAGTCACACCTTATAACACTCTTAGCTGTAATATTTTGTAATGGAATGGACTCCAGAAATCCATTATGGTTAACAAACACTGGTTTCCACTTTTCATTCAAAGAAGGGGTCCCACACGATCAATTAGGACCCTAGGTAAAGATTCTTTAAATACCAGAATGGCTATTAAGGGTGCTGGTTTGATTACCGCTTGAGATTTTCCTGTTACCTGGCACGTGTGACATGCACGGACAAATTCAATGACATCCTTTTGCAGCCCAGGCCAATAAATATGTTTTTGTATTTTTGCTGGAGTCTCTTACTCCTCAATGACCCCCGACTGGAACCTCATGCGCTACCTGTAAAACCTTGGGCGGATTCTCCGAAACGGCGGCTAAGTGTTGACACCGGCGTAAACACTGGAGCGTTTCACGCCGCCGTCAACACCCAGCAGTTCTGTAGCCCACAGGGGGCCAGCAGGGCGCCGGAGTGCTCCATGCAGCTCCGGATGCTGATACGGGGTCCTGCACTTCCGGCTGCGGGTCCGCTCATGCGTGCGGCGGCCGTCTGCGGCGCCAGCCCCGCGCAACATGGCGGACCCACACAGCTGACCGGCCCCCACAATACAGGCCCCTACCCCAGATCACGCCCGCCCGCCGATCGGTGGTCCCCGATTGCGAGCCTGGCCGTCGTGGAGTCTCCTCCTGGTGACGGAGCCCCCGCCCCCCCACCAGGGCAGCCACAGACTGAGTCCGCAGCTGCCATCCCGAGTGCCCGCCGGGTGGAACCATGTTAGAACTACACCGGCGGGAACTCGGCCAGTTGCCGGCAGAGAATCACCGCAGGGGCCTCTTTCAATGGCCCCCGACTGGCGCCAACGGTGACCGGAGAATCGCGGGAGCGGCGTCACTCCAAATTTCAACGTCAATGCCTGGTCTCTGCCCCCATGCCGAGCGTGATTGAGGCGTTGAGGCTCAGAGAATCCCACCCCTTGTATCTATAGCCCAACGGGAATAAAACTTGATGAACTTTTGTCCTTTTCTCATCTACCTGAATATGTAATGGTCTCCGCGTTTTCATTAATACATTATTTCTAATGTAATAACACTCCAGAATACACTCAGATTCTATTTCTGTGTATGCTTTCTGATACAACTGCTTTATCTCTGAATCTTTCTGTTGTAATTCTACCAATTTTCCTGAGCTAAAGATATCCGCTTCATCGTCCACCTGCAATTGTTCTTTGTCAACCATCTGGTCAAAGATTGTTACTGATGACTGAACCTCAGCCTCCCTATCTTTAGTCCTTCATTTCTCCTCCTTCTGTGTCAACCTGTGGCTTTGTGATCTTGTTCCCACACAATCTGGAAGCACCCAGGATATGTTTGTTGCAATACCTCAATTGTTTGAATTTCCACCAGCTTTTCAACCACATTAGGCATCACTCCCACCTGATATTTCTCTCCCTACAGATGCTGCCAGACCTGCTGAGATTGTCCAGCATTTTCTCTTTTGTTTCAGATTCCAGCATCCACAGTAATTTGCTTTTATCCAGTGTTTAACTCACTGCCTCTTCTCTTCCAGGAATGCCTACCCTGAAGAAGTGCTGCTCTTCTAAAAATATTTCCCACTTTCTCTGTCTGTTAGCTTTGACAGAGTCATCAGACTCGAAACGTTAGCTCTTTTCTCTCCCTACAGATGCTGCCAGACCTGCTGAGATTTTGCAGCATTTTCCCTTTCACTCCCACCTGTGATCCAGCTTTTTCAGTATCCAGGAAAGCTATATCTCTGAAAAAAGTTATTTCTCTATTAATCCTACCACTTTACCACTTTTGACTGGATTCTCTAACTTTACTTTACATAATGGAATACTACTCACTCCACCAGTAATCCCACATATTACCATATTTTCCGGCAATACTATTTCTGAACTATATAATCTCCTTATCTCTCACCGTTAAAAATTGTCTTGCTCCTGTATCCCTTGAGATCTTAACCTGCTTACCTACTTCCACCTTGTACATATGAGTAAACCTTACCCATACAAATAAAATCTTGAAAAAGATCTGACATCTTCTTTTCAACCAACCTCTGAATAGGCTGTACACTCTTTTGAACCCCTTCAGCTGCAACCATCATAAAATCATAGAATCCCTGCAGTGCAGAAGGAGGCCATTTGGTCCATCAAGTCTGTACTGACCCTTCAAAAGAGCGCTCTAACTAGTCCCAATCCCCTGTCCCATTCCTGCAACCCCACTCTAAGGACATGTTCTTTTGGCCGCTTTAATAAACTTATACTGTTTTAAAGACTCTGTCTTCCCAGTGCTTTTTTTAAGACCCCAACACTGTGACCTTTTGTGACCAGCATTATTAGAATGAAAACATTTAAGTATTCTTACCTCTCTTCCACCCTCATACATTTCCTATTTAACCAATCCTTGATTTATGAACTAAATCAAAATTAACTGCTATTTCTGTTGCCAGTCTAGCAGTTTTAACCCTTTGCTCTTCCACGTGAGTTCTCACAACTGCAGGAAGTGAATCTTTAAATTTTTCCAAAATAACCGTTTCCCAAAGAGCTTCATACTTTAGGTCTATTTTTAATGCTCTTATCATCTATCAAAATTATTTTGTTTAATTCTTTCAAATTCTATATATGTCGACCTGGTTCTTTCTTTAGATTGCTAATCTTCTGTCTGTAGGTTTATGGCACTGGTTCATGTGCTCTTTAGATGGCTTTTCTCACCTCATTATAATCTCTTTTTTTCTTAAATTTAGAGGACCCAATTCTTTTTTTCCAATTAAGGGGCAATTTAGCGTGGCCAATCCACTTACTCTGCACACATTTGGGTTGTGGGGGCAAAACCCACGGAAACACGGGGAGAATGTGCAAACTCCACATGGACAATGACCCAGAGCCGGGATCGAACCTGGGACCTCGGCGCCGCGAGGCAGCAGTGCTAACCACTGCGCCACTGTGCCGCCCACCTCATTATAATCTCAAGGTACCTCCTTGGATAGTGATGCACACACTTCACTAGCTCTACCTACTAACTTTGTTTGAACCAACAATATTGTGGTAACCACGTTATTGCATTATATTGTATTGTGCATGCCTGGGCTTGTCCAGGCTGGCTCCGCCTGTGGCTCCTCCCCTCGGGCTTCTGTATAAAGGTGGCAAGTCTCCGCCTCCGGACCCAGTTCGGGTCCAGAGGCAGGAGGTTTGCTGTTTAGTGTATTAAAGCCTCAGTTACATTCATCACTCGTCGTGTGTTATTGATGTTGTATCAAATACCCACATGGTTTTTGGCGAATTCAATTGTTTAGCTACTTTCTCAAATGAGATTTTTTTAAAAGGCTTCCATGTCTTTATCGTCAAACCTTGGCAGTTCTTGAATCTATTTAAACATATTCCCATTCGGCTTTTGACAAAGAGGGGTACTCCTTCCTCTCGACCTTCCTCAACATCCATAGTTAACTGCAACCATTAAAGTTTATAATCTCTTCGCAGCTCTATTTTCCGAAGATCAAATTTTCTCTCTTTTTCTTTTGCTTCCACCATTGCACTCACTCTCTTTCTTTCTCTTCCAGCATTGCCAATCTCTCTCTATCTTTTCCTTTTAATTCCAATTCAAGCTGTTAAATTTCTTTATCATGTTGCAACTGTTTCATTTGTAATTGTATTTGAGCTAATTCTAATGATTCAGTCTGTGTATCTGGCAAAATCTTTATGCCGAGCAATTGCTTGAATTATCTCTACCTTCCTCACCCCTTCAGGTAAATTCAACTGCTAGCTTGATCGCCAAATCCAAAAGCTTTGTTTTAACCAACCATTGTAAACCAACCAGAGTGACCTCTTCCACACCCAGGAAATTCTTAGCCACGGAAAGAGCCATTTTAACAATCACTCCCCATTTAAACTGACAAGAGTATCAACACCTGGAAGGAAGCACCAGTTCCTCACTCACTCTGTTTTTAAGTTCAATAACCCCAAACCAAACTAGCAATTGCACTTTTTAATCCCGGTAAAGAGCCCCCAAATTTGTTAAGATACGGAACCAGAAACCAACATTTATTAGGCTACCAGACAAGAATCCCAAACAATTTTTCTCCTTCTAAAACTGTGAGGAAAGGATTCCCCCAGGAGTGATGACTCTGACCAATAGGTATCCATTTATGTTAAAACCATCTTTAATTTAAACACAAAATTAACCACATTAACATCAAATAAATCAGTTTTTCAATTATCAGTTAAACAGGTCTTAAATACAAGGAAAAACCTAAACTTACTCTCTATACCTGCTACAAGCTCCAATTAAGCAACACAATAAAGTTCAAACCCCACTTATAAATAAAGTTAACAAAGCAGGTTTACTTGCTCAGGTGTGTCGAGCCTTTTGGAGAGAATTCCTTTCAAGAGCAGATCTGATACACTTGTGCTCAACACTAACCACATTTGACAAAACTGCTGTTCAACTTATAATCCAAAACAGACTGCAAAACTATGGACAGACCTGGCTCCTCCAATTAATTACATCATCTGTATCTCACTAAGTTCCATGACCTGCTTAGCTAGGACTAAATAGCACTCCCTCATAAATTAACTACTCTCCAGGGAATCTCCACCAATCAAAACATGATTCCATTAGCCCTTTATCTGTAACCAAGTTTGTGGTTAAAATCAATAATTACCTCACTCTTTTATGACCCCTTAATTACAGCTTTAGCAGACACACAGTCTGAGTACCTTAACCTAGGTTCTGTAATAATATATACCTTACTTAACCGAAGCAGTTAAAAATATTACTGCAACTCGGGGCTTTTCACAGTAACTTCATTGAAGCCTACTTGTGACAATAAGCGATTATTATTATTAAATATAATATATAACAATTTCTACATTCATCACATGTAATATTACAAAGGTGCAAATTTAACTCCACTGGGTAAGTTCAGGGGAGACCATTATAACCTCGGTAGCAAAGCTAAGACAAATTGAGAAGTATTGCGATTTTGGGTCAGCGTTGAATGGCATGTTAAGGGACTGATTGTATTCAATCCCTGGGGTTGGAGAGTACTGCAGCTAGACTGCCTATATATACCGGAGAAGCCGTATAATAATAGAGGTGACTAAGATTCCAGTGTGTTATCGACAGCAGTCTGCACAGCTAGTGGTTTCAGGCCAAGAACCGAGTTTAATGGAGTGTGACAGGCTCCAAGAGATCAAGTTGAACTGGCTGGAAATGTTTTAATTGAAAGAAAGCGGCTTGCACAAAATCCAAGATGCGTTGAGGGGGATTTGGGAAAGATCAAAGGTAGCCAGCATAAATCCATGTGGAGCCGGAAGCCACTGCGATATATTTTAGAGCAAGATCTGTGCCCTACGCATCAGTAGAGAAGGTAGAGGCAGAACTAAAATGACTGGAAGAATTGGGCATCATTAAGCCATTACAAATTGCAGAGTGGGCAGCACCCATTGTACCAGTGGTCAAACCAGGCAAGACCATCATATCTGCAGAAATTAAAAGCTGACGGTAAGTCAAGCTGTGAAACTGGATAGGTACCACATCTCCAAAATAGAAGATCTATATGTCATGTTGGCTGGGGATTTCACATCTACCAAGTTGGATATGAGTCCTGCTTATCAATAGTTAGAACTGAACGACACATCAAGAGATTGGTATAACCCCTTATGAGGGGTTATACCAATATACAGATCTACCGTTTGGGGTTTCAATGGCTTATGCCACCTTCGAGTGAACTATGGAGAGTTTGTTGCAGGTTTGCCCAGGGTTGTCATTTATTTGGGCAACATTTTAATAATGGGATCCACTGAAGAGGAACATATGACCAATTTGTGAGAGGTTTTGAAGAGATTTCAAGAGCAGGAGTGCGCTTAAAAAGAGAGAAGTGAACCTTCAAAGCAAACAAGGTAGTTTATCTTGGTGAACGAGTGGATGCTCAGGGGTCACACCCCATAGAAGGCAAAGTGAGAGTAATTAAGGAGGCACCGGCCCTGAGGAACACCTCAGAGCTCTCGATCTTTCCTCGGGATAGTCAGCTATTATGGGCAGTTCCTCCCAAATCTATAAACATTGTAAGCACTGTTGCAAGTACGGTTAAAGAAGGGACAGAAATGGAAGGCACCACAGAAAGGGGCTTTTAACCAGGTTAAGCGGGCACTTCAGCCTGCATGCTTATTGTTACATTTCAACCCCTCTAAGAAGCCAGTACTTACATCTGATACATCATCCTATGGTGGAGGGGCTGTGTTACCCCATACAATGGGGGATGTGGCCGAGAGACCCATTGGGTACGTATCAAGAACCCGAACAGATGCGGAAAGCAGATACTTGGAAACTGAAAAAGAAGGCCTGGCTATTATCCACGGCATCAAGAAGCTTCATCAGTATATATAACGGAGGCACATTACTGTCATCACAGATCACAGGCCACTTTTAATGTTCTTCAAAGAAGAAAAAGTGATTCCGTCAATTCTGCTCGGATACAACATTGGGCTCTGTTCTTATCGGCAAGAATATGCCTTTGAACATCAGTCAGGGGCTCACAGAGCCAATTCTTAAGTCACCTGCCATTAACAGAAAGCACGCCACCACCCCCTCTAGTGCCGCAAGAGATTGTAATGGCCTTTATCTTTCTGGACTCCTTAGCTGTGACAGCACAGCAAATTACGTACTGGACTAATGGAGACCCATTTTTATGGAAGGTTAAACATATGATATTGCATTGTTGCTAATGTTTTGAAAGTTGTATAGATTATTAATGTACTATCTAATACGGGGCTGAAAGGGTGAGGGATGTAGTAGCTAGCCCTTTAAGGGGGGCGTGCAGCGGAAGGGTCATGTGGCCCAATCGTCCAGTGGGGAACGAGCTTGGGCATCGTGGCACAGAGAGCGGGCATTTGCAATCCGTTTTTTTTGGTGTTGCCATCTGGGATGGCCACTTCCCGATTACAAAATGGACACTTTGCAATGATTGCAGGGAAAATGGACAATGCTGAGAAAACAAGCAGGTTCAGAGCTTGTCTGTATATTGGAGCCGCAGCTCCCAGACAAGACCAAAACTGTAGGCCGATCAGCATTGATACGACCTTCAATTCACTGAGAGACACGTTGAGAAGTAAACTGTGGTTTTAATCAACTTACAACTGAGCCTGCCTGTGACTGGTACAACAATGAATGCGGCCCCGCAGGTCAGCTGCCTTTATACTTCCTGTAAGGGGTGGAGCCATGGGCAAGCCCGTACATGCCCCGACATATCCCCCTGTGGGTGAAGCCGTACAATGGCCCATAGGTGGAGCCCACAGGGTTAAATACATAACGTAACACGATACAGCAGTAACATGATATCACAGTGCACTGATGAATTAACAGTAGTTCCATTCACCACATTCACCCCCTGTTTAAAAATTGAAGTCCGCGGGGGTGATGGGTTTACAGATTCAGTCGGTCTGGTGCCCGGATCATATGTTGCGACCGCCGAAGCACTGATGTTGCAACCATTTTGGGTGGCTGTGGAGCTGGGCCCGGAGCAGGCAGAGGTGTGGACTCCTGGAGCGGCTCTTCCGGAGCTTCATTCCTGTGGACCGGTGCGGCGGGTGGGAGGGAGCGCAAGAACCATATCAGGGTAGGGGCGCTGAACATGGGAGGTTGGATAGGGGTAGGGGCGCTGAACATGGGAGGTTGGACGGGACCTAGTGTGGGGGATGCAGTAGTGGTCGTGGTGCCGGAGCCTGCGGGCGCCAGGTCCCGGAGGGAGACGGTATCCTGCCGGCCATCGGGGTGTCTGATATACGCATAGTGTGGGTTGGAGTGCAGGAGCTGGACCCTCTCTACCAGGGGGTCGGTCTTATGGCTCCGAACATGTTTTCGGAGGAGGACTGGACCCGGTGTCATCAGCCAGGGCGGAAGCGAGGCCCCTGAGGTAGCTCCCCTAGGGACAACAAACAAGCGGTCATGAGGGGTCTGGTTTGTGACCATGCAAAGGAGGGACCTAATAGAGTGGAGGGCATCCGGGAGGACTTCCTGCCAACGGGAAACTGGGAGATTCCTGGACCGTAGGGTCAGTAGGACGGTCTTCCAGACCGTCGCGTTCTCCCTCTCCACCTGCCCGTTTCCCCTGGGGTTATAACTGGTAGTCCTGCTCGAGGCGATGCCCTTACTGAGCAGGTCTGACGCAGTTCGTCGCTCATGAACGACGAGCCCCTGTCACTGTGGACATAGCTGGGGAAACCGAACAGGGTGAAGGCACTATGCAGGGCTTTGATGACTGTGGGAGGGAATATCGGGGCAGGGAATGGCGAACAGAAAACGGGAGAACTCATCTATGATGTTCAGGAAGTACGTGTTGCGATTATTGGAGGGGAGGGGCCCTTTGAAATCGATACTAAGGCGTTCAAAGGGCCGGGCCCCTTTACCAGGTGGGCCTTTTCTGGTCGATAGAAGTGCGGTTTACACAGCACAGATTCGGCCGTCTCTGGTTACAGCTTTGACCTCCTCGATGGAGTCGGCAGGTTGCGGGCCTTGATGTAGTGGGCGAGCCGGGTGACCCCCGGTTGGCAAGGTCATCGTGGATAGCATGTAATCGGTCATCTTGCGCGCTGGCGCACGTGCCGCGGGACAGGGCATCTGGGGGCTCGTTGTGCTTCCCAGGACGATATACTATAGAGAATTCGATCCTCCACCTCAAGATCTTGTCATTCTTGATCTTGCCCCGCTGCGTATTGTCAAACATAAAGGCAACCGATCGTTGGTCGATGATGAGGGTAAACCTCCTACCAGCGAGGTAGTGCCTCCATTGCCGTACGGCTTCCATGATGGCTTGGGCTTCTTTTTCGACCGAGGAGTGTCGAATTTCAGAGGTGGTGAGGGTGCGGGAAAAGAACGCTACCGGTTTGTCTGCTTGGTTGAGAGTCGCGGCGAGAGAGACCTCTGAAGCATCGCTCTCCACCTGGAAGGGGGCGGACTCGTCCACCGCGCGCATTGCAGCTTTTTTTTTGTCGGTAAAAATCTATTTTATTCCAAGCAGCTTGCAAGCTAGACTCGCTCTGATAACACAGGACACCAACACAGTCCCTGAGATTCCCAGAGCAAGTGAGAGACAAAGGGACAAAGCATCTCGTTTTCATATACATTCATGTAGCATCAAGTTTCACATACACACGACCAAATAAGGCAACGATGGCAAATGCAAAGCTCCCATAGGCTTTCCCCACATCCCTTAACCCTGAGGCCCCTTTCACCAGTATCTCCTGCAACAAATAAATGGTCCCAGTGGCTGCCCATCCCCCCCCTCTTCCTGCCTTGAATCCCACTTGCAGGCTACACATTTTCCCCAGCATAAGCTAGAGATCTTTACCTAGTCCGCTAACCTAACTCCTTATTCTACTGCAGTAAGATTTTACTCCTAACTTGGCCTAACTACCCATCATGCTTTAGTACCATGCCTTTCTGTTCATTTCCTCATTCCCTCCTCTTATCATTCTATGATAACTACTATTCCGCCTCCTATCCAACATTCCATTCCACTACCCACCGACAACGGGACGCCGGTGGCGTTGTGGCCGATGCATTGGCCTGACGTCTGGGTTACGCTACACCTCCGTTCAGTGCAGGTGGAGAACAGACATGTTATATTTTCTTTCACCTCTGCCACGGGGGTCTCTATTGGTAGAGAAATGTTTGGGTAGGTATTCCCCTGATGGTCAAAAAGTGTGCTAACAATTCGCCAGACCAACAATAGTCCTGTTGCTGTTTCGGTTCAAATTTGGATTTTGGTTAGGCATACAACTCCCAGTGTCCGTTCTAAACACCCCCAGGTTAGTAACCTGTATCAATGTTTGGTCTGAAAGACCGTCCCGCAATTCATTACATTCCGTACATAAAACACCTCATCACATTTTTACAGCCACTGGTTCTCCGTCCGGTTTCCTTCTGGTTTGATGGTCGCCAGTAACGGGATGTCATCTTGGTGATTGGTGATGGGCCGAGTCTGTTGGCATCATCCTGAGCCATAGTCATCTTACAACACATATTAAGGCATCCAATGATTATACAGTATACAATTATAATAACAAGTATTATCAATCCATGTATCAGGTAAAACCCCATGACCAAGCTATGAGAGCTGAATCCTGCTTTAGGGTTTATATCCCCCTTCTAGTTGTACTGACTAGCAGATATCCCTGATCCTTGTCATTTGTGTGTACATGTCGTGATTTGTAAACTGTGCACAGAAATTAATTGTAAATTCATCCATCTCGCAGACCAGTGTTGATAGATCCTCAAGTCCAATCACCATGAACCATAGATGTCGCTGCTCAGGGAGGCAACTCAATAGCTATATTTGTGTGTTCCACTACCTCCAAGGCATCTGGCTGCCTTGGGGTAGCAGCACCGTAGAAGCTTGCATTGCAGCTTTGGCGATGTCCACCTTGATGCAGTTGAAGGCCTGGCGAGCCTCGGCTGCCAGTGGAAAAATGGTGGCCTTAAATAGTGGGCGGGCTTTGCCCGCATACTGGGGGACCCACTGGGCGTAATAGGAGAAAAATCCAAGGCACCTCTTCAGGGCCTTGGGGCAGTGAGGGAGAGGGAATTGGAGGAGGGGGCGCATACGGTCAGGGTCGGGCCCTTGGACCCCGTTTTCCACGACGTAGTCGAGGATGGCTAGCCTGGTTGTGCGGAAAACGCATTTCTCCTTGTTGTAGGTGAGGTTGAGTTTTTTGGCGGTTTGGAGAAATCGGTGGAGGTTGGCATTGTGGTCCTGCTGATCATGGCCGCAGATGGTTACATTGTCCAAGTACGGAAACGTGGCCCACAGCCCGTACTGGTCCACCATTCGGTCCATTGCTCGTTGGAACACCGAAACCCCGTTTGTGATGCCAAAGGGGACCCGGAGGAAATGGAAAAGGTGGCCGTCTGCCTCAAACGCCGTGTAGTGGCGGTCCTCCGGGCGGATTGGGAGCTGGTGATATGCAGACTTCAGATCTACCGTAGAGAACACGCGGTAGTGCGCGATCTGATTTACCATGTCTGCAATCCGGGGAAGGGGGTACGCATCGAGTTGCGTAAAGTGGTTAATGGTCTGGCTGTAATCAACCACCATCCGGAACTTTTCCCCGGTCTTGACGACCACCACCTGAGCTCTCCAGGGGCTATTGCTGGCCTCTATGACCCCCTCCCGCAAGAGACGTTGGACCTCGGACCTAATGAACGTCCTGTCCTGCATGTATACCGCCTGCTTCTGGTGGCTATTGGCTTACAATCGGCGGTGAGGTTCACAAAGAGGGGAGGAGGATCGATTTTTAGGGTCGCGAGGCTGCATACGGTGAGCGGGGGCAGCGGCCCCCCGAATTTAAGAGTTAGGCTCCTGAGGTTGCACTGAAAATTGAGTCCTAAGAGGAGAGGAGCGCAGAGGTCTGGGAGCACATATAGTATAAAATTAGCGTACTCAACGCCCTGGATCACTAGGGTTGCAGTAGTGCACCCTTGGATTTGCACCGAGTGCGACCCAGAGGCGAGAGAGATAGTTTGTTGCGCCGGGAATATTAGGAGCGAACAACGTCTTACCATGTCCGGGTGAATGAAGCTCTCTGTGCTCCCGGAGTCGAAAAGGCAAGGTGTCTCGTACCCGTTTACCTGGACGGCCATCATGGAGCTCCGGAGATGCTTCGGTCACGACTGGTCCAGGGTGACCGCGCTGAGCTGGGGGTAGCCGGTGGCATGATCGGAGGTGTTGGGGCGGCCCCGCGATGGCTGCTGTCCATATCGTTCATACATCTCGGGCGGTGTAGCAGATGGCGGCCAGGATGGCGGCCCCCGTTGGTCAAGCGTGGCTGGCGGTGAGGACGATGGCGTCCAAGATGGCAGCCCCCATGGATCGCACGTGGCCGGCCGCGTGGGGGAGGATGGCCAAGCTGGCAGCCCCCATGAGTCGCACGTGTTGTGCGGAGGCGGAGTCAGCAGACTCGCTGCCAGTTTGCGGGGTCTGCGGGGCTGTGGGTCTGTGGATCGGGTCTGTGAGTTCGAGTTTTTAGACCTGGCCAGGCAGACCTTGGCGAAGTGTCCTTTTCACCCGCAGTTACTACAGTTCGCATTGTGGACCGGGCAGTGCTGTCGGGGGTGTTGCGACTGGCCGCAAAAAAGCAGGGCAGCCCCCCAAGATGGGTGGGCGGCCGTGTGGCACAAGCCTGGGGTAGTCTCTGGTCGGGGGCCCACGAGGGCGTCGCGTGGTCGGCGGGGAACGCAGTAAAGCTCTGAAACGCGACCTCCAGAGAGGTAGCTAGTGTTACCGTGTCCTCCAGGTCCTGGGCCCCTTTTTCGAGCAGGCGCTGTCTTACATAGTTCGATTGGACCCCCGCCATGTAAACGTCTCGGACGGCGAGCTCCATATACTGAGGGGCCGTAACGGCCTGGTAGTTACAGTTGTGCACGAGGGCTTTGAGGTCGCGTAGGTAGTCATCTAGCGACTCCCCGGGGCGCTGGCAGCGAGTGGTGAAGACGTGTCGCGCGTAGCCCTCGTTCACGGGCTGTACATATATGCGTTCGAGTAGTGCGAGGGCCTGTGTTTAGGACGCGGCGCCATCTAGCTGGATAGAAATACGATGGCTCATCCGTGCGTGGAGAAGACTCAGTTTCTGTTCGTACGTGACGGATGGCGTAGACGACGCGGCGAGATAGGCCTTGAAGCATCGAAGCCAGTGCGAAAAAGTTTCTCTCGCCTCCGCGGCCTGTGGATCGAGTTCCAGTCTAACAGGTTTGAGGGCTGATTCCACAGCAGTATTTTAAGCTGATTAAATTGATGCGACCATCAATTCACTGAGAGACACGTTGAGAAGTAAACCGTGGTTTTAATCAGCTTACAACTGAACCTGCCTGTGACCGGTACAACAATGAATGCGGCCCCGCAGGTCAGCTGCCTTTATACTTCCTGTAAGGGGTGGAGCCATGGGCGGAGCCCGTACATGCCCGACATATCCCCCTGTGGGTGAAGCCGTACAATGGCCCATAGGTGGAGCCCACAGGGTTAAACACATAACGTAACACGATACAGCAGTAACATGATATCACAGTGCACTGGTGAATTAACAGTAGTTCCATTCACCACAAGCATACTAATGGCCCATCTCCGGGAACAAGAGTAACATTTGAGTAACCGATACTAAGGCAGACACCCCGGCGCCAGAGGAGACCGAAACAAAGCAGGCCAACGGCCACCTAGGACAGGCCCAGCCATCAGGGCACCCACCCCTTTATTGGATGAAATCAATAGGAATGATCACGAAACGGCCCAATTGATTGGGGCCAAGTTTAAGGCCCGCCCAAAAGAGCGCGAAGCCCCTTTGGGTATAAGAAGGAGCCCTCAAGAGAGAATCGTTCTCTTGGACGCGGCTCTCACCGAGGAGAGACCTGTCCACCAGCTGCACCAGAAGCAAGTAAGTCCAAGGTCAACACTCGCTACCAGACAGACGACCTTAGCTGTTCCCCTTTACCAGTTCGACCCCAGCAGCCTCAGAAGCGAACAACAGCCATTGTTCCTCTGACTGAGTGGGCGCCCAAAGCTAAGTATAGGCTTTAGCAGTAGTGCTAGTTTAGTCTGTAGAGTTTCGTGCATGAGTATATTTAACTGTGTGTGTAAATAAATAAGCATTGACTTTGAACTAATTAACTGGTGTATCGTGTCTTTGATCAGTATTCGGTTTTGAACCTTGTGGTGATATCGAAAGATACCTGGCAACTCTAGAGCAAACAAAATTAGAATTAAGGGAGGCGACCATATTGACCGCCATATTCAGAGCCAACCAAAGAGAGCAACATTGGTGATCTCAGAGTGCTGAGAATGAAGACACGATTATGGTGCTCTGTATATACATGGAATTGATAATAAACCTCCCGGTGTTGGTTAGCTAGGCTGGTGGTCATCGATTATTGCATTTACTACAGTAAAGTAATGGAAGGAGTCATCAACAGTGCTGTCAAGCAGCACTTGCTCAGCATTAACCTGCTCACTGGTCCTCAGTTTGGGTTCTGCCAAGGTCATTCAGCTGTGACCTCATGACAGCCTTGGTTCAAACATGGGGGAAAAAACTGAACTCCAGAGGTGAGGTGAGAGTGACTGCCCTTGACATCCAGGCATAATTTGACCGAGTACGGCATCAAAGAGCCCGAGCTAAACTGGAGTCAATGGGAATCAGGAGGCAAACTCTCTCCTGTTTGGAGTCACACCTGCCACAAAGGAAGATGGTTCAGGTGGTTGGAGGTCAATCATCTCAGTTCTAGGATATCACTGCAGGAGTTCCACAGAAAGTTAGTCTTACAACACCAGGTTAAAGTCCAACAGAAAGGGCAGCACGGTGGCACAGTGGGTTAGCATTGCGGCCTCACGGCGCCGAAGTCCCAGGTTCGATCCTGGCTCTGGGTCACTGTCCGTGTGGAGTTTGCACATTCTCCCCGTGTCTGCGTGGGTTTCGCCCCCACAACCCAAAGATGAGCAGGGCAGGTGGATTGGCCACGCTAAATTGCTCCTTAATTGGAAAAAATGAATTTGCTACTCTAAAATTTTAAAAAGAAAGTCCAACAGTTTGTTTCGAATCACTAGCTTTCGGAGTGCAGCTCCTTCCTCAGGTGAATGAAGAGATGGGTTCCAGAAACCCATATATAGACAAAGTCAATGATGCAAGACGATACTTCGAATGCGAGTCTTTGCAGGTAATTAAGTCTTTACAGGTCCCGACAGAGCGACTGGAGAGAGGGGTAACCCCAGGTTAAAGAGGAGTGAATTGTCTCCAGCCAGGACAGTTGGTAGGATTTTGCAAGCCCAGGCCAGATGGTGGGGGGTGAATGTAATGCGACATGAATCCAAGGTCCCGGTTGGGGCCGGACTCATGTGTGCGGAGCTTGGCTATCTGCTCGGCGATTCTGCGTTGTCGCGCGTCCTGAAGGCCGCCTTGGAGAACGCTTACCCGAAGATCAGAGGCTGAATGTCCTTGACTGCTGAGGTGTTCCCCGACTGGAAGGGAACGTTCCTGCCTGCCGATTGTCCGCGGTGTCCGTTCATCCGTTGTCGCAGTGGATTGGGTCCGGTTGCTATATCAGGCACCGCTGGCGAATGTAAGGACAAACCGGGTTCGATTGAAATATTTTAGTTTGTGTTGGGGGACGAGACAGGGGTGTCCACTCTCCCCATTACTGTTTGGCCGGGCCATAGAGCCTTTGGCAGTGGCGCTGAGATCATCAAACGTTTGGCGGGCCATAGTGAGAGGGGGAGTGGAACATAGGGTCTCGCTCTATGTGTACGATTTGCTCCTTTATATAACAGACCCATTGGGGGAATTGCAGGAATAATGGGGATAATGGAGCAATTTGGTCGGTTCTCAGGTTGCAAACTGAATCCAGGCAAGAGGGCAAGAGAGGAGACTGAGGGAGATGCCGTTCAAAGTGGTGGGAAGGAGTTTTAGGTACCTGGGGATTCAAGTGGCAAGGGACTGGGGTCAGCAACATAAACTAAATTTGGGCAGGCTGATTGAGCAAATGAAAGGGGACTTCCATAGGTGGGACGTGCTCCCGCTGTCATTGGCAGGAGGGTACAGACTGTGAAGGTGACAGTCTTCCCGAGATTGCTGTTCGTGTTTCAGTGCCTTCCAATCTTCATCCCCAAGGCATTTATTAGGAAAATGAATGCGGCGATCTCGGGATTTATATGGGCTGGGAAAGCCCCGAGGGTGAAGAAGGTCCTTCTTGAGCGGGGGCGCGGGGAGGGGGGCTTGACCCTTCCGAACTTTATTAACTACTAATGGGCGGCTAATATAGCGATGGTAAGGAAATGGGTAGTGGGGGAGGGGTCGGTGTGGGAGCGAGTGGAGGCGGCATCTTGTAAGGGTACGAGTCTGAAGGCTTTGTTAATGGCACCTCTGTCGTTCTCGCCGGCTCGATACTCCACAAGCCCAGTGGTAGTGGCAGCCCTGAGAGTGTGGGGGCAATGGAGACAGCACATGAGGCTTGAAGCGTTGTCGGTGTGGTTGCCGATCTGTGATAATCACCGGTTTGTTCCAGGGGGACTGGGCGGGGGCTTTAGGAGGTGGTAGCGGGCAGGTATTGAGAGATTTGGGGATCTCTTCATTGAGGAGGGTTTCTTCCCGAGTCTGGAGGAGCGAGGGGAGGAGTTTTGAGTTGCCGGGTGGGAATGGGTTCAGGTACCTGCAGGTGCGGGATTTTGTTCGCAGGCAGGTCCCAAGCTTGCCTCGCCTCCCACTAAGGGGACTAGAGGACAAGGTGATGTCAAAAACAGGGGTCGGGGAGGGGAGGGTCTTGGAAATATACAAGGAACTGATGGAGTGAGAAGGGGTCCCAATTGGGGAGGTGAAGAGGAAGTGGGAGGAAGAGCTGGGAGGGGAGTTGGAAGTTGGGTTATGGGAGAAGGCCCTGAGGAGAGTCAATGCATCCTCGTTGTGTGCCAGGCTTAGCCTGATACAGTCCAAGGTGGTTCACACGGCTCACATAACTGTGGCCCGGATGAGTAGGTTTTTTGAGGAGGTGGAGGACAGTGTGGGCGGTGTGGGGGGAAGTCCTGTGAACCATGTACATATGTTTTGGGCGTGTCCGAGGCTGAGGGGATTCTGGCAGGGATTTTCAGATGTCATGTCAGAGGGTGACTCCAAGTCCAGAAATGGCAATATTTTGAGTGTCGGAAGATCCGGGAGCCCAGGGGGGAGGAGAGAGGCCGATGTTTTGGCCTTTGCCGCCCTGGTGGCCCGGAGATGGATTTTGCTGAGGTGGAGAGCTTTCAAAGTCGGGGCTGTGGGTCAGCGACGTGGCAGGGTTTCCTAGGCTAGAGAAAATTAAGTTTGCCTTAAGGGGCTCATTACAGGGTTTCACTCGGAGATGGCAGCCATTCATCGACTTCTTCAAGGAGAATTGACCGTCAGCAGGAGGGGGGGGAACATGGAAGTGCGAATAAGGGCAGGGAATTTAATATATGGGTAGTTAGGGTTTAGGTCTGGGGGGAGTTGGTATGTTATTGTGGGGGTTTTGTGTGTGTCGGATCTCTCTGTTGTTTAAAATGTTAAAATTATAAATGCCCCAATAAAATATTTTCTAAAAAGAAACTCTGGTAATGATTTGGCAGCCTTGTCAAATTGACATTTGGCTTTCTGTCATTTTACCTTTATTTTTTTCACTCATTCCTGTTACTACTTCTGGTTTCTGTAGCTTTTTTGCTATTTGAAGAATAGTTTCGGTGTGACATGATATTAGTCTTTGGACTGGACTACTTTCAATGCCTTCAGTCAGAGAGTTTCTCCACGCGAGTATTGCCATGTATACATTTGTTTCAGATTTGCTTGTTCTCTTGATAATCCCTTTGATGATTTCCACTGCTGCCTCAGCCTTTCCATCCTACCTGGGGATAGAGCGGAGATGATGTATAGTGAATTTCCAATTCCTTTGTGACGTGGCTGGATTCTTCACTTCTGAACAGAGGGCCATTGACACTAATGCCTTGAAGGCCGTAAAGACTCATCACAATGCCTTGAATGCTACAATGACTGAAGTGTGCTTTCAAGCACAAGCTCTCCTAAAGCCATTGAAGTCAGCTGGTCTAACTCTCAGTAGTCAGAATAAACTATAGTGACAAGATAATCAGTTCTTGCTATGGTGAAAGGTCTACCAGCTTCATCCATGCTTAGTCTGGGATAACATGTGTAATCAATGGCTCTCTAGTTGTTCAGCTTGGTTCTTGTTACAGGCACCGCACTGGCCAATGTGGTCTTTAAATTCATTGCTCATGTTTGTCCAGTAGAGCACTTCTGCTTTCCTCAGACTTGATTCAATTCCTTGATGGCTTGCATAGATACACTTCAGAATCTCTCCTATCAGCTTCTGAGGGATAATGACTACTTCCTACGGGAACGACCCTGCAAATCTCGCCCAGAACGGATTCTGTTTGTTTTTGGTTAGAGTGCGCCCATTGTTTCTCCCAAGTAGTGTTAAAAGTGTTGCTTCTTGTATCAACTCTGGCTTGTTAACTAAATCTGTTGCAATCTCACAGTTTTGCCATTGCAAGTGAAAAGATTGCCAGTTCTGCCACAGATCCCCGCTCATTTCAACAGGAGCTGGAAATGGAAAATCTTTGGCCACTTTTGTCTCCTCCAATGTTTTACACGCAGCCTTCAGCTTGCGCTCACCTTTCCTCATCTGTGTTGTTTTCCCCCCTTCAGCAGCTTTTAGCAGGTTGGAACATTTCAATGTTCCTCTTTCAGTAGCTGTGGCTTCCTGTCCAGCTTTTCAAACCTCAATCTCAGCTCCACTTCTGACACCATGTAATGTCTTTATTGAACTGAATGTAAAATGGCTGCTTGCAGGGACTCCCCTCGTGGCCACAGCAAGCCATAAATGGCACGTAGTAACGGTTGCATTTCCAAACTTAAACATCATCCTTCCTAACTCGGTAACAGTGGAATGCTTGCTGGGTCGCCTCAAAGGGCAGTCAAGAATCAATGATGAACACTCAGCTGCTGTTTGTAGGAGCCCTTTGCGAATCAGTGAGGGACACCTCAACCTGGTTGGTTCTATTTTGTAAAATTCCAACTGGTTCACTAGCATCTGTCAGGGAAGGGACCAACAACAACTTGCATTTATAAAGCACCTTCAACGTAGTTAAAACATTCTAAGGTGCTTCACTGGAGGGCAATCAGACAAATTTTGACACTGGGTCAGATAATTAGATATAGACAGTGACCAAAAGCTTGATCAAAGAGGCAATTTTCATGGAGTATCTTTAAAGTGGAGAGAGTGAGCGAGGCAGCAATGCTTAGGGAGGGAATTCCACAGCCTCAGTCCCCAGGTTGCAAGTGGTGTGAGGTGTAGATACCGACCTCACCCAGCTAAGCTTACGTGGGACTCAAGACGTTCTCTGCAGCTGCCTTGCCATTTGGAAAAACAATCGCACCGGGGAGGATTAATCACCACTACTTTCTCAGGGCAACTGGGTAATCGGGAATCGTCTCACTGAAACCTGTGTTCCTTTCTGCCCCCCCTCTCCTCCTCTAAGATACTCATTAAAACCGATCACTTTGACCAAACTTTTAAAGGTATACAATATCTCAGCTGAAGAGAGTCAGGCCTCTGTCCAAAGGAATAAGACTCGGCCTGGTGGCTCCTGTTATTTCTGGAGTTCAGTTCTCGATTCCATGGCACCAGTCGTTATGTTAAGGTTCCTCTTTAAGATTTGTGTATGGGGATTAGCCTGTAGCAAGTGCTGAGCCAGTGGCATGGTTTTGCTAATAAGTTGTATTGATGTTGGCATAAACAGCCTTTATTAAATCTGCCTTTGTGTCAGAATGTCAATAAATACATCATTCTGGGGGGAAATTACCCATGCTGCATCACAGTCAGACTTGATTAGAGCACCTCATCTGACTCATAATTCCCCTGTGATCGAGATCTTTACAAGATAATAGTCACATTAGATTAGACCACAAAATGGAGTGCCTGAAGACAAGATGTTCAAAGAATCATGGAATGATAATCATTTTTAAAAATCTTTATTATTGTCACAAGTGGGCTTACATTAACACTGCAATGAAGTTACTGTGAAAATCCCTAGTCGCCACATTCCGGCGCCTGTTCGGGTCACAGAGGGAGAATTCAGAATGTCCAAATCACCCAACAAGCACGTCTTTCTGGACTTGAGGGAGGAAACTGGAGCACCCGGAGGAAACCGCGCACACACGGGGAGAACGTGTAGACTCCGCACAGACAGTGTCCCAAGCCGGGAATCGAACTAGGGTCCCTGGCGTTGTGAAGCAACAGTGCTAACCACTGTGCCACTGTGATGCCCAGATCCAGCACAGAAGTAGGCCACTCACCCTCATCAGGGTCTCAACCTCTCATATGCTCATTAACAACTTAGATGATGGGACAGAAAGCCACCTATCCAAATTTGTTGATGACACAGGATAGGCAGCATTGTACGCAGGTAGGCAGAAGCATAAAATTACAAAGAGATACTGATAGATTAAGTGAATGGGCAAAACTGTAGCAAATGGATGTCAATGTGTGTAAATGTGAGGTCACTGTTATAGTGATATGTCTGTGAATAATATTGTATTCAGTTAGCAATGCGACCTCCAACCACCTGGTGGCGTCAGACCTTGGTCACGTGATGTGGCCGACTCATCAGTTGGTAGTAAGACGTACACTAGGACAGTCGCACATGGGGTAGTCCTATAGGACTAGAATGCAAGGGGATAAAAGTCCTGCTTCAGCTGCACAAAACCCTGGTTAGGCCACACCCGGAGTCACTGTGAACCGTTCTGTGCCCCACACCTCAGGAAGGATACACTGGTAATGCATGGAGTGCACATTTACCAGAATGATACGTACACTTCAATGGATAAATTATGAGCAAAATTGTAGAAATTAGGTTTGTACTCCCTGGAATTCAGAAAGTTATGGGATCATTTCAAAGTTCTCAAGGTATTAAAGGGAATTGAAATGATAGATAGCGGGAAACCATTCCCACTGGTTGGGGAGTCTTGGATGAGGGGGTTAAATTTAAAAATTAGAGCCAAAGTAGAAATCACATCTGCACACACAAAGTGATAAAAGATTGATGAATGACACATCTTTCAATCGTTCAGATTGAAAACTAACAGCTGATTGAGCACCAATAACCATTTGAGGAAGAGGAAACTAATAGATATTTTTAAAAATATTTTAATTCTTTTTATTAGTTATAAAAGTACAGGAGAATGGGCAGAAAACCAGAGCTGTTTGACGGACAGTTAAGAATCAAGCGATTGGTGTGGGCAGCAAGGTGGTGCAATGGTTAGCACTGCGGCCTCATGGCGTCGCGGTCCCAGGTTTAATCCTGGCTCTGGGTCACAGTCCGTGTGGAGTTTGCACTGTCTCCCCGTGTTTTTGTGGGTTTCGCCCCCACAACCCAAAGATGTGCAGGGTGGGTGGATTGGCCACGCTAAATTGCCCCTTAATTGGAAAAACTGAATTGGGTACTCTAAGTTTATTTTTAAAAAGAATCAATCGAATGAGTAAAAAAGAACTTGTAGCACGGTAGCGCAAGTGGCTAGCACTGTGGCTTCACAGCACCAGGGTCCCAGGTTCGATTTCCTACTGAGACACTGCCTGTATGGATTCTGCACGTTCTCCCCGTGTCTGCGTGGGTTTCCTCCGGGTGCTCCGGTCTCTTCCCACAGTCCAAACACGTGCATGTGGGGTGGATTGGCCATGCTAAATTGTCCTTAGTGTCCAAAAAGGTTAGGAGGGGTTATTGGGTTACGGGGGTAGGGTGGAAGTGGGGGCTTAAATGGGTCGGTGCAGACTCGATGGGCCAAATGGCCTCCTTCTGCACTGTATGTTCTATGTTCTATGTTAATTGGCTGTGGGAAGGTGTGGCTTCTCAAGGATACAAGTGCCAGATGGCCAATTGTGAGAGGCTGGGGGCGGGGCAGTTAGAGACTGATGGTCATGTGATAAAACCAGGATTGGAAATCCGACCTGTCTCACCGTGGACTCCAGCAATCCTGCCCACATTCCCGGCCAGGGGTGGGATTTTAATAGGTTCAAACACATTCCAATTTAACTCCTGAATAATTTCCCCTTTTTCTATCCCTAATGCAAAACCTCATCATAACCGGGAGCCCTAAAATGTATTTGATTGATCGAACTTCATAATCCACGTTTACAACTTTGTACAGCCAGGGAGTTTGCTGTGTGTTTGAGCACCATGTCTATCCACCCAAATATCCGGCCAGTTCTTGGTAGAAAGAGTTAGTTCACACAACGTTCATTCATATATATAATCTCGGGATCTGACTTCACTGGCAAGGCTGGGTTTACTATCTATCCCCCAGATACAACTGATTGACTTGCTAAGAGGCCAGTTAAGAGTCAACAAAGTTGGTGTGGGACTGGAGTCGAGACCGGATAAAATGGACTGTTTTCTTTCCTGAAAGGCCATTAGCAAACCCAATGAGTTTTCACAATCCTTCAACAATAAAGCTTTCTGGTCATTTTTGCTGAGACCAGCTTTATATTTTCAAAAATTTAAAACTGATTTCACATCTTCAAACAGCAGGAGGTGGGATTTGTCCTCTGTTAGTCCAATAGTTATGCCATAGTATTGCAGAGAGAGAGACCTTGTTATTTGGGCTGTTTACAGAAAGTGGGCCGGGGGACAGGAGAATTCAGCCCTTTACGAACACATGAGAGGGTTGACAGGGCCTTGGTTTAACATCACATCTGAAAAAAGCACCTCTGACAATGTAGCAGTCCCTCAGTTTTCACTGGGTGTGTCAGGCTAGGTATTTTGCTCGTGTCGGGAACCCCTCCCAATGTTCAATGCAACTTTAACACGATAGATTTTTTTCTTAATTCTTGCTTTACTAGCAAGACCAGCATTTATTGCCCAACCCTAATTTCCCTTAAAGGTAGCAGTGAGCCATCCTCTTGAGCAACTGTAGTCCATGTGGTGTTTAATTGTCCGCCACCATTCACAACTGGATGTGGCAGGACTGCAGAGATCTGGGGTGCGATTTAATGGAAATGAAACAGAGTCCTGTTTTGGACGCATTTAACAATAATAATAATAATCACTTATTGTTACAAGTCGGCTGCAATAACGTTACTGTGAAAGCCCCTAGTCACCACATTCCGGCGCCTGTTCGGGGAGGCTGGTACGGGAATTGAACCCGCGCTGCTGGCCTTGTTCTGCATTACAAGCCAGCTGTTTAGCCCACTGTGCTAAACCAGCCCCTTGGGTTTTTTAACGGGGTGTTTCCCAGCGCTCGCAGCACCGAGATCGAGCCCGCTATTAAACGGGACTATGCGTCTTTTTGGGGCCTTGGCGAGGAACGGTCTGCCACCACCCCAGTTTGGCCCATTTCCTGCACTAACAAGCTCAACTCGCCAGTGCAGAAAGAGACCGGGCCCACATTTGTAAATGGCACTCCGATATCCGGACCTCGGGGTCTCTTGGGGCGAGGCCATTAGGTCCCGCAGCTTGAGCCTAACTGCACACTTAAATCTGCAAATCTGGATGCCGCCCATTGTGGGCGGGATCCACATCGCGACGCCTTGTGTGATCCCGTGAGGCATAACGATGGAATCTGTCTATTCGCGTGTCACCCTGTATTGTGGCTTCACCAGGTTGATATCAGGGTGACCAAGTGCCAGCAAAAAGTTTAATGGCCACTTTGGCATTGGGGTGAATCTATAAGGGTGGGTGTAGGGCAGGGTGTGGTTGCTGACAGACAGAGTAGGTGTGTGGATGGGGGAGAGGAGGGGGGGGGGGGGCGTTGTCAGATGTTTTAAAGTCACCCGAGAGGAGATCATACAGGGCGATGCTTATTCACAGTGCGTACTGGAAACAAAATGAAAATCGCTGATTATCACAAGTAGGTTTCAATGAAGTTACTGTGAAAAGCCCCTAGTCGCCACATTCCGGCACCTGTTCGGGGAGGCTGGTACGGGAATTGAACCGTGCTGCTGGCCTGCCTTGGTCTGCTTTAAAAGCCAACTATTTAGCCCAGTGTGCTAAACCAGCCACTGCGCATACTTAAAGCTTTGATAGCTCAGCTAATGGAAAAAATGATTTCCCAGCCTCAAACAACTGGGGCTAGGGGACAACTGGCGGGTATGGGACTATCCTGCTAAATTTGGGACAATTGGTCACTCTGGTTAGTGATGCACAATCAATTACTCTCGAGACAAGGTGAGTCATAACTAATAGGCTTTAATCAGCTAGAACTGTACCCAGCAGCTTCGATACAGAAAGTGAAGGCTGCTGGGATGGCATTGGTTCTTATACCCCGCCTATCAGGGCGGAGCTATGTACGTTAGCCAATGGTAGACTCCTAGGTCTAGCCAATGGTCATCCACCTCTCAGGTACTGCAATACCTGGTATTACCACAGTTAGCACTTCATTTCTAGGTATGCCTGCTGCAGCTCTCTCATACTCCCCATTACATCAAGATTTATCCTCTGGCTTGATGGTAATGATAGACTGAGGGATACGTCAGGCCATGAGATTACAGAATATGGTTGAATACAATAGCAAAATACTGTAGATGCTGGAAATCTGAAACAAGAGCAGAAAATACTCAGCAGGTCCGACAGCATCTGTGAAGAGAGGATCAGAGTTAATGCCTCGCTTTTCACCCAATTGGGTTGACGCGAGAGCCCTTTAAAAATGGTAGGCAGGTCCCAGTTCTGCGATTTCTGACCCCATCCCGATTTTTGGGAATGCCTTCCTGTCAGCCTGGCAATCCTGACCTGGCTCCATTGTGGAGATAGATATCTCCTACTCCTGCGTAATTTTCATGGAATCGAGCCAGGTTTTAAAGGAACTGTGGTTCATGGCCCCTTAGAGGGGTCGTGAACCCCAGAATGCACAAGGGGACCTTTTAAAAGAGAAGTTCAAGACGTTTCCTTCATGCCCCCATGCTAGGCTCTGCCCTTCCGCTCACTCCCTATGTCCCCTCATGTCCGGTTCTAACACTCCCCACACACACCCTATGTCCTCTCATGCCCGCATACCAGCCCCACCATCCCCATACACCCCTTATGCCTCCTCATTATAAACGCTTGGCTGAGAGCCCAGACATCTATTTAATTAACAGAACACCTGCTCCCCAGTGGAAACAATTTTTGTTTGACAGCTCAGGCGCTCTGCAATAATTTCATAATTTTGTTGACACAAGTTAAGTGAATTCAAGTACTTGTGTATTGTGGTTCAGGAAGCGCCAAAGGGATGATTGACACTTTATTCCCTTTCAGTCCAGATCTTTTGATTATAAGAGAAATTTATCAATGGAGTACAGTTTTTTGCACCTTACTTTGTGATATTCATTGGTTCTCGGAAGTGTCCAGTGTGCCAATAGGCATGGAAGTGCCAGAGCTTGTCATGGGGGCATGAGGACGTCTTGGATGAGGCGTGGTTAATGAGGGATGTGAGGGTTGGCATGAAGTCCCACAGTGCCGCGGTGAGCCTTTTAAACAGCACCGTCCCATCCCCCGGCAGACCCTGTGACCACCTCTGCACTTCCTCCCAGATTGGCTTGCCCAAATCCAGCCCATACATCTCCCAGCAATGAAAGTGGGCACTTTCTGCTGAGACATTCAGACCAAGCCCGGAATTTTCTCGACTCCCCCTACCCGTCTCACAGATGGAAATCCAGACTGATGAATCAAATGTAAAGTGTCTGCGATAGGGTGGAAGATAAGAGAGATTAAATGACAAAAGAGGTGATGGTGCAAGGTTGAAGGGAGTGATAATCGGGCCAGTAAAGAAACGAAGGATGTGGCCAGAGGAGGTGTGAATGGTAGGCTGATGAAGAGTTGGCGCGCAACAGCAAAAATAAATTAAAACCAAAACCTGCAAAAACAGAGAAACAAAATTGAGACATTGATTACAATCTAAAATTGTGGAACTCAAGGGTGCAACCAGAGGCTGTAGATTGGCCAATGGAAAAATGGGGTGCTGTTCCCCAAGTTTATGTTGAACTTCATTGGCTACAGAAGATGGATGAATACAATTCTGCTTAGGTTGATGGCCTACAGCTCCTCGTGGATGCCCAATTTTAAGATGCTAGATCTGTTCTGAATCTATCCCATTTAGCTTGGTGCTAGTGCCACACAACACAATGGAGGATCTCCTCAAAGTGAAGTCGCCACTGTGTGTCAAGAGTGACTACCAGAGGGCAGCACGGTGGCGCAGTGGTAGCACTGCAGCCTCACGGCGCTGAGGTCCCAGGTTCGATCCCGGCCCTGGGTCACTGTCCGTGTGGAGTTTGCACATTCTCCCCGTGTTTGCGTCGGTTTCGCCCCCACAGCCCAAAGATGTGCAGGGTAGGTGGATTGAACACGCTAAATTGCCCCTTAATTGGAAAAAATTAATTGGGTACTCTAAATTTATAATTTAAAAAAAATAGTGACTACCAATACTGTCTTGAACAGATGCATCTGTACAGGTAGATTGGTGAGGACGAGGTCAAGTAGATTTTTCCCATGTTGGTTCCCTCACCACCCCTCACAGATCCTGGGCGCGATTCTCCACTCCCACGCCGGTTGGGAGAATCGCCTGGGCCGCCAAAATTTCCGGGGACGCCGGTCCGACGCCCTCCCGCGATTCTCCCAAGCGGCGGGAACGGCCCGGTTGAGTTTCGCGGGCCGCAGGCCGGAGAATCGCCGGAGACACCGAAAATGGCGATTCTCCAGCACCCCCACCACTCTGAGGCCCGGATGGGCCGAGCGGCCAGGCCAAAACGGCGGGTTCCCCCCGGCGCCGTCCACACCTGGTCGCTGCAGTCGTGGGCGGTGCGTGAACGCTGGGGGGGCGGCCTGTTGGGGGGGGCGAGGGGGGATCCTGCACCGGGCTACACCTGGAATGTGGGGTGGCCCGCGATCGGTGCCCACCGATCGTCGGGCCGTCCTCTCTGAAGGAGGACCTCCTTCCTTCTGCTGCCCCGCAAGATCCGTCCCTCATCTTCTTGCGGGGCGGACTTAGAGAGGACGGCAACCATGCATGCGTGGGTAGGTGCCGGCCAACCCGTGCATGCGCGGATGACGTCCGTTATGCGGCGCCGGCCACGTCATCTATGCGGCGCTGCTTTTACGCGGGCGACAAGGCCTGGGCGTGTAGATGACGCGGCCCCGATACTGGCCCATTGTCAGGGCCTGAATCGGTCGGGACCACAGCCGTTGCGCGCCGTCGTGAACCTCGACGGCGTTCACGACGGCGCGGCCACTTCGGCATGGGAGTGGAGAATCCCGCCCCCTATTCAGCAGTAATGTCCTTCAGGACTCAACCTGCTCGGTCAGTACTGGTGATACCGAGCCACTTGGTGATAGACATTGACGTTCCCCACCCAGAGCACATTCTGCACCCTTGTCACCCTCAGTGCTTCCTCCAAGTGGTGTTCCAAGGACTCCTGACACATCAGCTGAGGTTGGACGGTACTTGGTAATCAGCAGGGGGTTTCCTTGCCCATGTTTGACCAGAAGCCATGAGATTTCATGGAGTCCAGAGTCAATGTTGAGAACTCGTAGGGCAACTCCCTCCTGACTGCATACCACTGTGCCGCGACCTCTGGTGGGTCTGCCCTGCATGTGGGACAGTAATAGAGAAGTCTAGGACATAGTCATATTCACTGAATCATACCTTACTGACAATGTCAGGCTGTTGCTTAACTAGTCTATAGGAACCCACAGGCATCTGATTCAACCACGCGTGTGTTATCACTGAGATACATTGCACCACCAGGTCATGCAGTTAAATGTAGGCAGCCAAGAATGGGAGAGTGAAGACAGGATCAGCAAGGGGCAGTATTGAGAAACATTAGGGTAACTGATAGCATCTCACCATGTGAAAACAAGGCCAGTGATCTGCTGCAGGTGTATTGTGCATGGAGATAAATATCCACTTACACAAACATGACCCTTTTATCCATTTAAGAGAAATACTGGCTCAACACGGCCTAACAAAATTCCAGGCGAGAGAACAGGGGTGACCTGCGTTACGCGCTGTCCCTGGCAGATGAGATTGTTACATGCCTTTCAGAAATAGCATCTGTTTGACTTTCCTTGTCATGTGTGCTCAACAAGGGAGTTGTAGTACCCTCAATAACGACGCAAGAGAGTAGAACGGTAAAGAAGTCGTTAATAAGCTGAGAACTAGCCTGATGCCGAGACTGGTGCTTACTGGGTGCTGCCTACAGAGAGGCCCCTTATATACGACTCCCTGGTGGGCGGAGCCGGAGGCGGAGTCCCCCAGGGTTCCAAGCCCGGTCTTAAAGGGGACATCACCTTACATGATAATGAGGGTACAGTAACACAGTAACCATTCATCACAGGAATAAAGGTGAACAAGAAGATCAAAGGCAGAAACAGGAATTGAAGGAGGCCATTCAGCTTACTAAATCTGCCCTGCTAGTCAATTAGGTCAGTGTCGATCTCAATCTTAACTCTATTTATTCCCCTTCATTTGTAACCCCAAATCCACATACCGAAAAGAAAATCCATCAATCTCAATTTAGCAATTGCTAATTGACCTTCAACCTCAACAACATCTTCACAAGAGAGTTCCAGATTTCCATTCTTCTTTGTGTGAAGACACATTCCCTGGCATCATCCCCGAGCAGCCTGGCTTTCATTTTAGGAATATTCCGCCTTGCTCTGGATTTCCTCAAAGGCTCAAAATGTCTTTGGAGTCAGGAGTGGAGGTTAGTAACAAGGCACTGGTTTATAATAATAATAATCTTTATTAGTGTCACAAGTAGGCTTACATTGACACTGCAATGAAGTTACTGTGACAACCCCCGAGTCGCCACATTCCGGCTCCTGTTCCGGTACACTGAGGGAGAATTCAGAATATCCAATTCAGCTAACAAGCACGTCTTTCGGGACTTGTGGGAGGAAACCGGAGCATCCGGAGGAAACCCGCACAGACACGGAGACAACGTGCAGACTCCGCACAGACAGTAGCCAAAGCCGAGAATCGAACCTGGGACTCTGTGAAGCGACAGTGCTAACCACTGTGCTGTATAGGACAACCAAAAGGGAACTCCTCTGTTTGTATTTGAATAATGCCATGGGATTTTTATATTCACCCGAGGAGGCAGAGGGTCTCAGTTCTTCATTGCAGTGTTAATGTAAGCCTACTTGCGACACTAATAAAGATTATTATTATTAGTTTAATACGTCTTCTGTAAGGCAGCATCTCTGACAGTGCCGCCTTCCCTTCGCTGTACCTCAGAGTGCGGCCTAAGTGTTGAGGTCTGCAGGAAGGGTGAGTGAGTCCACCAGCATCTGAGTCAGAGGTGACGATGCTACTCACTGAGTCATAGCTGACACAGCAATGCCCCCACCCAAATATTCAGAGACAAGCGTGCTGCAAAGCTGGACACAAATTTTGACGAAATAAGGCACCTGTACGTCCCTTGCTCACCTCACTCAGTGAGTTTGTATCACAGTAAAGGCTCAAAGAGTACGAATGGTCTACCTCTGCCTGCTCGTTCTTCCAATTCCAAAACGGATCTGATGAGTTCAACATTCAAAGGAATTTTATGGATTATTCCTCTATCATTGAAGCATTCAAAAAGAGGGTGGGTGGAAGCTCCTCTGGAGCGTGAACACCAGTATAGACCAGGTGATCTGAAAGGCCTGTTTGTGTGCTGTATATTCAATAAACTCTAAAATCTTCTGCCTTGAACCTTCACCTTTAGTTCCTCAATTGAATTGAAATCCTGCAATCACAGACATAATCCATTCTAGAACGAAAGAATGTGAAACAAAACAGGAGCATCTTACATTCCAGAGTGTTCCAAAGCCCTTCACATCCAACGAATACGATGTGAAGCCTAGTCGCTGCAGGCAGGTATGGCAATCAATCGCGTGCACAGTAAGATCCCACAAATAGGACGTGGGATAAGCGAGCAGTTAACCCAATGGAGGCAAGGATGTTGGCCAGGATAGATTGACAATGCCTCACGGCGTCGAGGTCCCAGGTTCGATCCCGGCTCTGGGTCACTGTCCGTGTGGAGTTTGCACATTCTCCCCTTGTTTGCGTGGGTTTCGCCCCCACAACCCAAAGATATGCAGGTGTTATAACCTGCCTACTTACATTGGCTGGGGACTAATGACAATCCCACAATCCTGTGGGAGTATGAGCTTCCCCAATGAGGGGGGCGGAGAAACCATTAGTAAACTCCATGTATAAATAAATCTGGCCAGTTTGGAAACAGCAGGAAGGAGTGTGCAGCAAGGGAAGTTGCTGCTGTTATATATATATGTTATTGTAAATAAATGTTATTACTTTGTATCCTTAAAACTCGTGCTGGATTCTTCATGGCCCTCACAAAACTGGCGACGAAGGTTAAAGTGAATAGCTGTCTACACTGCTGAAGCCACCTCACTGGATTTTTGTTGGATACAGGTTGGAAGTTGTTTTCTATTGTACCATGCCTCTGGACGGACGTTTGGATGTTTTTGATGCTGCGCTGGAAAGCTGGAACCAGTACGCACAACAGATGCGTTACTATTTCCGGGCAAACAATATCACCGAAAACGAGCGCCAGGTGGTCATATTGCTCACCGCCTGCGGCCCGCATACGTTTGGGGTGATTAGGAGCCTTACGTACCCAGCTGCGCCGGACACCAAAACGTTTGATGAACTTGTGAATATAGTGGGGCAACATTTTAACCCAACCCCGTCCACGATAGTCCAGCGTTACCGGTTTAACACCGCTGAGAGGACCCCTGGAGAATCCCTTGCCGATTTTCTATCCAGGCTACGCAGGTTTGCGGAGTACTGTGACTATGGTGAGACCTTGTCAGAAATGTTACGCGACCGTTTGGTTTGCGGTATTAACAATGCGGCCACCCAGAGAAAGTTGTTAGCTGAGCCAACATTGACTTTTCAACAGGCCATTCAAATAGTATTGTCCCGAGAGAGCGCAGAACAAGGAGTGCAGGAGCTACAGGGAATGGAAGTGCATGCCTTGGGGCGCAAACCCTTCCGTCCGCAAACGTCCCCCCGCACTCCTGCGGTACCTTGGGCGAGGCAACGTCCGGACCAACGCCAGTGGCCGTCGGACATTCCTCCCCGAAGGGAACCTTCTCCAGAACCAATGGATGAGGAGCCATGTCCGTGTCAGGCTTGTAGGCGCGACCCCGTCGCGGACGGCGTTCCTGGGGGCGCCAGAGGCTCATGGCCCTCACAAAAGCAGTGTAGGTGGATTGGCCTCGATAAATTGCCCCTTAATTGGAAAAAATGAATTGGATACACAAAATTTATTTTAAAAAAGGATAGATTGACAAGAAGAGAAATTTAAGGTTGGTTTGCAGTGGAAACATTGAAAGGGTTACAGTCCATTGCATTCAATCTGAAACCAAATCTATTTCATTAAGTAATTGAAGGTTTCTTGACCCATTGCAGTTGTTGGATTTGCTTGCTACCTGGTTGTTGCATTCAGTGTAATTGCCAACATAAATATGAATAATTTATTCCATTTTAGTTTTTTACCGTAGCCATCGCCGTTGACAGTCAGAACGGACCCTGACTAAATATAGCCTGAGTATATCATTGGGTGAGCCCACCCTCCCACACAACACCAGAAAAAGACAGGGTTGAATAAAAATAGAATGTTCTTTAAGAAAGCATTTCTCAGACCGACTAGGTGGATAGAAAGCCTCAGCACGTAGACATCACTTCTTCCCCCAGTTACCTAATACATGTCAGCTCAGTAAGCTATGAGATTTTTTTCGTTTTTCACTCTTTCTTGTCTGGGTAACAAATTGACTCAACCATTTAGAGCATTTACAAACGGCAGTGAATTTTCCTGTTGAATAAAGTGACTGCACCGTGATACAGTGAATAATCATTACTCTGGTGAATAAATAGTGACTCTGTACAGTTACACAGTGAGTGATCCTTACCCTGAATAAACAGTGACTCTGTACAGTTACACAGTGAGTGATCCTTTCCCTGAATGAACAGTGACTCTGTACAGTTACACAGTGAGTGACAATTACCCTGAATAAACAGTGACTCTGTACAGTTACACAGTGAGTGATCCTTACCCTGAATAAACAGTGACTCTGTACAGTTACACAGTGAGTGATCCTTACCCTGAATAAACAGTGACTCTGTACAGTTACACAGTGAGTGACCATTACCCTGAATAAACAGTGACTCTGTACAGTTACACAGTGAGTGATCCTTACCCCGAATAAACAGTGACTCTGTACAGTTACAGTGAGTGATCCTTACCCTGAATAAACAGAGACTCTGTACAGTTACACAGTGAGTGATCCTCACCCTGAATAAACAGTGACTCTGTACAGTTACACAGTGAGTGATACTTTCCCTGAATAAACAGTGACTCTGTACAGTTACACAGTGAGTGATCCTTACCCTGAATAAACAGTGACTCTGTACAGTTACACAGTGAGTGACTCTTACCCTGAATAAACAGTGACTCTGTACAGTTACACAGTGAGTGATCCTACCCTGAATAAACAGTGACTCCACAGTTACACAGTGAGTGATCCTTACCCTGAATAAACAGTGACTCTGTACAGTTACAGTGATTGACCCTCACCCTGAATAAACAGTGACTCTGTACAGTTACACAGTGAGTGACCCTTACCCTGAATAAACAGTGACTCTGTACAGTTACAGTGAGTGCTCCTCACCCTGAATAAACAGTGACTCTGTACAGTTACAATGAGTGATCCTCACCCTGAATAAACAGTGACTCTGTACAGTTACACAGTGTGTGATCCTTACCCCGAATAAACAGTGACTCTGTACAGTTACACAGTGAGTGATCCTTACCCTGAATAAACAGTGACTCTGTACAGTTACAAAGTGAGTGATCTTCACCCTGAATAAACAGTGACTCTGTACAGTTACACAGTGAGTGATCTTCACCCTGAATAAACAGTGTCTCTGTACAGTTACACAGTGAGTGATCCTTACCCTGAATAAACAGTGACTCTGTACAGTTACACAGGGAGTGATCCTTACCCTGAATAAACAGTGACTCTGTACAGTTACACAGTGAGTGACCTTTACCCTGAATAAACAGTGACTCTGTACAGTTACACAGTGAGTGATCCTCACCCTGAATAAACAGTGACTCTGTACAGTTACACAGTGAGTGATCCTCACCCTGAATAAACGGTGACCCTGTACAGTTACACAGTGAGTGACCTTCACCCTGAATAAACAGTGACTCTGTACAGTTACACAGTGAGTGATCCTTACCCTGAATAAACAGTGACTCTGTACAGTTACACAGTGAGTAATCCTTACTCTGAATAAATAGTGACTCTGTACAGTTACACAGTGAGTGATCCTTACCCTGAATAAACAGTGACTCTGTACAGTTACACAGTGAGTGATCCTTTCCCTGAATGAACAGTGACTCTGTACAGTTACAGAGGTGAGTAATTCTTGCTCTGAATAAACAGTGACTCTGTACAGTTACACAGTGAGTGATCCTTATCCTGAATAAACAGTGACTACTGTACAGTTACACAGTGAGTGATCCTTACCCTGAATAAACAGTGACTCTGTACAGTTACACAGTGAGTGACCCTCACCCTGAATAAACAGTAACTCTGTACAGTTACAGTGAGTGATCCTGACCCTGAATAAACAGTGACTCTGTACAGTTACACAGTGAGTAATCCTCACGGGGCAGCACGGTAGCATTGTGGATAGCACAATCTCTTCACAGCTCCAGGGTCCCAGGTTCGAGTCCGGCTTGGGTCACTGTCTGTGCGGAGTCTGCACATCCTCCCCGTGTGTGCGTGGGTTTCCTCCGGGTGCTCCGGTTTCCTCCCACAGTCCAAAGATGTGCAGGTTAGGTGGATTGGCCATGATAAATTGCCATAGTGTCCAAAATTGTCCTTAGTGTTGGGTGGGGTCACTGGGTTATGGGGATGGTGTGGAGGTGTTGACCTTGGGTAGGGTGCTCTTTCCATGAGCCAGTGCGGACTCGATGGGCCGAATGGCCTCCTTCTGCACTGTAAATTCTATAATAATCTATGAGTTACACAGTGAGTGATCCCCACCCTGAATAAACAGTGATGCAGTGCAATTACACAGTGAGTGATCCTTACCCTGAATAAACAGTGACGCAGTACAATTACATGGTGAACCATAGACATGAATCCCTACAGTGCAGAAAGAGGCCATTCGACCCATCGTGTCTGCACCGACCCTCTGAAAGAGCCCCCTACCTATGCCCACTCGCCCGCCCTATCCCCTGCCCTATCCCCAAATCCCCACAAAACATGCACATCTTTGGACACTAAGGGGCAATTTATCATGGCCAATCCACCTAACCGGCACATCTTCGGACTGTGGGAGGAAACTGGAGCACCCGGAGGAAACCCACGTAGACACTGGGGCAACGTACAAACTCCACATGGACAGGGACCCAAGGTCGAAATTGAACTCGGGTCCCTGGCACTGTGAGTCAGCAGTGCTAACTAATGTGCCACCGTGCTTCCCAGCGAAGTGGCCCTTACCCTGCTGATTAAAAACACACCAGTGGACTGCGGCCCAGAGAGAGGGGGTAGCCACTGCGGCCCAGAGAGAGGGGGGTAGCCACTGCGGCCCAGAGAGAGGGGGGTAGCCACTGCGGCCCAGAGAGAGGGGGGTAGCCACTGCGGCCCAGAGAGAGGGGGTAGCCACTGCGGCCCAGAGAGAGGGGGTAGCCACTGCGGCCCAGAGAGAGGGAGGGAGGGGTTAGCCACTGCGGCCCAGAGAGAGGGAGGGAGGGGTTAGCCACTGCGGCCCAGAGAGAGGGAGGGAGGGGTTAGCCACTGCGGCCCAGAGAGAGGGAGGGAGGGGGTAGGGACTGCGGCCCAGAGAGAGGGAGGGAGGGGGGTAACCACTGCGGCCCAGAGAGAGGGGGGTAGCCACTGCGGCCCAGAGAGAGGGGGGTAGCCACTGCGGCCCAGAGAGTGGGGGGGAGCCACTGCGGCCCAGAGAGAGGGGGGTAGCCACTGCGGCGCAGAGAGAGGGGGGTAGCCACTGCGGCCCAGAGAGAGGGAGTAGCCACTGCGGCCCAGAGAGAGAGAGAGGGAGGGGGTAGCCACTGCAGCCCAGAGAGAGGGAGGGAGGGGGTAGCCACTGCGGCCCAGAGAGAGAGAGAGGGAGGGGGTAGCCACTGCAGCCCAGAGAGAGGGAGGGAGGGGGTAGCCACTGCGGCCCAGAGGGAGGGGGGGACGGGGTAGCCACTGCGGCCCAGAGGGAGGGAGGGGGTAGCCACTGCGGCACAGAGGGAGGGAGCGAGGGGGTAGCCACTGCGGCCCAGAGAGAGAGAGAGAGGGAGGGAGGGGGTAGCCACTGCGGCCCAGAGAGAGAGAGAGAGGGAGGGAGGGGGTAGCCACTGCGGCCCAGAGGGAGGGAGGGAGGGGGTAGCCACTGCGGCCCAGAGGGAGGGAGGGAGGGGGTAGCCACTGCGGCCCAGAGAGAGGGAGGGAGGGGGTAGCCACTGCGGCTCAGAGGGAGGGGGTAGCCACTGAGGCCCAGAGGGAGGGGGTAGCCACTGCGGCCCAGAGGGAGGGAGGGGGTAGCCACTGGGGCCCAGAGGGAGGGGGTAGCCACTGGGGCCCAGAGGGAGGGGGTAGCCACTGCGGCCCAGAGGGAGGGAGGGGGTAGCCACTGGGGCCCAGAGGGAGGGGGTAGCCACTGAGGCCCAGAGGGAGGGGGTAGCCACTGCGGCCCAGAGGGAGGGAGGGGGTAGCCACTGGGGCCCAGAGGGAGGGGGTAGCCACTGCGGCCCAGAGGAAGGGAGGGGGTAGCCACTGCGGCCCAGAGGGAGGGAGGGAGGGGGTAGCCACTGCGGCTCAGAGGGAGGGGGTAGCCACTGAGGCCCAGACGGAGGGGGTAGCCACTGCGGCCCAGAGGGAGGACGTAGCCACTGCGGCCCAGAGGGAGGGAGGGGGTAGACACTGCGGCCCAGAGGGAGGGAGGGGGTAGCCACTGCGGCCCAGAGGGATGGAGGGGGTAGCAACTGCGGCCCAGAGGGAGGGGCGGAGGGTCATTGTGGCCCAGAGTGAGGGAGGGTCACTGCGGCCCAGAGGGAGGGAGGGTGAGTCACTGCGGCCCAGAGGGAGGGAGGGTCACTGCGGCCCAGAGGGAGGGAGGGTCACTGCGGCCCAGAGGGAGGGAGGGAGGGTCACTGCGGCCCAGAGGGAGGGAAGGAGGGTCACTGCGGCCCAGAGGGAGGGAGGGAGGGTCACTGCGACCCAGAGGGAGGGAGGGTCACTGCGGCCCAGAGGGAGGGAGGGAGGGTGACTGCGGCCCAGAGGGAGGGAGGGAGGGTCACTGCGACCCAGAGGGAGGGAGGGAGGGTCACTGCGACCCAGAGAGAGTTGGTAGCCACTGCGGCCCAGAGGGAGGGGGGGAGGGGGTAGCCACTGCGGCCCAGAGGGAGGGGGGGAGGGGGTAGCCACTGCGGCCCAGAGGGAGGGGGTAGCCACTGCGGCCCAGAGGGAGGGAGGGAGGGTCACTGCGGCCCAGAGGGAGGGTCACTGCGGCCCAGAGGGAGGGTCACTGCGGCCCAGGGGGAGGGAGGGAGGGTGTAGCCACAAAAAAAAACACACCAGTGGAAAGCAATCACGGGTATACAAGGAATGAGCTTATTCCTGAATTCCTGGAGATTTGAGCCAATCGTGGCAGTTTGGCAACTGGTCTCCAAAGTTATCCATACCAATTGCCAGGTTATAGACTCCTATGAGAATAGATCTGAGAATATTGGGCCTTGAATGGAATCTAATTAAGGCAACCTCGAAATATAATGACTTACGTAACCGATGTGATTAATCAGTAAAAAATCTATTCTAATGCACAAAGTAAAGCATTAAGGTGATTATTTTTCATTTAGCTAATCCATGTTCAATGGGTAGCACACTCCTCAATGAGTGAGAGAGCCATGAGTTTAAGTCTCACCCAGGACCTGAGCACAAGACTGACCCTCCAGCGCAGGGTCAAGGGAGTGAAGGACAGTTGGAGATGCCTTCTTTCAGATGACACATAATAATAATCTTTATTATTGTCACAAGTAGGCTTACATTAACACTGCGATGAAGTTACTGTGAAAATCCCCCAGTCACCACATTCCAGTGCCTGTTCGGGTACACTGAGAGAGAATTAAGAATGTCCATTTCACCTAACAAGCACATCTTTCGGGACTTGTGGGAGGAAACCGGAGCACCCAGACGAAACCCACACAAACACGGGGAAAACATGCAGACTCCGCACAGACAGTGACCCAAGCCGGGAACTGGGACCCTGGCGCTGTGAAGCAACTGTGCTAACCTCTGTGCTACCGTTAAACCAAGACCCCATCTGTCTGCCTTGGTGGATGCCACATCCCACAGCTCTCCTTTGAAGAAGAGCAGGCGAGTTTTCCCTTGTGACCTGGTCAATAGTTAGAATATCCATAGCTAGAAATGGGTGGCACAGTGGTTAGCACTGCGGCCTCACAGCGTCAAGGAGCCGTGTTCAATTCCAGCCGTGGGCGGCTGTCTGTGTGGAGTTTGCACGGTCTCCCCGGGTCTGTGTGGGTTTCCTCTCGGTGCTCTTATGTCCTTATGTTTAAGTAGATGAGTGGGGAGGGCGAGGGGAAGTGATTGTTTCCGATCTGTTTGCTGTTTGAGGGAGATTGTAGGGGAAACAGAATAGTCTCTTCCGATAATGCAGAAGGCAGAGGCACAACCTGTTGTCAGTGATGCACTATCAATTATGACAAGACGAGAGTAGAGAGTAATCGAGGCTTTATTAAGCAGAGATGTGTGGCCTCCTGCAGCTGCTGCCAGAATGGAAGCAGCTTGGTGTGCACACACATTTATACTCCGCCTACTGGGCGGAACCAGCAGAGATCTACCCCCCGTACCTGTAGTACAGGAGCCTTACCGTATTACCTCTAATATCAACTATTATACAATCAGTGGTGACTACCACAGTCAGGCCAGCAGGTTTCTGGCTCGCTGAGTTGGTGGGGCTGATAGCAGGGGCTCCTTGACATCGCAGAGGTACCGAGGCAGCAGAATTGGCTGGGGTCCCAGTTGCATTACTTTCCCTGGTATGAAATGCTGAGAGAAAGTGGAGAGATGAAAGTGGATGCACTGGAGGAGAGAGAGAAGGGAGGGAGAGAGCAAGTGGGAAGACAAAGGCAAGGAGAGAAGTAAAGAGAGGGTGAGTCGCAAAGTAATTCTCTCCAGTTTGAACAATTCTTGATTTGAAATACCTGAGTCAGTATCTGGAGATTCACTGAAAACCCAGGTCAGGGAGGAGGTCTGAGCTGTGTACACAGCTGCACCAATCACAGCGGGTGGCTTATGCGTAAATTATGTAGCATGGTTCCTCTCTCAAACCTGTAACCTTGGAGACAACTGATCAAAGTCTCATAACCTTTGTATTGATTTAGACTGGGGACATGGAAATCACCAGCTGTCACCTTTTCGCACTTTCTCTATTGTTTAAAAGGACAGTCAGAAAGCCAAGTACTTTGTTTTTTGTCACAAGTAATCCAGAGGGATTAATGGCACTGGTGCTGAACTCGAAGGGAACATTGCCCCCCCTGTATTGAGCAGACTGTCCACAGCGCTGAAGGACTCTGATCTGTGGAACAGTTGGACTGTCCTCAGCTGCCATGCAATTGTGACCTTGATTACATAATCATAGTGCAGAGAAATCATTCACACTGAGGTGAGGTAACACTGGTGTCTCCATCTGTTGGGCAATAAAAGGGGATATCCCAGGCTTCCTCCTCTATTACAGGACTAGCTACACTGCAGCGGGAAAAGACATTATTGACCCCAAGAGTTTGGGGACATCCTCATATTTGGAAAAATAGTGAAATGCAATTTACTTGTACTTCTGCAGCAGAACCTGGAATTGCACAGAAACACGCTCACATAGACACACACACACACATACACTCACACACACACACACACATACTTGCACACATCCTTACAGACACACTCACACAGACACACACTCACACAGACACACACACAGACTCGCACATATTAACAGACACATATACTCACACACAGGCACACACACCGACACACATACACACAGTGGGCTAAACAGCTGGCTTGCAATGCAGAACAAGGCAGCAGCGAGGGTTCAATTCCCGTACCGGCCTCCCCGAACAGGCGCTGGAATGTGGCGACTAGGGGCTTTTCACAGTAACTTCATTGAAGCCTACTTGTGACAATAAGCGATTATTATTATACTCACACACATTCACACAGACACACGCATACACACACTCACACAGACACACACACAGACACACATACATACATTCACACAGACACGCACACACACTCTCACACACAGAGGTACACATACTCATTCACATAGACACACATACACACTCACAGACACACATACACAGACACACACAGACACACTTAATCACACACATTCACACAGACACACACACACACTCACACACACAGAGACACACATACTCACACACAGTCACTCACACACACATTCACACACACGGACACACTTAATCACACACATTCACACAGACACACACACTCACACACACAGAGACACACATACTCACACACAGGCACTCACACACACAGACACACACACGGACACACTTAATCACACACATTCACACAGACATACACACTGACACACACAGAGACATACATACTCACACACAGGCACTCACACACACATTCACACAAACACAGACATGGACACATACATACAGACACACATACTCACGCACATGCACTCACACACACACACTCACACAGACACACAGAGACACACACAGTAACACATGCATTCACACAGACACATGCACTCACAGACACACACAAACTCACACACACTCACACAGACACACGCACTCACGACACACACACAGGGCCACACATACTCACACACATTCACACAGACATACACACAGACACATACACACAGACTCACATACTCACGCACATGCACTCACACACACGAACACACACATTAATGCAGACACGCACACAGACACATACACACAGACTCACATACTCACACACACACACACATTCACACACAGACACACATACGCACACGCACTCACACACTCAAGCACACACAGAGACACACACAGAAAATACACGCACTCACACAGACACATGCACTCCTAGACACCCATACACACTCATACACACACTCACACAGACACACACACTCAAAAATACACACAGAGACACACATACTCACACACACTCACACAGACACATATTCACACACACACTCACACATACTCACACAGACACGCACAAAGGCACACAGGCACACTCACAGACACACACACACACAAAAATATAATCACAGTGCCACACACACATTTTCATACACACACACTCACAGACACCCACATTCACACAGAAAGACACAGACGTGGATTCACAGGCACACACACACATACATACACACAGACAGGCAGGCACACACTCACAGACACACATTCATACTCACACACACACACACACAGACAAACAACACACTCACAGGCACACACAGACAAACACATGCACTCACAGACACACGGACACAGACACACACTGACATACACAATCTGACACACATGCACCCTCTCACGCACACAGACACACATATTCATGCAAACACACAGACCCGCACTCACAGAAAGACACACACAGACACACATACGCACACACACAGACACACAAACACACTCACACAGACACACATACTCACACACACAGACACATGTACATGGAGAGACACAAATGCACTCACAGACACACGCACACACACAATCTGATACACATATACACACACACAGACAAACGCATACAGAAACACTTACAAACACAGACACACTCAATCAACCAAACGCACACACAGATACACACACAGGCATACACACAGAAACGCAAACACAAACACAAACACACACACACAGACGCACAGGTCAGACAGACACGCACTGACACACACACATAGATACACACATGTGCACACAGCCAAACACACACGCACTCACACACACTCACAGAAACACACACACACACACACGTACAAACAACATACACACGCAGACACACACATAGACACACACTCACACATACACAGACACGCACACATGCGCATACACAGGCACAAACACACATACACACACACTCTCACACAAACACCCACGCACTCACAGACACAAGCACACAGGCACACATACCCACACACACAGACAAATACACAGACTCACAGACACACACACAAAAAAACACAGACACACAAAAACACTCACACAGCCATACACACACATAACCATGCTCACAAACGCACACATACACAGACACACAAACGCACACACGCATTCACTCACACACACTCACACAGACACACACGCACAGACACACAACATACACATGCACTCACACACAGACACACAAACAATCTCTCTCACACACACATAGGCACACATACGCATGCACACACACAGGCACATGCACACACATACTTACACAGGCAGGTGCATGTACACGCTTCCAGATATTCACAGACAAACACACACAGACACAGGGACGCACACACACACAGAGAAAGATAAACACACACACAGTTTATTAGATAATAATATGTGGAAGTTTTGTGCAGTGGGAATTGACACAAGAGATGTAGCTTTCATCCTAGTCACCTGGTTCCAGGTGCAGGTTAGAGTTGAAAGGTCATAGTTAACCCACTGCGCAACTCACTCTTGCTAAACAACCTAATTTTCCGCTGATTAAAATTGGTGGTGTTAGTCACCACCCCAATGGGGCACATGCTGAGGTGGTCAGTGTGAGAGAGATTTACCTTCTATAAAATCCCTCTGTTGTGTGTCTATTCTGGGGCTAGCCCTGTGTATGTCTCTAATGGGAGCAGTGTTACTTATAAACCCATCAGGATGCCTCCTGTGTGGCCCGACTGTGATTCACAGGGTTTGCTTCCTGTAGATGTCGGGACCTCCGATCCATCCGGGATGCATCACAATATGTGCACGCTGTAACATTACAGATCCGAGATGCAGGGGGTACTGAGGGAATGCTGCACTGTCACAAATGCTTCCTTTGGGGTGAGATGTTAAACTGGGGTCCTGTCTGTTCATTGGGTTAAAGCGAAAGGCCCCAAGCATTATTTTGAAGACGAGCAGGAGAGTTCTTCTCCATGTCCCGGCCAATGTTTATCATTCAATCAACGTCACTAAAAACAAACGATCTGTTCATTATCGCGTTACCGATTATGGGAGGTCGCTGTGGGCAAATTAGCTGACGCGGCGCCTCCTACATGACAACAGTGACCACTCTTCAAAGAGTGCTTCCTTCGCTCTGCAGCGCTTTGGGGCTCCGAATCAAGCCGGAGTGTCTGCAACTCAGCCCCCACGCGGCAAACTCAGCGGCAACCTTCATGCACTGGCTGGCGTGTTTTAAATGATATCTCGGAACGGCCGAAAACACACCCATGAGAGAACAGAAATTGCAAGTCCTGCACTCGAGGGTGAGCCCAGAAATTTACACCCTCATCAAGGACGCGGACGACTTTGATGCAGCAATGGAGCTGCTAAAAGGACATTATATTCGCCCGGTAAACCAGGTCTACGCCCGACATCTGCTAGCAACGGGGCTACAAATCCCTGGGGAATCACTGGAAGAATTCTACCGTGCGCTCCTGGTTTTGGGGAGAAACTGCAGCTGCCCGCAAGTTTCAGCGAGTGACCACACAGAACTTTTGATCCGGGACGCTTTTGTGGCAGGTATGCTGTCCTCCCAAGTCAGCCAGCGATTGCTGGAGAAAGACACACTCGGCCTCAAGGAGGCACGGGCCCTTGCAGGCTCCCTGGATGTGGCCTCCTGAAACGCCCGTGCTTACGTCCCCGACCGCACGGCAGCCCCTTGGGCACCGTGAAAGCCCCCCCCCCGCAGCCGACCCCGAGACATCTCCCATCCCCCCACAAGCTTGTGCTGCAAGGCGGCCTGGCAACCCCGGGGGGCCCCGCTGCTACTTTTGCGGGCAGGCCAAGCACCCCCGGCAGCGCTGTCCGGCTCACGCATCCACATGCAAGGGATGCGGTAAAAAGGGCCACTTCGTGGTGGTATGCCAGGCCTGTGCGGTCGCCGCGGTCTCCGGTGGCGAACGCGGACCGCCACCACAACCCTCTCCACGGTCCCCGTGCGGCCAGCGGGCACCACCATCGTCCTCCTCGGGGGCCATGTGCGCCCCCCGGGTGCCGCCATTCAGTGCGATCGATGGGCGCCGCCATTTTGTGCACCCCCAGCCATGTGCGACCAATGGGAGCCGCCATCTTGGATGGACTCCCAGGACCCCAGTTCGGCTGACCGCACACCGCGCGAAGAGAACACTCAACTGCTGCGATTAACCTCGGTGACCCTGGACCAGTCCCGGCCTCGAACACTCTCAACTGCTACAACAACAGTACTAATCAACGGACACGAGACGTCCTGCTTAATCGACTCTGGGAGCACGGAGAGCTTCATACACCCCGACACGGTAAGACGCTGTTCTCTCCCTGTCCACCCCGTTAATCAAAAAATCTCCCTGGCCTCCGGTTCCCACTCAGTAGAGATAAAGGGGTTTTGTGCAGCAAACCTCATGGTCCAGGGAAGGGAGTTTAAAAATTACCGGCTCTACGTCCTTCCCCACCTCTGCGCGGCCACACTCCTAGGGTTAGATTTTCAGTGCAATCTCCAAAGTCTAACTTTCAAATTCGGCGGCCCTATACCCCCTCTCATTGTCTGCAGCCTCGCGATCCTCAAGGTCGACCCGCCTTCCCTGTTTGCGAACCTCACCCTGGATTGCAAACCCGTCGCCACCAGGAGCAGACGGTAAAGTGCCCAGGATCGGATCTTTATTAGGTCAGAGGTCCAACGGCTACTGAGGGAAGGAGTCATGAAGCTAGCAACAGTCCCTGGAGAGCTCAAGTGGCGGTGGTAAAGACCGGGGAGAAGCATAGGTTGGTCATCGACCACAGTCAGACCATCAACAGGTTTACGCAACTGGACGGGTACCCTCTCCCCCGCATATCCGACCTGGTAAACAGGATCGTGCATTACAAGGTCTTCTCCACGGTGGATCTTAAGTCCGCCTACCACCAGCTCCCCATCCGCACTAGTGACCGCAAATACACTGCCTTCGAGGCAGATGGGCGGCTCTACCACTTCTTAAAGGTTCCCTTCGGTGTCACTAACAGGGTCTCGGTCTTCCAGCACGAGATGGACTGAATGGTTGACCGGTACGGTTTACGGGCAACATTCCCGTATCTCGATAACGTCACCATCTGCGGCCACGACCAGCAGGACCACGACACCAACCTCCAAAAATTCCTCCAGACTGCAAAGATCCTTAACCTTATGTATAACAAGGATAAATGCGTGTTTAGCACCGACCAGCTAGCCATCCTCGGCTACGTAGTGCGAAATGGAGTTATCGGCCCCGACCCGGAACGCATGCGCCCCCTTATGGAGTTCCCCTCCCTCAGTGCTCCAAGGCCCTGAAGCGCTGCCTAGGGTTTTTCAGTTACTACGCCCAGGGGGTCCCCAACTATGCGGACAAGGCCCGTCCTCGATCCAATCCACAGTTTTTCCCCTGTCGATAGAGGCCCGCCAGGCCTTCAGCCGCATCAAAGCAGACATTGCAAAGGCCACAATGCATGCCATCGACGAGTCCCTCACCTTCCAGGTCGAGAGCGGCGCGTCTGACGTAGCTCTGGCGGCCACCCTCAACCAAGCGGGCAGACCCGTGGCCTTCTTCTCACGTACCCTCCATGCTTCCGAAATCCGCCACTCCTCAGTCGAAAAGGAGGCCCAGGTCATAGCAGAAGCTGTGTGACATTGGAGGCATTACCTGGCCGGCAGGAGATTCACTCCCCTCACTGACCAACGGTCGGTTGCTTTCATGTTTGATAATGCGCAGCGGGGCAAGATAAAAAACGATAAGATCTTGCGGTGGAGGATCGAACTCTCCACCTATAACTACGAGATCTTGTATCGTCCCAGGAAGCTAAACGAGCCTCCTGATGCCCTGTCCCATGGCACATGTGCCAATGCACAAGTGGACCGCCTCCGAGCCCTCCACGAGGACCTCTGCCACCCGGGGGTCACTCGCTTTTTCCACCTTACAAAGACCCGCAACCTGCCCGACTCCATTGAGGAGGTCAGGACAGCCACCAGGAATTGCCAAATCTGCGCGGAGTGTAAACCGCACTTCTACAGGCCAGAGAAAGTGCACCTGATAAAGACTTCCCATCCCTTTGAACGCCTCAGTATGGACTTCAAAGGCCCCCTCCCCTCCACCGACCGCAACATGTACTTCCTGGACGTGATTGATGAGTACTCCCGGTTCCCATTCATCATGACTGCAACCATCGTCATCAAGGCCCTCCATAGCATCTTTATGCTGTTCGGGTTCCCCGCTTACATACACAGTGATAGGGGGTCCTCCTTTTAGAACGACGAACTGCGTCAATTCCTGCTCAGCAAGGGCATTGCCTCGAGCAGGACGACCAGTTACAACCCCGGGGTAACGGACAGGTAGAGAGGGAGAACGGAACGGTCTGGAAGACCGTCCTACTGGCCCTACGGTCCAGGAATCTCCCAGTCTCCCGCTGGCAGGAAGTCCTTCGGATGCCCTCCACTCCATCCGGTCCCTGCTTTGTACCACGGCCAATCAAACACCTCACAAACGTCTCCCTGTCTTCCCCAGGAAGTCCTCCTCTGGGACCTCGCTACCGGTCTGGCTGGCAGCTCCCAGACCCATCCTGCTCCGAAAACACGTGCGGGCGCACAAGTCGGACCCATTGGTCGAGAGGGTCCATCTTCTCCACGCTAACCCCCAGTATGCCTACGAGGCGTACCCTGATACCGGCAAGATACGGTCTCCCTACGAGACCTGGCACCCGCCGGATCCCCACGCACACCCCAGCCACCAGTCCCACCCTCCCTCCCACTGGTGCACTGAACAGCCGCCCCCTTCCCAGGAGGATCGGTCCTTCCGCCGGTCCCGTCTAGGCCCTTCCACCCACCGACGCACCCCGCAGACGCTCCCTTCATAGGTCAACCGTTTTCCCCACCAGACAAAATGCTGTACGGAGGTATTACGGTACCTCCATAACTATAATTTCTATCACGTTATCATTTTGAGATATATTTTAATTACAATATCAAGCCACCACCCCCGCCGGACTCTTTTTTTAACAGGGGTGGATGTGGTAGTCTGTGTAGAGGCATTACGGTACCTGGTAATGCTGGAACACCATTGGTAGATATTGTATGTTTCCTATTGGTCAAGCTGTATGGTAGCTCCGCCCTGCAAGGTGGGGTATAAGAGCCCGTGCCGCCCCAGCAGCCTTCTTTCTGTACCTGAGCTGCTGGGGGAAACATTTAGCTTATTAAAGCCTTCAGTTGGACTACAACCTCGCTTTAATGGTCATTGATTGTGCATCAGTGTGTCCATTATGGGGCTAGCCCTGTGTATGTCTCTAATGGGAGCAGTGTTACTTATAAACCCATCAGGATGCCTCCTGTGTGGCCCGACTGCGATTCACAGATGTCCGGACCTCCGATCCATCCGGGATGCATCACAATATGTGCACGCTGTAACATTACAGATCCGAGATGCAGGGGGTACTGAGGGAATGCTGCACTGTCACAAATGCTTCCTTTGGGGTGAGATGTTAAACTGGGGTCCTGTCTGTTCATTGGGTTAAAGCGAAAGGCCCCAAGCACTATTTTGAAGACGAGCAGGAGAGTTCTTCTCCATGTCCCGGCCAATGTTTATCATTCAATCAATGTCACTAAAAACAAACGATCTGCTCATTAGCGCGTTACCGATTATGGGAGGCCGCTGTGGGCAAATTAGCTGACGCGGCGCCTCCTACATGACAACAGTGACCACTCTTCAAAGAGTGCTTCCTTCGCTCTGCAGCGCTTTGGGGTGGCGGGGTGGTGGACGGCGCTACAGAAATGCAGGTTCCTTTCGTTCTCTGCCAGAATCCGCGCCACGTTTTCCATTATTCCCCACCAACTACTCGGACCTCTTTCAGTTGAGCAGCTATTGAGCAGCGTGTGAGTGAGTCAGTGTGAATCTCGCTGAGTCATTATGAATCTCAGCGACATGTGAATCACAACATCCCAGCGATGGTTTCAGCGCAGGAAACCCTGCAGCAAATCCCAAAGCATCATCGCCGCTATATTTGGCCGTTTTGCAGGAGCTGAAGTCCCGTTAGATGAACGAGAGACAACCCTGGCAGGCAAAAAACTAAATAAATCATTGCTTGCCTGTCATGTGTGGAAACACAGCTGTGCCCTTTCTCTGCAATCCAGGGTCGGAAAGTGGAAGCTCTCCAGCTCAAAGCTCTAGTGCCCCCCCCCCCCCGCCCCCCCCCCCCACCTCTTTCTCCACTGAGATATATTTTAATTCCAGTGTCCTCTGAATTCTCCTGAAGGTTGGGGAGTGCCAAAGAAATAAAGACCTTGCATTTTTCGGGAACCTTTCACAATTTCAGGATGTCTCAAAGGGCCGAATCATCTCAAAAATCGGTAAAGTCGGATTTCAGGTAGGGAGAGCAGTGTCCGGCTCGCCAATTGCAGTGACGGCCTTTTTCCGCCATTGTATGTGGCACTTGGTGAAAAGGATTTGCAGACATGAGCTCTGCGGTGACTCGAGACACACACTGGAGGTTCCAGTAGTTAACAAAAGGGGTTTATTGATGAAAGGCAATGGCAGTTTGATAACAGGCATGGAACACGATACAACAGGGTTGGTATTCTCTGCCCCCCCCCGGCCGGGTCGAAGAATCGGCGGGGGTCGGCGTGAATCCCGCCCCCGCCGGCTGCCGAATTCTCCGGCCCCCCCAAAAACCCCGCTGACGTGAATCGCACTGCCCGCCTCGGAGAATGGTGAGGACCGGCGCGATGCTATAGGCCCCGGGGCGGCCCGAATTCCCCGGCCCGCGATGGGCCGAACGGCCTCCCGTTTTAGGCCTGTCCCGCCGGCGTAAATTAGAGCTGGCACTTACCGGCGGGACCTGGCTCTGCAGGTGGCGTCCGGGGTCCACGGGGGTAGGGGGGGAGGAGGGGGGGTTTGCGGGGGGATCTGGCCCCAGGGAGCGCACCCAAGGTGGCCTGGCCCACGATCGGGGCCCACCGATCCGCGGCGGGCCTGTGCCGTGGGGGCACTCTATTCCTCCGCGCCGGCTGGTGTACCGGTCCGCGATGGCCGGCGTGGAGATGAACCCCCCCCCTGCACATGCGCTGGGATGACGCCAGCACACGCTGGCGCTCCCGCGCATGCGCCAACTCGCGCCGGCCGGCGGAGGCCCTTCGGCGCCGGTTGGCGTGGCGTCAAGCCCCTTCCACGCCGGCAGGCACGGCGCCAAACACTCCGGAGCGGGCCTAGCCCCTGAAGGTGCGGAGGATCCCACACCTTCGGCGCGGCCCGACGCCAGAGTGGTTCACGCCACTCCTTCCCGCTGGATTTGCCCGCCCCGCCGGTTTCCGAAGAATCCCGCCCCAGCTCTTTACACTTCAGCTCCCTGATCTACACTGGCCGGGGTCCTGCTCCAAGTGTCCCGCGCAAACTCTATTGCCGGGGTTCGCGCGCTCCCATGCGATTGGCCCCATGCTGGTCACATGGTCTATGCAGCCTGCCCCCTGAAAGGGCGGCGCTACCACATCCCTTCCCCCTCAAGCCCCTTAATACACTATTCCAAAAACTATGTACAAAAGTTACAATTGTTAACAAGGTTAGAGATTACATCAAAAAATCAACTGGTCCAGACACCTCCAGGTCCTCCCGGAACTCCATAGCCCAGCTACACGCACGGCACTCCTTTTAGGCGATTGAGTGGTCCACAGTCGGTGCCACCTCAGGAGGCACTGCCTCAACGACACAAGAACTGGCCCTCACCGGCCTCGACAGATGCAACGGGTTGAACAGTGAAGGGGGTGACATTGTCCAAGACAATTGACTCAGGAAGCCCATGAATGGCAAACACTTTGTGTACTGCATCTACTGGGGCCGCTGAGATAGTGGTTCTGATCTCTAGAACTGACAGCCACTTCGAGTGGGCATCCACCAGCACCAAAAACACCTTGTCCAGGAACGGGTCCACATAATCAACATGGACTCTGATCAACAGACAACCTGGCCATTCCCATGGATGAAGGATGGCGGAAAGCGGCAAAGATTGCTGCATCTGGCAAGGGTGGCACTGTTGTACTAATTCTTCAATGACCATCTATGTCTGGCCACCAGACGTAGCTCCATGCTAACATCTTCACCTTTGCCTGCCCTGGGTGGGTGTTGCGTAGCTCCTGAAGGAGGAGCCCCTTGGCCTGAGGCGGGACGATCACCCGCGATTCCCAGCGAATCACGCCGTCTTCACATGTCAACCCCTCTTGACGAGCGAAGTAAGGGGCGGGATTCTCCGAAAACTGGCGCGATGTCCGGGACCCGGCGCCAAAAACGGCGCGGATCACTCCGGCGTCGGGCCCCCCCCCCCAAACAACGCAAATTCTCCGGCCCCGAATGAGCTAGCAGCGGCGTGACGCCATTCGCGATGGCGTCACCCGACGTGGACGGTGACGGGCGTCATTGACGCCGCATGGTGTGACGGCTCAAAAGACACAACCCCCCCACCCCGGAAGACCCGACAAGATGGCCGCCCGCCGCGCAGCCCCGAGGTCCCAGGACCGCGACATCGAGGCGCTCCTGGACGCAGTGGAGGAGAAGAGGAACTCCCTGTACCCCGGCCGCAGGGTCGCCCCACGACTCAGACGGCGTCTGTGGAGGGAGGTGGCAGAGGCCGTCAGCGCTGTGGCTCTGACACCACGGACAGGCACCCAGTGCCACAAGAAGGTGAACGACCTCATCAGGGCAGCCAGGGTGAGCCCCCCCCCTCGCCCCCCCCCCTCCCTGCCCGATGTGCGGCACACCCCCAGGTGAAACCAACCCTAACCGTAACCTCTGCACTATACACGCAACCGATGGCGTGCATTCATATACCTGTCTAACACTGTTGCCTTTTATCCCTGCCACCCCCCCCCCCCCCCCCCACAGGAGAAGCGCGCACACAACAATAGGGAGCATGTGAGGACTGGAGGAGGCCCAGCTGATGAGAGGCCACTCACCGTACATGAGGAAAGGGCCCTGGAACTGGCTGGCAGGCCTGAGGACCGGGAGGTTGCCGATGCAGAGGTCGGGGGCCCACCAGCAAGTGAGCCACCGACAGCCCACCCCATATCCCCTCTCCCCCATATCCCCCCTCCCCCATATCCCCCCTCCCCCATATCCCATATCCCCCCTCCCCATATCCCCCTCCCCGTATTCCCCATATCCCCCTCCCCCATATCCCCCCTCCCCCATATCCCCCCTCCCCCATATCCCCCCTCCCCATATCCCCATATCCCCCTCCCCGTATTCCCCATATCCCCCTCCCCCATATCCCCCCTCCCCCATATCCCCCCTCCCCCATATCCCCCCCTCCCCCGTATCCCCCATATCCCCCCTCCCCATATCCCCCCTCCTCCATATACCCCCTCCCCCATATCACCTGATCACCGCCTGTGTGTCTAACCATGCATGCTTCATTGTGTATCGCAGGAGCAAACGTCGAGGCATCCATCCCTGCAGATGCCGACCGCCCGTAGGATGCCCCAGGGGACCACGGGATACGGAGAGACCCGGATCCTCTGGCACGCGACGCCCGCAGGATGCCCCAGGGTGACCACGGGAGACGGAGAGACCTGGAGCAAAGGGAGACGACGCCCCCGTCTCGTGCGGGTGCGGCGACGCAGGCATGTGCCACCCAGCGACGAGGGGGGCATCCTAGCGCAAGCGACATCTGTTGCCCAGATGGATCCCAGGTTCCTGGAGTTACCACACCCACCCATAGCCCCGATGCAACCATCGAACCTGGGACGAGCGAACAGGGTGACGGCTGGTTTGCAGCGGCTGCAGTCACAGGTGGAGGAGTGCACCCGCGTCCAGGAGCTGGGAGTGGTGCCGGTCATGCGTGCCACCCAGACCGACACCGCACGCGTGGCGCCCGCGGTGGAGGCAATGGGTGCAACGGTGTCAGACATGGGGGGGGGGGGGGGGGGGAGGGGGCGGGGGGGGGGGGGATCCGCCGGGGCCCACTGATCTGGGGCGGGCCTGTGCCATGGGGGACTCTTTCCCTCCGCGCTGGCCTCTGTAAAGCTCCGCCATGGCTGGCGCAGAGATGAAACCCCCTGCGCATGCGCCAGAACACACTGGCGCTCCCGAGCATGCGCCAACTCGCGCCGGCCGGTTGGTGCAGCGCCAACCATTCCAGCGCCGGCCTAGCCCCTGGAGATGCGGAGGATTCCGCAACTTCCGGGCGGCCCGATGCCAGAGTGGTTCACACCGCTCTTTGGTGCTGGTACGGCCCGCCCACCGGTTGGGGGAGAATCACGGCCAGTTACTTTTTATTTATAACAAGAGGTATAATGAAATAGGCAGCACATACAATTGGTTAACTATTATCTAATTCCTAATCCCCCACTTTAACTTGCACCCCACCACGCTCTATATACAAACACGACAAACAAACACAGAGGGGTGGAGATGAGTGAAAATAATAATTAAAAGGAGAAAGAGTCTTTGTTCAGATAGCTGCCTTTACGCAGACCTTCCTTCAAAGTAACCTTTCAGATCCAGGGCCGAGATTCTCCGACCCCCCGCCGGGTCGGAGAATCGCCGGGGGCTGGCGTGAATCCCGCCCCAGCCGGTTGCCGAATTCTCCGGCACCGGAGATTCGGCGGGGGCGGGAATCGCGCCGCGCCGGTTGGCGGGCCCCCCCTCCGCGATTCTCCAGCCCAGATGGGCCAATGTCCCGCCGCTGGAATGCCTGTCCCGCCGGCGAGAATCAAACCACCTCTCTTTCCGGCGGGACGAGGCGGCACGGGCGGGCTCCGGGGTCCTGTGGGGGGGCACGGGGCGATCAGGCCCCGGGGGTTGCCCCACGGTGGCCTGGCCCGCGATCGTGGAGCTCCACCATGGCGGAGGCGGAAGAGACCCCCCTCCACTGTGCATGTGCGGTGATGCCGTGAGCGGCCGCTAACGCTCCCGCGCATGCGCCGCCCGGCAATGACATCTCCGCGCCAGCTGGCGGGGCACCAAAGGCCTTTCCCGCCAGCTGGCGGGCAGAAATCAGTCCGGCGCGGGCCTAGCCCCTCAAGGTTACGGCCCGGTCCCCAAGATGCTGAGCATTCCGCACCTTTGGGGCGGCGCGATGCCGGACTGATTTACGTCGTTTTTGGCTCCGGTCGGCGGACATCGCGCCGATTACGGAGAATTTCGCCCCAGGTCTCTGTTGAAGCCTGTAGTGGTTCCGCTGTGGATTCATACAGTACGGTTCTCTGTAGGTTCAGAAATACATCAACCCACAGCCTTTCTGGAGAGAGAGAGTGACAGACAGACAGAGACAGAGACAAAGATTGAGAGAGAGATGGGAGAGAAGGTCCTTTCTCCTGAGTGTCCAGGATTCAAACTGAGTTCCTTGGGTCTCTAAAATCATCCCACTCAGGCAGGACTCAATTACCACCTGTTACCGGGCAGAACACAGCATTTTGGCCAATTCATTGGCCACCAGTCAACCAATCGAACTGAGTCCCACCCACCTCTTGGGTGCCGAAAAGTCTGGAACTTGCTGCCCAAAACCAGCAGCACCATACACCAATTTGCAACTTCTTGAATTCCTCATTCTCTGTGCTGTTTGACTTAAAGACTTAACACATCCATGGATCAAAATGATAGAAGCAAAAATAAAGAAAGGGGAAATAAGGGAATCAGCAGAAGGATCCTTGCAGCAAAAGTTTTGAAGACTGTAATGCTAGCTGCACAACTCAACAAGATTCCTCTTGGGGCGTCTCCATCGCCACTGCAGATTCTTCCTTAATAGCTGGTGTAATGGTACAGAGGAGCAGATAGGTAGACAGATTTTGGACAGGAATAAAAGCAATAGGTTGTTGTGATGGGAGACTTCAACTTCCCCAATATTGACTGGGACTCACTTAGTGCTAGGGGCTTAGACGGGGCAGAGTTTGTAAGGAGCATCCAGGAGGGCTTCTTAAAACAATATGTAGACAGTCCAACAAGGGAAGGGGCTGTACTGGACCTGGTATTGGGGAATGAGCCCGGCCAGGTGGTAGAAGTTTCAATAGGGGAGCATTTCGGGAACAGTGACCACAATTCAGTAAGTTTTAAAGTGCTGCTGGACAAGGATAAGAGTGGTCCTAGGGTGAATGTGCTAAATTGGGGGAAGGCTAATCATAACAATATTAGGCGGGAACTGAAGAACCTAGATTGGGGGCGAATGTTTGAGGTTAAATCAACATCTGACACGTGGGAGGCTTTCAAATGTCAGTTGAAAGGAATTCAGGACCGGCACATGTTCCTGTGCGGAAGAAAGATAAATACGGCAAATTTCGGGAACCTTGGATAACGAGAGATATTGTAGGCCTTGTCAATAAGAAAAAGGAGGCATTTGTCAGGGCTAGAAGGCTGGGAACAGACGAAGCCTGTGTGGAATATATGGAAAGTAGGAAGGAACTTAAGCAAGGAGTCAGGAGGGCTAGAAGGGGTCACAAAAAGTAATTGGCAAATAAGGTTAAGGAAAATCCCAAGGAGTTTTACACGTACATAAAAAGCAAGAGGGTAGCCAGGGAAAGGGTTGGCCCACTGAAGGATAGGCAAGGGAATCTATGTGTGGAGCCAGAGGAAATGGGTGAGGTACTAAATGAATACTTTGCATCAGTATTCACCAAAGAGAAGGAATTGGTGGATGTTGAGTATGGAGAAGGGTGTGTAGATAGCCTGGGTCACATTGAGATCCATGGTGAGATCTTTCACGTCTACCTGAGAGAGCGGATGGGAGCCTCATTTTAATATCTCATCTGAAAGATGGGACCCCTGACACGGCGGCGCTCCCCGAGTGCTGCATTGCGAGTGATCGACGGCCTGGATTACGTGCTCGGGTTTCTGGAGTGGGGATGCAGCCCACGACATTGCCACTCAGAGGTGAGAGTGCTACCCGCTCAACCATGGTTGTCACTGCCTGCTGGCTGCCTTCTGTTTGTGGTTTTGAAAGGAAATTAGGTTGGTACTTGAGGAAAATAAACTTACAGGGCCTGTGAGAATGAAGCTGCTTAACGGGATTGACTAGATTCCTCTACCTGGGCTCAATGATCAATTGGCCTCCTGCACCATAATAATTTGATGGCTATAACTCCATTACTATATCCTTTCACCTGTTGGGCCATTTCCCAGGCATTGTGCTACAGAATCATTGAATTGTTACAGCGTAGGAGGCCATTTGTCTCTGCACCGGCTCCCCAAACGTGCATCATGACTTAGTGCTATTCCCCAACTTTTTCCCCATAACCCTGCACACTGTACATCTAATCATCTAATGCCTTCTTGAATGCCTCGATTAAACCTGCCAGCATCACACCTCCAGGCCGTGCATTCCAGGGATTATTTCTTTTGCAAATCGCTTCAAATCTGTGCCCTCTCATTCTTGATCCTTCACGAGGGGGGGAAAAGCTCCTCCCTATCTACTCTGTCCAGCCCCCTCGTGATTTTGAACATCTCTGTAAAATCTCCTCTTAGCCTCCTTCTCTCCCAGGCGAACAGTCCCAGGGGGTTGTGACAGTCCAGAATGCGCTGTGTGAGATATTGGCCAGAATTGTACAGCCCCCCCCCCCCCCCCCCCGCCCTGCAAATCTCCCCCCGGATGATATGGCTGGTCATTTAAATTGCCGTTTACTCCGGTGGGAGGAGACGTCCTGGCCATTGTCTCCACATCTTCCCCTCTGCTTCTTTTGCCGATGATCTCAATTCTGTGACCCTCCAGTTATTGACCCTCCTGGATACAGTTTCTCCTTATTTACTGATATTTACTATCAATTTCGACGAGATGAGAGTAGAGAGTAATCGAGGTTTTATTACACAGAGATGTGTGCCTCCCGCAGCTGCTGCCGAAATGGCTGCAGCTCGGTGAGCACACACATTTATACTCCGCCTACTGGGCGGAGCCAGCGGGCAGGGATCTACCCCCGTACCTGTAGTACGGAGGCCTTAGCGTAATACCCTCATATACGGTATATACAATACAACAGTGGTGACTACCACATTTACCCTATCAAATCTGTTCAAAATTTTGAACAGTTCTGTTAAGTCTCCCCTTAACCTTCCCTGCCCCAAGGGGAACACTCCTGGCTTCTCCACTCTCTCCACATAACTGACGTCCCTTATCGCTTAGCGACAGGAGGTAAGTGGATGAGTTTAAACTGGAATCTGAATGGGAGCCACATGCCCTGGTCTAACCGCCAATCCCCCCCCCCCGCCCTCCAACCCATTCCACCTGAATTCTAACCCTGCCCTCCCCGCCACTGTGTGCATCATCCGAGCTGATTGGCTGATTTAAAGAATGAACTTTTGTGTGTATCTCTGCCTTCTAGAAGGAGCCACATTTGTCAGATAGATGGCCTATAATTCAATCCAAATTAGTATCAAATTATATTAAGTCCATTAAAAACCCACGAGAAGGTAAGATTTGGAGCAGGAGCCATCTGTCAGATACCAGGGTGAGCCTCTCATCTTTCATCCTCAGTTATAATGGCTGGTAATTAAATCCATTTTCTCACAAAGTGCTTTCTTGGATGAGGACAGAGTAACAAAGGGTTCAGAGGCCAACACAACTAAAAGCAAATATTCCCCTGATAATTTTCTCCATTGAACCATTGAATTTTAATTTATTCCTTTCAAATTAACCTGGCTCTGTGGAAAGCCCTCCGTTGCCTCTGAGTCAGAAGGTCGCGGGTTCGTGACCCCAGAGATCTGAGCGTAAAATCGAACCTGACACTCTCAGTGTAGTACTGAGGGAGTGCCACACTGTCGGAGAGTCAGTACTGAGGGAGTGTCGCTCTGTCAGAGGGTCAGTACAGAGGGAGTGCCGCACTGTCGGAGAGTCAGTACTGATGGAGTGCCGCACTGTCGGAGAGTCAGTACTGAGGGAGTGCCGCACTGTCGGAGAGTCAGTACTGAGGGAGTGCCGCACTGTCGGAGAGTCAGTACTGAGGGAGTGCTGCACTGTCAGGGGGTCAGTACTGAGTGAGTGCTGCACTGTCAGGGGGTCAGTACTGAGGGAATGCCGCTCTGTCAGAGGGTCAGTACTGAGGGAGTGCTGCACTGTCAGAGGGTCAGTACTGAGGGAGTGCTGCACTGTCAGAGGGTCAGTACTGAGGAAGTGCCGCACTGTCAGAGGGTCAGTACTGAGGGAGTGCCGCACTGTCAGAGGGTCAGTACTGAGGGAATGCCGCTCTGTCAGTGGGTTAGTACTGAGGGGGAGCTGCACTGTCAGAGGGTCAGTACTGAGCGAGTGCCGCTCTGTCGGAGGGTCAGTACTGAGGGAGTGCCGCACTGTCGGAGGGTCAGTACTGAGTGAGTGCTGCACTGTCAGGGGGTCAGTACTGAGGGAATGCCGCTCTGTCAGAGGGTCAGTACTGAGGGAGTGCTGCACTGTCAGAGGGTCAGTACTGAGCGAGTGCCGCTCTGTCGGAGGGTCAGTACTGAGGGAGTGCCGCACTGTCGGAGGGTCAGTACTGAGGGAGTGCTGCACTGTCAGAGGGTCAGTACTGAGGGAGTGCTACACTGTCAGAGGTCAGTACTGAGGGAGCGCCTCACTTTCAGAGGGTCAGTACTGAGAGTGTGCTGCACTGCCGGAGGCTCAGTACTGAGGGAGTGCTGCACTGTCAGAGGGTCAGTACTGAGGGAGTGCTGCACTGTCAGAGGGTCAGTACTTAGGGAGTGCTGCACTGTTGGAGGGTCAGTACTGAGGAGGCGCTGCATTGTTGCAAGTTCAGTACTAAGGGAGTGCTGCACTGTCAGAGGGTCAGTACTGAGGGAGTGCTGCACTGTCAGAGGGTCAGTACTGAGGGAGTGCCACACTGTGGGAGGGTCAGTGCTGAGGGAGTGCTGCACAGTTGGAAAGTCATCCGTGAGGGAGGGCCGCACTGTCGGAGGGTGAGTAGTGAGGTGGTGCTGCACTGTCAGAGATGCCATATTTTGCATGAGATGGTTTTGCATTAATTAAAGGATCACATGCTCCATTTTAAAAAGAGCAATTGTAAAGTGGCTTGTTGAGGTTCAGGGATGTTGTGAGAAGGTGGGTAGCTGTTTATGGGGGAAGATGGTAATTTGGCGATCGGTAGATTAATAAAGGGACTGACATGTTGGACCTAAACAAGAAGAACTTACATTTATAAATGTCCCAAGGTGTTTCACAGATGGGATAAACAGACATCAGACCACAGCAGGTGATATTAGGACAGGTAACAAGAATTTAGTCAATGAGGTAGGTTTTCTTTCTCTTCACTTGTGGGGTGTTGGTGTCACTGGCAAGGCCAGGATTTATTTCTCATCCCTGAAGGAACATTTTAAAGCAGGAGAGAGAGATGGTGTGGTTTAACAAGGAAAGTCCAGAGCTTGGGGCCTAGACAGTTGTGGTTGTAGGACTGGAGGAGATGACAGGGATAGGAAGGGGTCAGGCTGTGGAGGGATTTGAAAACTGTAACGTAAGGGTCTGGCACATATAGGACTAAGTGGGACTGAGTATAGTACCGTCCACAAAGTGATACAAGAGAACACATGACACACACTGTGGTAAACCACTGTTGCATCTATATTAGGTGATGTGTGGTAGGACCTGTACTACAGGTACGATGGTAGTCCCTGCCTGCTGGCTCCGCCCAGTAGGCGGAGTATAAATATGTGTGTCCTCCGTGCAGCAGCCATTTCGCCAGCTGCTGTGGGAGGCCACACATCTTAGAACAATAAATCCTCAGTTGTATTCAACTCTCGTCTTTGTCCAATTGATTGTACATCAATTTATTGCTCTAAGATTGTCAGAAGATGGATCTCCGTACAAACCGGATCGCCTGCAGCTGGATCCGCAATCAAGTGACGCCAAAAAGGACTTTCAGCACTGGCTAGCTTGTTTCGAGGCGTACATCAACTCGGCGCCAAGCCCTGTTCCGGAGGCTCAGAAAATACAGATACTGTACTCGAGGTTGAGCTCCAACATCTTTCCGCTGATCCAGGATGCGCCAAACCACACCGCCACTCTCCTAAACCTCACCTACAACAAGGAGAAGTGCGTGTTCAGCACAAACCGCTTAGCCATCCTCGGCTATGTGGTCCAGAACGGAGTTCTGGGGCCCGATCCCGACTGCATGCGCCCCCTCTTGGAGCTCCCCATCCCCCACTGCCCCAAGGCCCTCAAACGCTGCCTGGGGTTCTTTTCATACTACGCCCAGTGGGTCCCAAACTATACGGACAAGGCCCGCCCACTCATACAGTCCACCCATTTTCCCCTGACGGCCGAGGCACAACAGGCCTTCACCCGTATCAGAGCAGATATCGCCAAGGCCGGGATGCACGCAGTAGACGAGACGCTGCCCATTCAAGTGGAGAGTGACGCATCAGACGTCGCCCTAGCCGCCACCCTCAATCAGGCAGGCAGACCCGTGGCATTCTTTTCCCGCACCCTTCATGCCTCAGAAATTCAGCACTCATCTGTCGAAAAAGAGGCCCAAGCTATCGTTGAAGCTGTGCGGCAATGGAGGCATTACCTGGCCGGCAGGAGATTCACTCTCCTCACTGACCAACGGTCGGTAGCCTTCATGTTCAATAACACACAGCGGGGCAAGCTCAAGAATGATAAGATCTTGAGGTGGAGGATCGAGCTCTCCACCTACAATTACGAGATTTTGTATCGGCCTGGTAAGCTCAACAAGCCCCCAGACGCCCTATCCCGAGGTATATGTGCCAGCGCACAAGTAGACCGACTCCGGGCCCTACACGACAGCCTTTGTCACCCGGGAGTCACACAGTTGTACCATTTTATAAAGGCCCGCAATCTGCCCTACTCCGTCGAGGAAGTACGGACAATCACCAGGGACTGCCAGGTCTGTGCGGAGTGCAAGCCGCACTTCTACCAGCCAGACCCGTGCGTGCCTGGTGAAGGCCTCCCGCCCCTTTGAGCGCCTCAGCGTGGATTTCAAAGGGCTCCTCCCCTCCACCGACTGTAACACATATTTTCTCAGTGTGGTCGATGAGTACTCCAGATTCCCCTTCGCCATCCCATGCCCGACATGACGTCTGCCACCGTCAAACCCTCAACACAATCTTCGCTCTGTTCGGCTTCCCCGCCTACATCCACAGTGACAGGGGATCCTCATTCATGAGTGATGAGCTGCGTCAGTTCCTGCTCAGCAGGGGTATCGCCTCCAGCAGGACGACCAGCTATAACCCCCGGGGAAACGGGTAGGTGGAGAGGGGGAACGGGACGGTCTGGAGGGCCGTCCAACTGGCCCTATGGTCCAGGAACCTCCTGGCCTCCCGCCGGCAGGAGGTCCTCCCTGATGCACGTCACTCCATTCGGTCACTACTGTGCACCGCCACTAATAACACACCCCATGAATGTCTTTTTGCCTTCCCCAGGAAGTCCACATCCAGGGTGTCGCTCCCGACTTGGCTCGCCGCCTCAGGACCCGTCCTTCTCCGTAGGCACGTCCGAATCCACAAGGCGGACCCGTTGGTGGAGAGGGTGCAGTTGCTCCATGCGAACCCCCAGTATGCCTACGTAGCATACCCCGACGGCCGCCAGGATACTGTCTCCCTCAGGGACCTGGCACCAGCAGGTTCCCCATACACACACCCCTCTGGCCCGGCGCCACCCTCCCCTCCCCCGGCGCTCCCAGCAGCGACCCCCCCCCCCCGGACCATCCGTCCTCCCCCTGCCCACGCCCGAGGATTTTGGCATGCACCCGGAGTCACCGAAGACCAGACCAGCATCGGCATCGCCGCCACCACTGCGTCGCTCCCAGCGGCACATCAAGGCCTCGGACCAGTTGAATCTCTGATTGGTCCACTGGACTTCAAAGTACATTTTTCTTCTCATAACAATTGCACATGTAAAATTCAGTTGTTGTATATAATTCTCCACCACTCCCGCTGGACTCAATTTTAACAGGTGGTGAATGTTGTAAACCACTGTTGCACCTATATTAGGTGTTGTATGGTAGGGCCTGTACTACAGGTACGACGGTAGTTCCTGTCTGCTGGCTCCGCCCAGTAGGCAGAGTATAAATATGTGTGTCCTCCGTGCAGCAGCCATTTCGCCAGCTGCTGTAGGAGGCCACACATCTTAGAGCAATAAAGCCTCAGTTGTATTCAACTCCCGTCTTTGTGCAATTGATCGTGCATCACACACCGAAGGGTCACTGTGGTGTGTTAGACCGAGCCACGTGTCAACCTAAGCATGGAGCCTTTACTATATACTTGTAAATAGGTCTAGCTATTAATAAACAGTTACTGCTAACCCGCTAAAGATTAGGAAGACTTCAGCAATCCTACCGAGAGGTAACCAAGCCCCCACAAGAAGGGGGAAGCACGGGGAAAAATCCCCAAACTTTGCAAAAATGCAGACTTTGATTATCTGTTCCTTCGCCCTCGTGGGATTTTCTGTTCCTGTTGTAGTAAATGGAGATTTGGCTGAGTGCCAAATTCTCCATCGTCAGCGAGGCAGACTTACAACAGCGAATCCTGCCCGCAGAGACAAACTCAAATGTTGGCAGACTGAGAGAAATTCAACAAAGCTGCCTGGCCTGAAAGTTAGCTCCAGGAGCAGAGGCGCAGAGGAAAAATCACTAGGATAAAGCTCCAAAGAAAGGCTTGGAAGCTGGAGGCATAAATTTAAAATCCATTCCTGCAGCAGACGACTCCAGTGAATCTCCTTTGAAAATCAAGCTTCAAATCCCAGAGTACAGAGTCAGCAGGGGTGAGCTAAAACCTTTTAAACTCCAGGCTGCAGCGAGTCCTGAGAGTCAGAAGTGAAATGAAATGAAAGTCGCCATCGTCCCGGAAGACCATAGGCTGCTCTCCCCTTTTGAGGGAGAGCTGACTGGTGGTGATTTAACCGGAGGGTCACCACACCTCAAACGAGGGGCAAGACCATAAGACCACAAGATATAGGAGTAAAATTAGGCCACTCGGCCCATCGAGTCTGCTCCGCCATTCAATCATGGCTGATAACGGGCAGCACGGTAGCATTGTGGATAGCACAATTGCTTCACAGCTCCAGGGTCCCAGGTTCGATTCCGGCTTGGGTCAGTGTCTGTGAGGAGTCTGCACATCCTCCCCGTGTCTGTGTGGGTTTCCTCCGGGTGCTCCGGTTTCCTCCCACAGTCCAAAGATGTGCAGGTTAGGTGGATTGGCCATGCTAAATTGCCCTTAGTGTCCAAAATTGCCCTTAGTGTTGGGTGGGGTTACTGGGTTGTGGGGATAGGGTGGGGGTGTTGACGTTGGGTAGGGTGCTCTTTCCAAGAGCCGGTGCAGACTCGACGGGCCGAATGGCCTCCTTCTGCACTGTAAATTCTATGATGATCTATATTTTCTCATCCCCATTCTCCTGCCTTCTCCCCATAACCCCTGATCCCCTTATTAATCAAGAAACTATCTATCTCTGCCTTAAAGGCACTCAAGTGAATTGGCCTCCACAGCCTTCTGCGGCAAAGTGTTCCACAGATTCACCACCCTCTGGCTGAAGAAATTCCTCCTCATCTCGGTTTTCAAGGATCAACCCTTTAGTCTGAGATAGAACATAGAACATACAGTGCGGAAGGAGGCCATTCGGCCCATCGAATCTGCACCGACCAACTTCCACCCTATCCCCAATAACCCCTCTTAACCTTTTTTAGTCACAGAGGGCAATTTATCATGACCAATCCACCTAACCTGCACGTCTTTGGACTGTGGGAGGAAACCGGAGCACCCGGAGGAAACCCACGCAGACTCCGCACAGACAGTGACCCAGCGGGGAATCGAACCTGGGACCCTGGCGCTGTGAAGCCACAGTGCTATCCACTTGTGCTACCGTGCTGCCTCTGGTTCTAGTTTCTCCTACAAGTAGAAACATTCTCTCCACGTCTACTCTATCCAGGCCTCGCAGAATCCTGTAAGTTTCAATAAGATCCCCCCTCATCCTTCTAAACCTTCTAAACACCAACGAGTACAGACCCAGAGCCCTCAACCGTTCCTCATACGATAATTTCTTCATTCCAGGGATCATTCTTGTGAACCTCCTCTGGACCCTTTCCAAACCCAGCACATCCTTCTTTAGATATGGGGCCCAAAACTGCTCACAGTACTCCAAATGGGATCTGACCAGAGCCTTATACAGCCTCAGAAGTACCTCCCTGGTCTTGTATTCTAGCCCTCTTGACATGAATGCTAACATTGCATTTGCCTTCTTAACTGCCGACAGGACCTGCACATTAATCTTAGGAAAATCGTGAACAAGGACTCTCAAGTCCCTTTGTACTTCTGATTTCCTCAGCATTTCCCCATTTAGAAAATAGTCCATGCCTAGAAACCTCACACTTTTCCACATTGTATTTCATTTGCCACTTAATTGGCCGCTCTCTTAGCTTGTCCAAATCCTTCTGCAGCCCGCCTGCTTCCTCAATACTACCTGTCCCTCTACAGATCTTTGTATCATCTGCAAACTTAGCAACAGTGTCTTCAGTTCCTTCTTCCAGATCATTAATGTATATTGTGAAAAGTTGTGGTCCCAACACCGACCCCTGAGGCACACCACTAGTCACAGGCTGCCATCCTGAAAAAGATCCCTTTATCCCCACTCTCTGCCTTCTGCCAGTCAACCATCCTCTATCCATGCCGGGATCTTACCCTTAACACCATAGGCTCTTAACTTATTTAACAGTCTCCGATGCGGCACCTTGTCAAAGGCCTTCTGGAAATTTAAATAAATCACGTCCACTGGTTCTCCTTTGTCTAACTTCCTTACCTCCTCAAAGAACTCTAACAGATTTGGCAGACACGACCTCCCTTTGACAAAGTGCTGACTCAGTCCTATTTTACCATGCACTTCCAAGTACTCCGCGATCTCATCTTTAATAACAGACTTGGGGGCAGCACGGTGGCGCATTGGGTTAGCCCCGCAGCCTCACGGCGCTGAGGTCCCAGGTTCGATCCCGGCTCTGGGTCACTGTCCGTGTGGAGTTTGCACATTGAAAAATGAAATGAAATGAAAATCGTTTATTGTCACAAGTAGGCTTCAAATGAAGTTACTGTGAAAAGCCCCTAGCCGCCACATTCCGGCGCCTGTTCGGGGAGGCTGGTACGGGAATTGAACCCACGCTGCTGGCCTGCCTGGGTCTGCTTTCAAAGCCAGCGATTTAGCCCTGTGCTAAACCAGCCCCTATTTGCATGGGTTTGCGTGGGTTTCGCCCCCACAACCCAAAGATGTGCAGGTTAGGTGGATTGGCCGTGCTAAATTGCCCCTTAATTGGAAAAAACTAATTGGCTACACTAAATTTTATTTTTAAAAAATCTTTAATAACAGAGAGTAAAATCTTACCTTTGACCGAAGTCAGGCTAACCGGCCTATAATTTCCCGTCTTCTGCCTCCCTCCCTTCTTAAACAGCGGTGTTACATTAGCCACATTCCAGTCCTCTGGGACCCTTCCTGCCTCCAGTGATTCCTGAAAGATCATCACCAATGCCTCCACAATTTCCTCAGCCATCTCTTTTAGGACCCTGGGGTGTAGTCCATCCGGCCCAGGTGATTTATCCACCTTCAGACCTTTCAGTTTCCCCAGAATCTTCTCTTTCGTAATGGTCACTGCACTCACCTCTGCCCCCTGGTTCTCCTGGAGCTCTGGCATCCCATTGGTGTCTTCCACCATGAAGACTGATGCAAAGTAACTATTCAGTTTGTCTGCCATTTCTTTGTTGATTTGTGGCGCCTTCATGGATAACCTCAGCCAGTACGGCAATTGAACACATGCTCTTGGCATCACTTCACAGCACGAACAAGCCTCCCAGCCAACTGCGCTCATTGACCCTCAAGAGTCAGAATTACAGTTTTTAAAAAACCCTGACTAAAAACCCGATCCCCAATTCAGAGTGGCATCCGAGCACTTCCAAAATGGAAGAAATAATTAATTAAATAGTCTGGGGGAATTGTGCCTTCTAAATTCCGTTGAGAGAAAGCAAAAGCCAGGATCGAACAAAGTTGCAACTTTAAACTAAAACACTGAGCAAGAAAACTTCACGCAGCTGTTCCAGGCAGTCATCGTTGAACTGATTTCCCCCAGCTCAGCACCATCACCATTGTTGCGGAGCCACAAAAACTGGCGTGCACGGGATATCCCTTTTGCCTCTGAATAAACGCTGACGCCATCTTGAAATTCCGCAGCTCTTGAAGCAGAACGTACACTTTTAAAATTTTGAACGTGGATCAGGGGCAAGATTCTCCGACCCCCCGCCGGGTCGGAGAATCGCCGGGGGCTGGCGTGAATCCCGCCCCCGCCGGTTGCCGAAGTCTCCGGCACCGGATATTCAGCGGGGGCGGGAATCGCGGCGTGCTGGTTGGCGGGCCCCCACGCTCGATTCTCCGGCCCGGATGGGCTGGAGTCCCGCCGCTAAAATGCCTGTCCCGCCGGCGTAAATTAAACCACCTACCTTACCGGCGGGACAAGGCGGCGCGGGCGGGCTCCACGGGTCCTGGGGGGGGCGCGGGGCGATCTGGCCCCGGGGGGTGCCCCCACGATGGCCTGGCCCGCGATCGGGGCCCGCCGATCTGCGGGCGGGCCTGTGCCGTGGGGGCACTCTTTCCCTACCGCCTCTGCCACGGTCTCCACGGTGGCGGAGGCAGAAGAGACTCCCTCCACTGCGCATGCGCGGGAATGCTGTCAGCGGCCGCTGACGCTCCCGCGCATGCGCCGCCCGGAGATGTCATTTCCGCGCCAGCTGGCGGGGCACCAAAGGCCTTTTCCGCCAGCTGGCGGGGCGGAAATCCATCCGGCGCCGACCTAGCCCCTCAATGTTGGGGCTCGCCCCCCAAAGATGTGGAGCATTCCGCACCTTTGGGGCGGCGCGATGCCCGTCTGATTTGCGCCGTTTTGGGCGCCAGTCGGCGGACATCGCGCCGTTTCCGGAGAATTTCGCCCCAGAATTCTACACTTGCAAGTCAATTTGAACTAATCCAAAATCCAGATCAATCACAAAATCGGGCACTTTTGGGAAAAGAATCTTAAAGTACAGCATCGCTTCAGGTTTAAATAAATAGGCAGAGGAAAAGGTGAACACGGTGCTTTACTTGGTAGGCCTTATTGTAGATGACAACATTGCAAGACATGGAATTAATAAGCCATCTGTAAAATTCAAAGAGGTACTAGAATCATTCGAGACTTATTTTAACCTAAGAGTCAATAAATTACCCGAAAGAGCTAAATTCAATAAAAGAGTCCAACAGCCAGGAGAACCCATTGATTTATTCCATCAATGATCGATGCAGGACGATAGAAGATTAAGAGTCTAGAGACTTAAAATCAGAACTCATCAGACACAGAATAATGATAGGGTAGTGGATAATGTACTGTCTGACCTCCTGCAAGCAACGGAAAATCTAACCCTGGAAAAGGCAATCCAGATAGTTAGGCAATCAGAACTCTGTGAGCAACACAAAAAATCAAATGTGGTGCGGGGGTCAACAGACAGCCCAGCTAGTTAAGCAGCAAAGGAACAGGGGGCAGGATTTCCCACCGGTGGGATCTTCTGGTTCTGCCGAAGGTGACCTCCCCCCCCACATCGGGTTGCCTGGCAGCACAACCTAAGTGGAAGACCCTACCTGCGGCAGAGGCAGCACACCATTGGCAACTCACGGCAGGGAGTAGGATCAGAAAATCCAGGCCAGAGATAATCCAAGTTAGGGAAAACAAATATCTGAAGCAGCCAGCAGAACGTCCATGCCAACACAGTGGAGCGGAGTGCCCCCACAGGCAAGATCAATGTCCTGCGAGTTTACCCAGTGCTTTCGATGAAACAGGATTGTGGAAAGCAGACATTTCAGCTAATGGCCATTTAACAAATTTTAACTTTGATACACTAGCCAGTGTAGCAGTTCTGTTCGACAGAGAACTGTGACTAAAATACCTCAAGCTTTGAACAACTGACAGGCCACTTTTTGGGCACAGAGGTGACCATGATGCCTCCAGGGGTGCAATCTGCAATCTGATGAGTCTCAACGTCCGGCTCCAATGAGGGCATTGCAGGTCAACACTGCAACCATTGAACATACTCCCATGCAGCATTCCAACGCCACAAAAGATGCTGGAACCAGGCTGTAGCCGTCCATTGCCGACAGCGAAACGCAGAGGTGAGCCCATCGTTAAACCTCATTCGTGCCAGTGGAATGCTGTTCATCAGCCACAGAGGACTTCCCGACCACCCACCCACTGATGGAAGAAGCAAAAGAACCGACAGGGAGACAGGCACATTTTTTTTTCCACTCTGCACAAAATAGATTAGGGTGGCAACCACCGACCAGTGCAACAGCGGACCAACCAAATGCAGCTCAACATGTTGGAATGGAAGCTAAAGGTTAACAAGATACGACGCAGATGCCAGAATGACCTCTGACAGAAAGAGCCAGCAACCACAGAGCACAGTACTCATCTGACTGTAGGGTAAATGAGATATGGAAAGATGAAGACCACCTGAACCTTTGAATTCAAGGACTTGAAGTGGGGGTGGAGGGGGGTCGATGGGTTAATGAAAATATAGTAGTACTGACAATGCAGTATTAACAACATAAGAATGAAGCAAACTAGTGTAACATTAAATACATAGCATAAAGACATGGGGGTTATAGTATACGGATCTGATAGAGTTAATGTGGGACTGAGTATAGTACCGCTCACACAGTCATGTAAGAGAATATAGGAAAGTGCAGCGAGGGGTTAGTGTGGTGTTGGACAGAGACGTGTGCACAAGCAAGCATGGAGACTGCTCCTAGCTTAGAACCGTTACAGTATATTTGTAAATAGTTCTAGTAGTTAAAAATTGACTTACAGTTAACCTGCTAAAGACTACGAAGACTTTATCAAACCTACCAAAATGCAATCAACACCCCACGACAAAAACAAGGATGAGATTGGTAAAATCAAAGAACAAAGAAAAGTACAGCATAGGAACAGGCCCTTCGGCCCTCCAAGCCTGCGCCAAACATGCTGCCGGTCTAAATTAAAATCCTCTACACTTCTGGGGTCCGTATCCCTCTAATCCCATTCCACCACCTCCTCCGGCAGCGAGTTCCAGGCACCCACTACCCTCTGTGTAAAAAGCTTGCCTCGTACATCTCCTCTAAACCTTGCCTCTTGCACCTTGAACCTATGCCCCCTAGTAATTGACCCCACTACCCTGGGAAAAAGCTTCTGACCATCCACTCTGTCTATGCCCCTCATAATTTTTTGGACCTCTAAAATCTAATGATCTTTTTCTGTTCCTGACATCATGGACTGCTGAACATTGAGGATTTCGCCCAGTTATGCTGAGGTTTTCTGCAGCCTAGTGTTTCAAAATGTTCAACTGTTCCTGATTATTTTTCCAGTTCCTCTATGTCTTTACCAGCGCCAGAATTTTACAGTCCCGCCACGGTGTGTCTCCCCCTGGTGGACACGGCGGGCCATTTTAATTACCGGTTAATTTAGCGGGACCGTAATATCCTGCCGGGCAGGAAGCGCTGGAAAACCTTGGTCCTGTGTTCCTGAGCGCTAATTTAATCTAGGTTTTTCTGAAAGAAATCGAAAATCTGCGTCCTGTTCCTATAAGGTGGATCCAGTCCAGTGTTTAGCTCTCCATCAACTCCCCTCATCTGAGGTAAATAAATAATTGAAATAGATTTATTTCCATTTTTCCGCTGTCATTGCACAATTTCCTCTCGGTGTCATTGTGAGGAATGATGAGGGTGTTAAAAAAAGATTTGCTTCAAAGAATCGTTAATAAAATGGAACCACACGCCTGAGTGTTGTCAGCTCTGGGAAAAGGCAGAGTTTAAAAAGGAACGTTACACCAGGCACTACTCCTCTCGTGTCCGACCCAACCCTACACCTCCACTCCCACCCCCAAACTACCAACCCCATCTAGACACCACGTGTGCTCAATAATGCCAAGCGCTTGTTGAGAAAGATCAACTTCGGAGGAGAATTGTCAGCTGCCGCCAATCCAGAATGGCACGGGGCAACATCTGGGCAGGGCATTGGGGCAAAATATGGGTAAGATTGGCAACCCAAGAACAGGAAGACGCCAGTCAGCCCCATGTGCCCGTTCCACCACCATTCAATCAGATCACTTATCAGAACTCCAGCTACCCACCTTGAAGCTGTCACCCTTAATCATGTTCCCCAACAGAAATCCACGACTCACAAATTTTCAATTGGCCTCCAGCTTCAATGGCTCTGTGGGGGCCGGTTCCCTTGGTGTCAAGAAGTGCTTCCTGACATTACTTCTGAATGACCTGGCTCTAATATCAAGATTCCATATCCTTCTTCTGGACTCCCCTCCCTGCGCCTCTCCTCCCACCCGCAGAGGAAATGGCTTCTCCCTACCTACCTCATTCAATCCTTTCGTCATCTTAAACACCTCAATTAGATCACCCCTTGACCTTCTATACTTGAAAGATTGTAAGCAGGTTAACTGCACAGTTAGACACTCAGTAATCTTGGACTTGGCAAGATTGCCGCAAGGTGGCACAGTGGTTAGCACTGCTGCCTCACAATGCCAAGTCCCTAGGTTCAATTCCAGCCTTGGGTGACTGTCTGTGTGGAGTTTGCACATTCTCCCCGTGTCAGCGTGAGCTACCTCCGGGTGCTCTGGTTTCCACCCACAGTCCAAAGAATTGCAGGTCAGGTGGATTGGCCATGTTAAATTTCCCCTTGGTTTCCAAAGATATGCAGGTTAGGTGAAATGAAATGAAATGAAAATCGCTTATTGTCACAAGTAGGCTTCAGATGAAGTTACTGTGAAAAGCCCCGAGTCGCCACATTCCGACACCTGTTCAGGGAGGCTGGTACGGGAATTGAACCGTGCTGCTGGCCTGCCTTGGTCTGCTTTCAAAGCCAGCAATTTAGCCCTGTGCTAAACAGGTTACAAGGATAGGGCAGGGGAGTGGGCCTATTTCGGGTGCTCTCTCAGAGGGTCGGTGCAGACTCGTGTCCGACCCAACCCTACACCTCCACTCCCACCCCCAAACTACCAACCCCATCTAGACACCACCGTGTACTCAATAATGCCAAGCGCTTGTTGAGAAAGATCAACTTCGGGGGAGAATTATCAGCTGCCGCCAATCCAGAATGGCACGGGTCTCCTTTTACACGGTAGGGATTCTACAATTCAATGATATGGACACAAAATGGACAGCATTGAGAGTAAAATATGGGCAGAAGCAGAGGTAAGATATGGATGAGAATTGGAATAGATATATAAGAAGACAACTGATGGGAGGAAAGGAGCAGACACCTTGCAGGACAGCGGACGAGGTAGAAGCACTACTGGTATGAACGAAGTGGTCAACACAGGGTTTGTAGATAGACAGAAATGGGGTGGAATCAAGGTTATAGTTCTGAATTCTACTATTGCTAATGGTTCATTGACAACCTGAATCCCTAAGAATAACTCATTGGGAGGCACAGGGAAAGATGAAAAAAAGAGCCCTGTTTAGAAAATACACAGAATGGAGATGTCGGTTTAGGGTTTGGACCCCAGTCAAAGGCTGGATAGGTGACTGACAACCTTTAGTCAGGAGACTGGTAGATTGAAGGTTAAGAACTGAAATAATAGTTTGTCGGGGTCATCTAAATTGTTCCTTGGTTTGGATTGTCCTGTTTTGGATCGAGTTGGCAAGAAACAAATGAGATTGTCCTGGTTTGGATTGAGTGGGCACAGTACAAGTGAGATTGTCCTGGTTTGGATTGAGTGGGCACAGTACAAATGAGATTGTCCTGGTTTGGATCGAGTGGGCACGGTACAAGTGAGATTGTCCTGGTTTGGATTGAGTGGGCACGGTACAAGTGAGATTGTCCTGGTTTGGATTGAGTGGGCACGGTACAAGTGAGATTGTCCTGGTTTGGATTGAGTGGGCACAGTACAAGTGAGATTGTCCTGGTTTGGATTGAGTGGGCACGGTACAAGTGAGATTGTCCTGGTTTGGATTGAGTGGGCACAGTACAAATGAGATTGTCCTGGTTTGGATTGAGTGGGCACGGTACAAGTGAGATTGTCCTGGTTTGGATTGAGTGGGCACGGTACAAATGAGATTGTCCTGGTTTGGATTGAGTGGGCACAGTACAAATGAGATTGTCCTGGTTTGGATTGAGTGGGCACGGTACAAATGAGATTGTCCTGGTTTGGATTGAGTGGGCACAGTACAAATGAGATTGTCCTGGTTTGGATTGAGTGGGCACGGTACAAGTGAGATTGTCCTGGTTTGGATTGAGTGGGCACAGTACAAGTGAGATTGTCCTGGTTTGGATTGAGTGGGCACAGTACAAGTGAGATTGTCCTGGTTTGGATTGAGTGGGCACAGTACAAGTGAGATTGTCCTGGTTTGGATTGAGTGGGCACAGTACAAATGAGATTGTCCTGGTTTGGATTGAGTGGGCACGGTACAAGTGAGATTGTCCTGGTTTGGATTGAAATGAGAAAACACCCATTTTTTCAACAGGACTCAACTTACATGGTAGCTTTTTGTGTGGTATCTTGTCAAAAATCGTAAAGGTAATGCAGGAAATGGCACACAGCAAGGCTCCATAAACATGCTTTTATTTTATTTGTTCATGTGTGTCGCTGGCAAGGGCAGCATTTATTGTCCTCGAGAAGGTAGGGTTGAGCCACCTTCTAAAAGCGCTGCAGTCCCATCATTAGGGAGATTCAGGATTTTGACCCAGTGACAGTAAAAGAATAATTAATAGCTCCAAGTCAGGATGGTGTGTGGCTTGGAGGGGAACTTGCAGGTGGTAGTGCCCCCATGCATCTGCTGCCCTTGTCCTTCCAGGTGGTAGAGGTCGCAGGTTTGGAAGGTGCTGTCGAAGGATATTTGGCAAGTCGCAACATTGCATCTCATAGATGGCACACACGGCTGGCGGCGGGAGTGAGTATTTAAGGTGGTGAGTGGGGTGTCAATTAAATGGAGTGCTTTGCTCTGGACATACATGTGCAGACATGTAAAGGCACACACATTGAAGGAAAACCCTACACAGACACGCTTAGACCGGCATGCAATGACATTCATAAACATGGAAAAAACTCACATAGACATGGAAGACAGGCACACAGAATAAAAAGGCGAGCAGCTCCAGAACAGTGCAAACCAACTGTTTTGTCTAAAAATTGAGATTAAATGGGCAATTGAGAAAGGGAAAGGGAGACACTCACCTCAGGAGATGAATAATCAGCCTCTAACGGAAAGAAACGCCTCATTAAGCGAATGGCTGACATCTAATCAGTCGCGCCCCCACCCCCCCCTCCCCTTTCCAGCCGAAAGGCAACGTGTGTTCGAAACACTGCAGATCTGTGCAATCGGAGGATCTGTATCTGGAATGGTTAATCTACAGATGCTGTGTATTTTCCCAAGCATCTTTCCATTATCTGTCTCGCTCTGCGAGGCTCGTGACTAGATCAGGGAGGCAGCTGTGCTGCCACAGATTTAACAAACTGTCCTCCATTCTGGCATCAGGAAAGACTACAAATCTTTTTTTTTAAGTTGACCGATTGCAGGTTCCTTACCTTGCTACTCACCGCAGGTTGTCCTTCAGTCCGCATCGTCCATCCGGGCAAGTGTCGCTTTTAAAACAAATCCAGTCGCTGGAGAAAGATGCCAATCTCCGATTGCCAATCCAAAACTCCCCAATCACAGTGCGCTGTGTTAAGGAGGAGGCAGAATCTGTTTTTGGATTAAATTTGTTCACCTCACTCCCTGTCTTGCCCACTGCAGTTTAATTCTCATCACTTAATGGCAGGAGGAACTCTCCAGAACAGTCCTCGCCTTTAGTCGGGGTAATTACGATGCTTAAATTAATGCACAGTGAATATTGAGCAGGGGGAGAATATTAAACTGATAGTGTCTCTCTCTCTCTCTCATTAGATACGTAGAGTGGGAGTAAAATTCTAGAGTGTTCTCAAGAAGGCTTCAACAAGTGGTTTTGTGAGGGGGGCTAACATTTTAACAGAGTAAAGCATATTCTGTCTGCACTGAAGAAAATCAGACTGAAAAACCCCAACATCAGAGCCACAGTTCCTTAGAATTCAGTCTTTCAGGATCAGATGTTAAACCAAAACATCAGGCGGGTCATTCCGCAGCCACCCCCGCCCCCAAACCCCCCCACTCTCCCCCTCCCACAGGCAGCAGAATCAGTTCACCATTGGCTGTCGGCAGAATCTTCCATTCCCGCCAAAGTTTACACTCCAGGGAAGATCTCGCCGGTACGAAAGGTCGGAAAATCCTCACCCGTCGTCTGTTCTCTCACATGAGTATAAAAGATCCCATCGCCACTATTTTGAAGAAAAGCAGGGGAGTTCTCCGGGGTCAATTTTCATTTCTCAACCAACACCAAGTGTCATGGGGTCCTTGACATCTGCCCAAGAGGTCTCCTTGGTTCAACGTCCCACCCACAAGACAGCACCTCTAACAGTGCAGCACCCCCACTCAGTACAGCACTGGGAGTGTCGGCCGGCATTATGGGTCCAGCTCCCGGAACAAGAATATCCCATTCAGCACCTCCAGGCTGTTCTGTCATTGAATTAAATCATGCCTGGATCTATACATCAATCCAGGCTGATTCCTGGGATGGCGGGGCTGTCATATGAGGAGAGGCTAAGTCTGTTAGGATTATATTCAGTGGAGTTTAGAAGGGTGAGACGGGATCTCATAGAAACTTATAAAATTCTAACAGGGTAGATTCTGAAAGAATGTTCCCGATGGTGGGGGAGTCCAGAACTACGGGTCATAGTTTGAGGATGAGGGGTAAACTTTTTGGACTGAGGGGAGGAGAAATTTCTTCACCCAGAGAGTGGTGAATCTGTTGCTTCACAGCGCCAAGGTCCCAAGTTCGATTCCCGCCTTGGGTCACTGTCTGTGCGGAGTCTGCACGTTCTCCCCGTGTCTGCGTGGGTTTCCTCCGGGTGCTCCCCTTTCCTCCCATAAGACCTGAAAGAGGTGCTGTTAGGTGAATTGGAGATTCTGAATTCTCCCTCTGTGTCCCCGAACAGGCGCTGGAGTGCGGTGACTAGGGGATTTTCACAGTAACTTCATTGCAGTGTTAACATAAGCCTACTTGTGACACAATTAAAGATTATTATTATTATTATTATTATTATTAAGTTCTGCCTCGCCACCACCTCTCTTGACCCCTCCATTTTCTCTGAATTGTCAGAGTCCTTATACAGCATCCAGTACTGGATGAGAAAAAAATTCCTCCGGCTAAGTATTGGGAAGACCACTACACTACAAACTCAGTTCCATAGCCGTCATCTCCACCTCTCTCTCTGTGGCAACTGTGCAAGGCTTAATCACACTATTATTCACAACTTTGCTGTCACATTTGACTCCACGATGAACTTACAACCACATACCCATATCACTCAGGCCCACTTATGTCCGCTCCCACGCCCTGCCCGACTCTGCTTCAACACTGTTCACCTGCTGCTGAAGCCTTCATCCATGGCTTTGGTTTTAAGGAGCATCTTAGAGGAGGCGGGAGAGATGGGGAGATTTAGGGGATGGATTTCAGAGCTTAGGGCCTACGTAATTGAAGCTACGTAACTGCAAATGGTGGACCAGTTAAAATTGAGGTTGCTCAAGAAACTAGAACCGGAGGATTGCTGGTGTCCTCGGAGGGTTAGTATGCCTGGGACAGATTAAAGAGATCAGGAGGGATGATGCCATAGTGGGATTTGAAAACCAGGATGAGAATTTTAAAATTGTTTGACTGGGAACCTGTGTAGATCAGCGAGCACATGGGGTGACGGGGGTGAACAAGACTTGGTTCTAGGGGTACAAAGTAAGAGGGCAAGTTAAACAATCTGGTCTATCAGTCTACCTCACCTAGTTACGATGTATGGAACCTCAAGAATAGTCAGCCACCTTGCACCCCACCAGCACCCAATGTAATTGGCTGAAGGATCAAAAATTCTAATCTAGGAGATTGCATTGGCAGTGTTTATAGTAACTGGCATTTCAGGGAGCTTCTATTGGGCATGATCTCCACCTCCGCTGGGAATCATCCAGCTTTGCTATTCAGAGGTAGGGAGAGACACAGCAGTCTGCACACAAACTGACAACATGGTCCAGACGTCAACTATCCTTCGAGAAAAGAAGAACTGGCTAACATCTAACACCATCCTAACCTTGTGTAATTTACATGCCTGATAATCCCTGCCACTCTGCTCCCTGCCTCGTGCCCCACTCCCCCCATTGGCCCCCACCTCCCAGCCCCTATACCCCATCTTCACCGATTGGTCAAACAGAACTAATCAACAAACAGGAGCTCCTGGCCTTGGCATACCGGTGAGATATTCACTGGAGAAGAGGAACTAATGGGGTGGGGCAAGAGTGGACTAACTGAGATATTTAAAAACAGCTTCTTTCAACGTGACCAAGAGAATTGACACTTTAGATAAAGAATGATCTTTCTCTTTAGTAAGGAAATCCAAATTCTTTCTTCATCGTTTTCCATTCTTTCTCGCTTCCTGAGGTTCCTTTCCTCAATAAGCAAGGAACATTGAACCCAACGCATCTTCAAAATTAATCCAAAACCCTTCACATTTTGCTTTCCTTATATAACCGGCATTTCAGTGATGTCTTTACATAAAAAAGCTTTTTTCCCCTCTATTCTGTGGGAGCTGGTGGCTTTGAAATGCTGAGCAGTAGGTAATGATCATTCAGCAATAAGCAGAAAGCATTTACCTGATAATCAGACTGCGCTTAAACAAAAGCGCCCACCTTTTGAAATGGAGATACCAGATCCCAATTACTGCCGATCCCGCTCTTAAAGACGTAAAATCGACAGGAAGCAGTACAGACTTCCGAACCACTCCATTATTTATTATTTTGTGAAGAAAACTAACAACTGTGCAAGTGCAAAGAAGGGGCTGCATTGCTTTTTTGCCTCTGAGTCTAAGCCCAGGGTAAATATTCCATTTGGTAATGTTTTACTGAGAGAGGTCAACAGTTATTACTGATGCAACATTGATGCTGGCTTGCACAACTGCACAATCCTTCACAACAACAACAAGGTATAATTATACAGCGCCTTTAATGTAAACAGAACACGCAAAGGCACTTTACAGGAACGCTATGATATTGAACCTTAGAAAGGGATATAAGACCATAAGACATAGGAGCAGAATTAGGCCACTCGGCCCATCGAATCTGCTCCGCCATTCAATCATGGCTGATATTTTCTCATCCCCATTCTCCTGCCTTCTCCCCATAACCCCTGATCCCCTTATTAATCAAGAACCTATCTATCTCTGTCTTAAAGACACTCAGTGATTTGGCCTCCACAACCTTCTGCGGCAAAGAGTTCCACAGATTCACCACCCTCTGGCTGAAGAAATTCCTCCTCATCTCCGTTTTAAAGGATCGTACCTTTAGTCTGAGATGGTGTCCTCTGCTTCTAGTTTTTCCTACAAGTGGAAACATCCTCTCCACGTCCACTCTATCCAGGCCTCGCAGTATCCTGTACATTTCAATAAGACCCCCCCCCCCCTCATCCATCTAAAGTTTAATATTAGGGTTAGATGACCATAACATTGACAAAAAGGTAGACTTGAAGGAGTGTTTTCTGGGATGAAAGCAAGGTAGAGTTGGAGAGTTTTAGGGAGGGAATTCCAGAGCTCAGTTCCCGGACAGCGGAAGGCAAGGCCACCAATGGTAGAGCAATGCCAAGGGGTCAGTTTCAGAAGAGCACAGATATCTTGGAGCGCTGCAGGACTGCAGGACATGGCAGAGATGGGGAGGGATTTGAAACCAATGTTGAGAATTTTGAAATTACCTCGTACCCCAGGGCATTGGACAAACAGTTGCAGGTCTTATGCAACTTCACGCACCCCAAGTGAGGCCTTACACCACCAACAACAACAACAGCAAGACTGTGTAATTATACAGAGCCTTTAATATAATTAAATGTCCCAAAAGAGAAGGTGAGAGGCAGAGATAACCCAGATTGTAGTTTTAGGTGCTTGAAGGGGGTAAGGAAAAGGGAAGAGGAGTAAACTGCTGAATTTCTGGGGAAAGAATGAGTTGGAATAGGAGGTGAACTCTGTCACTCTCTCGCCGACACTAATTACATCAACAACAGCTACTTGCATTAATACAGCAAAAAAAAGTTTCACAGCAACATAATCAGAGGTACAGGACGGGTGTGTAATAGCCTAGTCAAAGAGGATGTTTCCACTTGTAGGAAAAACTAGAACCAGAGGACACAGTCTCAGACTAAAGGGACGATCCTTTAAAACAAAGATGAGGAGGAATTTCTTCAGCCAGAGGGTGGTGAATCTGTGGAACTCTTAGCCGCAGAAGGCTGTGGAGGCCAAATCACTGAGTGTCTTTAAGACAGAGATAGATAGGTTCTTGATTAAGGCCCCTTGGCATTGCTCTACCAATGGTGGCCTTGCCTTCCGCTGTCCGGGAACTGAGCTCTGGAATTCCCTCCCTAAATCTCTCCAACTCTACCTTGCTTTCATCCCAGAAAACGCTCCTTCAAGTCTACTTTTTTGTCAATGTTATGGTCATCTAACCCTAATATTAAACTTTAGAAGTATCTCAAAGGTAGAGAGACGGAAAGCTTTAGGGACGGAATTTCAGTGCTGAGGGCCCAGCTATCTGAAAACACAGCCGCCAACAGTGGACAATTTAAAATTGAAGACTCTAGGATTGGAGGAGCATAGAGACCTGGGAGGGTTGTAGGACTGGAGGCTATTACAGAGATAGGGAGGGGCAAAACCATCGAGGGATTTGAAAGTAAGGGTGACAATTTTAAAATCCAGGCATTGGTTGTATTGTGATCCCAGAGCAGGCCCCAACAGTGGCTAGGGTACTGGACCAAAACCCCAATATTTTAGTTTATTTTGTAAGACTGTGAGGAAAGGCTACCTCACTCCAGGAGAAATAGGGATTTGGTATTTTAAAACAAAACTTTATTTTGAACACAATATTAAACTCTTTAGCATCACACCTGAAATTAGCTTACAATTGCCCTTTAAACAATACTACTCAATACAGTAAATACAATACCCTTAATTACTATCTCTATTCCCAATTAAACAAAAAGCACAAAAAAACATACAGCTCTCAGTCCATCCTACATCCCAATTGCAGAGAGTAATACTTGCTTTCCAGAACAGATTTGGCTCCTATTAGAACCCCTGCAGACTCTGGCTGGGTGTCTTCAAAAAGCTGCCTCAACTGGTTTGTTTCAGCTTTCCCCTTGTCTTCAGACAAATCTGTACTGCTTTAAATACTATTCACCATTTATTTTTAGCTATCCTATTGTGAGAGCAAACGGCTTTAATTGTGGTATATAAGTGTTAGCCAGATCAGAGCTCAACTCAAAAGCTTTCTCAAAATGTCTGAATTAGCTCCACCCCGCAATGACATCATCTCCCCAGGCTAAAAACAAGTTAACTCCCCAGACTGGAAACAAGTTAACTACCCAGCCTGAAAACACATTAACACCACAGGGACTCCCCCTAATCAAACAACAATGCTTTAGCCCAGGCTTTTACGATGGTCAATTTCACCTCTGGCTCCTAAAAGCTTTCTGGTCTTGCAAAACAAGATTCTTTGAAAAACAGCAGTTTAACCCAGGCTTTTATCCTTTAAATTGGCAAATGTGTATAATTTAATATATCTAAAATCCTATATTTGTCACACTTGAACAGTGCAGGTCAGAGAGCACAAGGGGTGATTAGTGATTGGGATTTGGTGTGAGTTAGGATGAGGGTATGCAGTGTTTTAAATAAGTTGAATCATTTGAAGGGTGCAGGGTTGGAGCGAGGAGAGCTCTAGATCAGTGTTGTCTAGAGGTAACAAATGCGTGGTTGGTGAGGGTTTCAGCAGAGGATGAGCTGAGGCAGGAACTGAGGTGGGCAATGTTATGGAGTGACGGAGGGATGGACACAGAATCAGAAGCTCAGCTCAGATACCTGAAGTATCTGCCACGGCCTGAGGCCAGAGGCTCTGGAGAGAGTGGTTAAGGAGCAGCGATGTTGGCAGGATGTGATTGCAGAGTGTCAAAGTGTTTCAGTATTAGCCAAGCAAGAAAAAGACTCTGACTAGCTGAGCTGCCCATAAAACTTCTTCACACATTCCCCTGTGTCTCCGGGCACCTCCTGGACAGTGCCGAAACCGAGACATCAACTGGCCGTCAAACTGCTCCAATCAACCTTCAGCCAACATGCTTCCCTGGGGGGGGCTGAGTGCATTATCTGACCACTGCTTTCTAGAAGCTCATACTGCCTCTTAATAAGTCACTGCAGGGGACTCTCAGGCAGATTCCATTGCCAGAACAGGGCAGCATGGTAGCATAGTGGTTAGCACTATGGCTTCACAGTGCCAGGGTCCCAGGTTTGATTCCGGCTTGGGTCACTGTCTGTGCGGAGTCTGCACGTTCTCCCCGTGTCTGCGTGAGTTTCCTTTGGGTGCTCCGGTTTCCTCCCACGAGTCCTGAAAGACGTGCTGTTAGGTGAAATGGACATTCTGAATTCTCCCTCTGTGTGTCCGGACAGGTGTCGGGATTGCTGGCCTGGAGTGACAATCTAGTTTCCAATCAGCACCTCAGTATAAAGAGAAGATTTGCCTCTACTTGGTGTTTCTGTGGAATTCTTTAGCTAAAGATTAACCCCACAAAGACAGACAAGAGTGGTCAGAGTCAATACAGCTCAGAGTAAACCATTGTGCACGGTAAATTAACTATACTGTACAGGGATGAGAGGGAAATGAAACTCCTGTTCACTTCCCTTCCTGTCCATAATCAGTGTATTTTTTTGAAAATGAAGCGAGTTTTGTTTCTTACCCCTGAGCTTATGAACAATTTGAATAACCAGCAGCCAGTTTTTCATGGGTTTTACTATTTATTCACATGTCCATCCCAAAAATCTACAATCTGGAAATCTGAAACACTTGCTGGGTTGTGTGTGGTCGGGCAATTAATTAAAAGAAAAATATATTTCAAAATTGCCTTTCATGACCACAAGACGTCCCATGGTATTTTACAGCCAATGAGGTAATTTTTTGAAGTGTAGTCACGATTATGACGTTGGTAACCCAGCAACCAATATATGGATAGCAGGATTCTACGAACAGCGATGTGATAATAAGCAGATACCCTGATTTTATATGTCAATTGAGGCATAAGTATTTGCCAGGGAAAACTTCCCAGGTTTTCTTTAAATTCTGACCGTGGGGTTTATTATGTCAACCTAGGAGGGCAGAGGGGACCTCAACTTAAAGACTCATCCAACATCAGCACCTCAAAACAATGTAGCACTGCCTCAGTACTGCCTGGGGGTGTCATCCTGGATTTCATACTCAAGGAGTTGGACTGAGTCAGGAGGCCTTTCAAATAGTGGGGGGGACCTAGTTCTAGGATTCCCACTCCCATTCGCAGAGCCAGGGACCCGGGTTCAATTTCTGACCTCAGGTGACTGTCTGTGTGGAGTTTGCTCGTTCTCCCCGTGTGTGCGTGGGTTTCCTCCGGGTGCCCGGTTTCCGCCCACAGTCCAAAGGTGCGCAGGTTAGGTGGATTGGTCATGCTAAATTTCCCCTTGGTGTCCAATGGCTAGATGATGTTACGGGGATAGGACGGAAGATTGGGGTTGGTTAGGGTGCTCTTTTCGGAGCATCAGTGCCAACACAATGGGCCGAATGGCCTCCTTCTGTACTGTAGGGATTCTTTGATTCTGTGATTTGCGGCGATTTTCACTGGCATGGGATAGGAGTTCAGGTAGCAATCCCACACATACACAACCTCTGTTTGTCCCATTGTGAGGAGCGGGCATTTCAAACTCCCATCTCACACAATTTTCATGGAGTCAGACCCAAACTATTTTTTTATTCGTTCGAGAGATGTACCCATTTGAGAGTCAACCACATTGCTGTTGCTTTGTAGGCCAGACCAGGTAATGGCGAAAGATTCCCTTCCCTAAAGTACATCAGTAAACCAGAGGGTTTTTTATGACAATAGACAAATCATTAAATTTTTAATTCCAGATTTCTACTGAATTCAAATTTCACCATCTGCCGGGATTGGAACCCAGGTCCCCAGAGTTTTACCCTGGATCTCTGGATTACTACTCCAGCAGCAATACCACAAGGCCACTGCTCTTCAGAAACTATTACGAGGCATTTTTCATGGCCTCTCAGAGGAGTCATGAACGATGGGGGAACCCATTCCTGAATCAGGAACCAAGCGAAAAGCCTTTCAACGTTCCCTTTGCAATACATTGCCCCTCTTCATTCTCATAAAGGAAATAATTAATCAGAGCCTTTCACAGCATCAGTGACTAGAAGTAATTATCCTCTTCCCATTTCTTAAATGTGTGTAAATGAGCACACAGGTATTGAAAAATCACAAAGAAAGAATCATTTATTACAAGGCAATAAAAATGTCAAACTCCCCTCTAGGCAGGGTCAACATTGCCAGCTAAGCTGACTGCATTATCTTGGAGCTCAGCCAAGCATTCATGCTACCCCCGTCTTCCTGGGTTGAAAATATGGGTGGTGAGGGCCTCCATAACGGAGAGGGCTTCACAAAGCCCGACTCATGCTTCCCGTCATCATCACGGATATTTGGAAGTTTCTAGAGTGGGATAGAAACTCGCAACTATTCACATCAGGTACAAGATGGTTCCCCACTGAGTCTTGACTGACATTCGGAATACCACCTAGTGACAACTGAAATTTTTACAGATTGAGATTGATAGAATTTTTTTTGTGAAAGAGTATCGAGGGAGATGGAGCAAAGTAAATGCAGTGGAGGTATAGATTTAATTTAACAGCAGAAGAGGGTTGAGAGGTTAAATCAACGAATACTCTTCCTATACTATTAGTGCTGTGGCATATTTAGACAGGCTAACAATGCCTCTGTGTCATGTGAAGGATTCTTGTTGCCCATCTTAAGCTTAAGTTTGGCAAAGGGAAGTAACTTCCAGCCATTTTAAGCAGTCGGAAGCAATGCAACACTCAGAATCTCCCAGAGTGTGGCTCAGGGAGATGGACCCCGAATATGAACGATGGGAGACCCATTGCTCTAGTATTTATGTGCTCGTGTTTATTTGGCAAGTATTTCACAGCAAATTAACCTTCTCAACAGTGTATTAATGTAGCTAAATCACTGCGCTTCTAATCCACCTGAATTTGAAAAATGCTTGGCATAGTTCCCAGGGCATGGAAAGAGTGTTAATCACTAAGAAAATGTTTAGCCCTGTTCTGTGAAATTAATGTTCATCGAATTAATCCTGGAGCACTCATTAAGACACTAGTTGCAGCTACAAGATGCAATGATTAAATTAAAACAAGCCAATGGTTTTTCCAGAGTCATTTTTCCCTCCCTTTTCCTCACCAGAAAATGACTAGTGCTTTGACAAGGAAGGGGGTCCAGAGGCTTCCAGAAGTTTCCAGATCCTGTGCAGGACCCCAGTTTCCCCTCACACATCTGGAGGCTTTGGGTGCACAATTTGACACTGTTACTTCCTTGTTCCTGATGGAAACTGGGGGAGTCTGGGAGGAATGACCGATTCTATAGGGCCTCTACCAGTGCCCCAAGATTGCCTGAAAAACGTCCAAGTGTTGGCCTTGGATAGTTTCGGACTCCCGAAATGTCCTTGAAAACAGGCATTAGGACCCAGCATTCTCACCACTATATCAGAAGGTAGCTGTTTCAAACCCCATTTTTAAAAAAATATAAATTTAGAATACCCAATTCATTTTTTCCAATTAAGGGGCAATTTAACGTGGTCAATCCACCTACCCTGCACATCTTTGGGTTGTGGGGGCAAAACCCATGCAAACACGGGGAGAATGTGCAAACTCCCCACGGACAGTGACCCAGAGCCGGGATCGAACCTGGGACCTCGGCGCCGTGAGGCAGCAGGGCTAACCCACTGCGCCACCCTGCTGCCCCCAAGCCCCATTCTTGAGCACAAAGTTCAGTCTGACTGGAGTGCAGTACTGAGGGAGTGCCGCCTCGTTATTGGAAATGTCATTATGGGGATAGGGTGGAGGCGTGGGCTTAAGCAGAGTGCTCTTTCCAAGGGCCGTGCACACTCGACGGGCCAAATGCACTGTAAATTCTATGAGACTTTAAACCAAAACCTCATCTGCCCTCCATGGCATCACTGGAAGAAGGGTCACGTGCTGGACCAATTTTTAATCCATGAGCAACATGGGAGTGTGGATAGATTTAAGAACATAAGAACTAGAAGCAGGAGTAGGCCATCTGGCCCCTCGAGCCTGCTCCGTCATTCAATGAGATCATGGCTGATCTTTTGTGGACTCAGCTCCACTTTCCCTCCCGAGCACCATAACCCTTTACCATAACCCTTTTTCATCAGCGGGGATCAGTCATGAATGCAGAAAATCTTGCAAGGTGTCCATTTTGTGCTGACATAAAAGCATGAAGTGTTCAACTTCATGGGCTGGATTCTCCGCAATCGGCGCGATGTCCGCCGACCGGCGTCAAAAACGGCGCGAATCAGTCCGGCATCGCGCCACCCCAAAGGTGCGGAATTCTCCGCAACTTGAGGGGCCGAGCCCTCACCTTGAGGGGCTAGGTCCGCGCCGGACTGATTTCCACCCCGCCAGCTGGCGGGAAAGGCCTTTGGTGCCCCGCCAGCTGGCGCGGAAATTACTTTGCCGTACGGCGCATGCGGGGGAGCGTCAGCGGCCGCTCACGGAATCCCCGCGCATGCGCAGTGGAGGGGGTCTCTTCCGCCTCCGCCATAGTGGAGACCATGGCGAAGGCGGAAGGAAAAGAGCGGCCCCTCGGCACAGGCCCGCCTGCGGATCGGTGGGCCCCGATCGCGGGCCAGGCCACCGTGGGGGCCCCCCCGGGGCCAGATCGCCCCGCGCCCCCCCCCCAGGACCCCGGAGCCCACCCGCGCCGCCTTGTCCCGCCGGTAAGAGAGGTGGTTTGATTCTCGCCGGTGGGACAGGCATTCCAGCAGCGGGACTTCGGCCCATCGCGGGGGGGGGGGGGGCACCAACCGGCGCGGTGCGATTCCCACCCCTGCCGAATATCCGGTGCCAGAGAATTCGGCAACCGCCGGGGATTGGATTCATGCCAGCCCCCCGGCGATTCTCCGACCCGCCGCGGGGTCGGAGAGTCCCGCCCCATGTGTTCAGGAACATCATTATAATTCATTTACGTCTCATTATCAGGCCTCTACACCTGAACCATCGCCCCGTCGGTGTCAGGACAGACCTGTGTAAATTATGACAGGTCCCCCACGGCGTGCAGCTGGCAGGGAAACCTCCAAGGGGAGTTCAGGTGAGTGCATCGCTCAGTGGGGAGAGGGTCATGCACAGGCACTGCTCAGGCGTTGCCCCTAGGCACTGCCCCTGGCACTGCACTGGCAGTGCAGGGAGAGATACCGGGGGCAGCGCGTGGATAGTACCGGGGGGTGCCAAGTACTTCCTGGTGGCAGCTCATGGAGTGGGGGAGGTTGGGTGGCGGGGAGAGCGCTGTAGATGGGGTGGCGTCCATATGAACTTTTGTGCATTAATGTGCCCTTTAAAAGTGGCACCCTAATTGTTACAAAATTGAGCCTGCCCCACCAGCCTGACGCTGGGGAATCTGGGGCGAAATGGGCTAGCAGCGACGGAACGGGATCCGCGCTTGCGCAGTGGTTCACGCCGTGCAGCGTCATACGCGCCGCACGGCGTGACGGCTCATAAGGCCGCGCTGCTCCCCCCCAGACGACCAGAACACCCGACCGCAACACCCGACTGGATGGCTGGCCGCCGCTCAGCCCCGAGGTTCGAGTCACGCGATGTGGAGGCGCTCCTGGACGCGGTGGAGCAGAGGAGGGACGCCCTGTATCCCGGGCACGGCCGCAGAGTTGCCCCACGCCACAGCTGGCGTCTGTGGAGGGAAGTGGCAGAGGCCGTCACCGCTGTGGCCCTGACACCACGGACAGGCACCCAGTGCCACAAGAAGGTGAACGACCTCGTCAGAGCAGGCAGGGTGAGCCTCCCCCAGATCCCCCCCTCCCCCATATCCCCCATATCCCCCCTCCCCCATATCCCCCCTCCCCCATATCCCCCTCCCCCATATCCCCCCTCCCCATAGCCCCCTCCCCCATATACCCCTCCCCCATATCCCCCCTCCCCCATATCCCCCCTCCCCCATATCCCCCCTCCCCCATATCCCCCCTCCCCCATATCCCCCCTCCCCCATATCCCCCCTCCCCCATATCCCCCCTCCCCCATATCCCCCCTCCCCATATCCCCCTCCCCCATATCCCCCCTCCCCCATATCCCCCCTCCCCCATATCCCCCATATCCCCCCTCCCCCATATCCCCCTCCCCCATATCCCCCCCTCCCCCATATCCCCCCTCCCCATATCCCCCCTCCCCCATATCCCCCCTCCCCCATATCCTCCCCTCCCCCATATCCCCCCTCCCCCATATGCCCCACCCCCATATCCCCCCTCCCCCATATCCCCCCTCCCCCATATCCCCCCTCCCCATATCCCCCCTCCCCCATATCCCCCCTCCCCCATATCCCCCCCTCCCCCATATCCCCCATACCCCAAGTGAATCCAGCCCTAACCTTAACCTCTGCAATGCACGCGCAACCGATGGCGTGCATTCATATACCTGCCTAACAGTGTTGCCTTTTACCCCTGCCACCCACCCCCACCCCCACAGGAGAAGCGCGCACACAACAATAGGGAGCATGTGAGGACTGGAGGAGGCCCCGCTGATGAGAGGCCACTGACCGAACACCAGGAAAGGGCCCTGGAACTGGCTGGCGGACCTGAGGACCGGGAGGTTGCTGATGCAGAGGTCGGGGGCGTACTAGCAAGTGAGCCACCGACAGCCTGTCCCCATATCCCCCCTCCCCTATATCCCCCTCCCCCGTATCACCTGATCACTGCCTGATGTCTAACCATGCATGCTTCATTGTGTATCGCAGGACCGAGCGTCCAGGCACCCATCCCCGCAGGTGCAGACCGCCCGCAGGATGCCCCTCGGAGACCACGGGAGACGGAGAGACCCGCACCCTCCAGCATGCGACGCCCGCAGGATGCCCCTCGGAGACCACGGGAGACGGAGAGACCCGCACCCTCCAGCATGCGACGCCCGCAGGATGCCCCTCGGAGACCACGGGAGACGGAGAGACCTGCACCCTCCAGCATGCGACGCCCGCAGGATGCCCCTCGCACACCATGGGAGACGGAGAGACCTGGAGCAACAGGGAGACGACACCCCCATCACGTGCGGGAGCGACCACCCAGCGACGAGGGGGGCAGCCAGAGGCCCCAGTCACATCCGAGCCAGGACACCACTACCCAGGACACCACTACCCAGGACACCACTACCCAGGACACCACTACCCAGGACACCACTACCCGGGACACCACTACCCAGGACACCACTACCCGGGACACCACTACCCGGGACAGCAGTACCCGGGACAGCACTACCCAGGAAGACAAAATACCGGACAGTGACTCAGAGTGGATGGGTGGAGACGAACCCCCACCCCAAAGTGCTATGGACTCAGAGTGGGACGAAGAGCACGACACAGCGCCACTGCTGTCACCAACACCCTCCACCATCGCAGAAACACTCACCACGGTTGGGCACTTTAGTGATGAGGCGTCTGGTACACTCACTGGTACGCACAACACAGCCGTCCCGGTACAGCAGGTGGAGGTAGGAGCAGCAGAGGGGCCGGGCGGTCGGAGGGCAGCCCAGCCCAAGCGAACATCTGCCGCCCAGATGGATCCCGGGTTCCTGGAGTTACCACACCCACACATAGATCCGATGCAACCACCGACCCGGAGACGAGCGAAGAGGATGACGGGCGGCTTGCGGCGGCTGCGGTCGCAGGTGGAGGAGTCCACCCGCGTCCAGGAGCTGGAAGTGGTGCCGGTCATGCGTGCCACCCAGGCCGACACCGCATGGGTGGCGTCCGCGGTGGAGGCAATGGGTGCGACGGTGTCAGACATGGGGAACAGTTTGCGAGGCCTGGGGCTTTCCGTGCAGGCGGCGTCTGTGGCCCAGGAAATGGCTGCCCTCTCACAGGAGGCCATGAGCCAGTGCCAGCGCCAGATGGCAGAGGCGCTCAACGCCATAGCCCAGTCTCAGCAGGCCATGGCCCAGTCTCAGCAGGCCATGGCCCAGTCTCAGCAGGCCATAGCCCAGTCTCTGCAGGCCATGGCCCAGTCTCAGCAGGCCATGGCCCAGTCTCAGCAGGCCATGGCCCAGTCTCTGCAGGCCATCGCTGAGGGCATCAGCGCCAGTGGCCATGTGCGAGCGGGCGTCGCACTGTCACAGACAGGGTTTGCCAACCCCCTGGGCTCCATGGCTGCAAACCTGCAGACCCCTGTCGATACCAGCACGGGCCTCCAGGACTGGCAGCGCCAGATGTCGGGGGGGCGTCGGATGGCCAGTCCGTTCGCATCCCCCACCCATGTAGAGGCCTGGGGGCCATCGGGCACCCCGAGGGAGGAGGAGGTGGTGTGGTCCGTCCCGGCTCCCTCTGTAGGGGAGGTCCCGGTACACCGCGACACCTCGGACTCCCCCCCTTCCGTCCCAGGTGCATCGGGTGGGCAACGGGCAGGACAGGCTGGCAGCTCGCCATCCCAGTCGCCCGGGCCGCAGCCTGGCCCATCTAGGCCAGGACGCCCCAGGAAACGGCTGCCAAAGGGATCCAGTTTCAGAAGGCAGGAATCACAGGAGTCCACCTCCAGTTCTGCTGTACCGTCTGGGGAACCACGTAGACGTAGTCAAAGGGCCCGTAAGGCCAAACAATTAGACACTGAGTAAGTTGGCATGGTTGCAGGGCACAGATGAGTTTTAGGGGCTAGGGCACGAACTCCTTTGGTTATTAAAGTCAATGTTACACCTACAGAAGCTGCCTTTGTGATCTGTCCAAAGTGTGCGGGGGTGTCATGTACGTTGAGCACAAGTGCGTGTGTGAGGGGTGGTCTTACCTCAGCCCCAGGTGAGTCTGCCCCCTTCCCCCTGGGCCGCCATCAACATCCCCCGGGCAGAGGACGGGACCGTGCGCTGCAGTGTCACAGCCGCATGCAGGGATGGTCCGGGTGGATGGTGGTACTGTGGCCATGGGTCAGACATAGTCCAACGATGTAGAGCCAGGAGCTCACCGCAGGGCGGGTTGTCATCATCCTCCATGGCCTGCGATAGACACGCGTCCACCCGCAACTGTGTGAGCCCGGCCCGTTGTGCCGCAGGTGGATCGGCATTGGGGGGGGGTGGTGTGCATGCGGGTGGGGTGGGTGGGTGGGGTTGGGGAGGGGGGTGAGGGTGCTGGGTGGGTGGATGGGTGGTGGGTGTGGGTGGTCGGCTGTTGCCATGGTGTGCGGTCTGTGGCCATACTACCCGATTCCCACGCCCATCTAGTCAGTGAAGCGGGCGTCTATCAGTCTGTCCCGTGCCCGCTGGGCCAGCCGGTAACGGTGGACAGCCACCCGCCTGTGTCTACCCCGTCTGCCCTGACCATTACCCCCATCCCCCTCATCTGGGGAGGACTGCGCCTCTTCCTGCTGCTCCTCCACTCCGCCCTCCTCTGCCTGCGGCACATCGCCCCTCTGTTGGGCTATGTTGTGCAGGACGCAGCACACCACAATGATGCGGCCGACCCTATCTGACCGATACTGGAGGGCGCCCCCAGAGAGGTCCAGGCACCTGAAATGCATCTTCAGCACGCCAAAGCACCTCTCTATCACTCCCCTTGTCGCTACATGGGCATCATTGTAGCGGTTCTCCGCCTCATTGTGTGGCCTCCGTATAGGCGTCATCAGCCACGATCGCAATGGGTAGCCCCTGTCGCCCAGCAACCAGCCCCTCAGCCGGGGATGGCGTCCCTCGTACATGCCAGGGATGGATGACCGCGACAACACGAATGAGTCGTGTACACTGCCTGGGTGACGGGCGCAGACGTGCAGGATCATCATGCGGTGGTCGCAGACCACCTGTACGTTCATCGAATAGGTCCCCTTCCTATTAGTGAACACGGCCCTGTTATCTGCAGGTGGCCGCACGACGACGTGCATCCCATCGATCGCGCCCTGGACCATGGGGAACCCGGCCACGGCAGAGAAGCCCACGGCCCGGGCATCTTGGCTGGCCCGGTCCACGGGGAAGCGGATGTAGCGGTGCGCCATGGCATATAGGGCATCTGTCACTGCCCGGATGCACCGGTGCACCGATGTCTGCGATATGCCGGACAGGTCCCCACTCGGTGCCTGGTATGACCCCGTTGCATAAAAGTTCAGGGCCACCGTAACCTTGACGGACACGGGGAGAGGGTGTCCCCCGCCAGTGCCACGCGGTGACAGGTGTGCCAGCAGGTGGCAGATGTGTGCCACGGTTTCCCGGCTCATCCGGAGTCTCCTCCTGCATTCCCGGTCCGTGAGGTCCTGGGAGGACTGCCTGGGCCGGTACACACGGGGCGCCCTCGGGTGCCTCCGTTGCCGTGGGGCCACGACGTCCTCCTCCCCCTCCTCGTCCTGTCGGTCAGGTGTCCCTCCAGCCTGGGCGGCTGCCGCCTGCCCCTCTGCAGCAGCCTGCGCCGCCTCTCTGGCACGCTCCTCCTCCTCCTCCTCCTCCTCATCCAGGGCAACATAGACATGAGCGGCTGCCGGCGGCCAACATCGCTGGATGATCTGAAAACATGACGGCCTGGTGGGGGGGAGGGGAACGACGACATGTCATCATTGCCCATATCCCCTCCTCCCCCCAGCCAGGTGGCATGGACCGCATGGGTCCAACTGTTGGAGGCTGGCACCTGGCCAGGTGGACCAACTCACTTGCCCCCCCAACCTCCACCCCGGCACGGACCCCCCCATCCCCCTCCCCAGCACGGACCCCCCCCAACCTCCACCCCGGCACGGACCCCCCCATCCCCCTCCCCGGCACGGACCCCCCCCCAACCTCCACCCCAGCACGGACCCCCCCATCCCCCTCCCCGGCACGGACCCCCCCCCCCATCCCCCTCCCCGGCACGGACCCCCCCCCCGTGGGGTCGGAGAATGACGCCCCTGATCCTTGCCATTTAATTTTCAACACTCCCAACGATATGGCGGATTGGTGCCAGTGGCTTCAACGCCCCCTTTCCCGCCCCCTTGTCGCACTCTGCCAAATGCAGGGAAAATTCCACCAAGAAGATTCTCGTGTCAATATCACATGGCTGTGCGTGGGATCTTGCTGTGTGAAGACTGGCTGCCAGATTCCACATTATAACAGGGACTGCGCTTGGAAAGTATTTCACTTTGAAAAATTCTGAGGTTTCGAAAGAAGCTATGGAAATGAAAGTCTGTCCTTTTTCGAAAGGCAGTGACGGGTGGCGAGGGGTGGGATGCCATTGCCAGCACATTCATCTTACTTAATGTTTCCACTTGACTCAGGAGGAGTGACCTCCCAGTGGCAGTGCTTCACGGCTGAATCTACGGGTTTCTGTTTCAAAACACAACAGAGAGCCAGCATTAATCACAAGGGGGAGATGGAGGGTGTGTGCACAGTGAAGGGCAATTCATTCCCCACGCCTCATTGGGTCCAACATGGTGCAGTCATTATCCATCCCAAGATGTGTGCGTGTTTCTGACTGTGATTCGATACCCTCATATGCTGTGAAACCTCCGTGAAGGTCAGACGTCCAAGAATATAGCTTGAAGAGTGAAAACAAAGGACGAAATAGTGATAAAGCAGCGGCTGTCTTAGATTTGCAGATTGTATGGAGGGGGTGGGAGAGGGGGGAGGAGTTTCACAAATTATGAAGTCCTGCATAAGAATGATTTTGGGCAAAGCGATGAGTTTTGACATTTGTTTCACACACTTAAATCTCCGAGAAGGATTAAACTGGGACTTTCGACCAATATACCTCCACTTGCCACAGGCAATGGACTGGATTGTGTATGAATAAAACAAATTGCAATTTCCTGGTTGCTGGAAATTGTGCACAGAAGCCCCAGTGAGTTGTGTTCACGTGTATCCAATGTGTGGTTGCAGGAATCAAACGGAGATGAGAGCCATTGCAAGTGTGTCCAGCATTTGGGCCTTTGAGTGACACAGCAACAAGCCTTAGAATTGTTACATACTTTCATCATTCTACCTTAGGCAAGAAGACAGAAGGAACTTCACTTCTGCAGCGTTTTCCACAACCCCAAGAAAGTACCCAAAGTGTTTCAGAGAGAATTAAATACTCTTTTAAAGTGCAGTCACTTTCGTCCTCAGGATCCATCGAATCCCTACAGTGCAGAAGGAGGCCATTCGGCCCATCGGGTCTGCACTGATCCTCTGAAAGAACACTCTACCTCAGCCCACTCCCCCGCCCCATCCCCGTAACCCCTCCTAACCTGCACATCTTTGGACTGAGGGAGGAAACCGGAGCACCCGGAGGAAACCCACACCGACAAGGGGAACGTGCAAACTCCGCACAGACAGTCACCAAAGGCCAAAATCGAAGCCAGTTTCCTGGCACCGTGAGACAGCAGTGCTAACCAGTATCAAACAAAATTTGAAGCAAAATCACAAAAACAAATATTAGGGCAGGTGACCAAAACCCTGGTCAAAGAGGTAGGATTTAAAAACGTCTTATAGGAGGGGAGAGAGGTACAGGGGAGGAGAGTTTTAAGGAGGGAATTCCAGAGCTTGCGGCCCAGACAGCTGAAGGTACGGCTGTTAATGTTGGAGAGAGATGCTCAAGTGGTCAGGTTTGTAGGAATGCTGAGATCTCAGAGATTTAGGGCTGGAGCAGTTTAGGTGATAAGAATATGGAGGGACTTGGAAACAAGGAAGAGAGCTTTAGAGGGCAGCAGACTTGGAGCGGATCTGAGGAAAAACTTTTGGTTTTTTGGAGGGTGGTGAGAATCTGGAACTCGTTACCTGAAAGAGTGGTAGAGGAGGCAACCCTCACAATACCAAGAAGCATTAAGATGAGCACTTGAAACGCCGTAGTGTACACGGCTAGAGACCAAGTGCTGGAAAATGGGATTCGAATAGAAAAGTGCTTGATGGCCTCCACAGACACGATGGGCTGAAGGGCCCCTTTCTGTGCCACAGAACTCTATGACTATGACTCTAAAATTGAGGTGCAGCCTGACTGGAAGCCAATGCAGATCAACGAGCACAGGGGTGACGGGTGAACTTTGGTGCGAGTTAGGATTCAGGCTGCAGGGTTTCGAGTGAGCTCACTTTGCAGCGGTTGAAAGATAGGAGCCTGGCCAATAGAGGCCTGGATTTAATAACTTCCTGTGGTAGTCACCACTGTTGTATAGATCACATACGAGATGTAATACGGTAGGGCTCCTGTACTACAGGCACGGGGGTAGATCCCTGCCTGCTGGCTCCGCCCAGTAGGCGGAGTATAAATGTGTGTGCTCACCGAGCTGCAGCCATTTCGGCAGCAGCTGCAGGAGGCTACACATCTCTGCTTAATAAAGCCTCGATTACTCTCTACTCTCGCCTCGTCGTAATTGGTAGTGCATCACTTCCATTTATAAAGCATATTTAACATAGAAAAGCATTCCATTGTGCTCACAGAGCTACAATTAGACAGAAATAACAGAAGCCTCTGCCTACAAGTCGCAAGCTCACAGCGTGGAAACCACAAGTAATTTATTCAACCCTCACAAGTTACATTTTCTCAATTCACACACCTCTATGGAAATATTACAACAATTACTCAGGAGAATGGAGTCTGGGGAAAGGAGGGTGAGAAATATGGCAAGAAGTGAGAGAGTAACAAGTTGATAAAGATGTAATGTGTTTCATTTACCATTTTTTGTTGATTGCTGCCTGGTGTCGGTTCCTGAATCCTAATCTGATTACCGTAATTGGTGGTGTATAAGTCAACCTGGGGTATCAGATGAGTCCATTTCTATTGGCACCAAAATGTATGTTCAGGTCTATACTTGCCGTACAAGACGACCACTTATTTTTCAGCTAATAAATAGTTTACGGCTATTCTGGCATCAGGTGTCAGCCTCAGTTTTCCAGTGCAGAATGCAGGTTTCGGGAGATACCTGCCTTCCAAGTTCCCATGGGAACAAGCAGGCGATACGAACCATGTTGCCAAGAGGATGTGCGGGTGTCACGCTCACACAGAGCAGACTGCACACGGCTGTTGGTGGACAGAAATGCATCTTCCTGCCAAAGAAATAACGTACAAAGCTGGTTGCTAGCTAAAAGTCATAACGTTTGCGAAATTGTTAAACCACTCTGCTGCAGCGAGGGAGTTCGGTGTTAGTGAGAAACGGATGGGAAAATGGAAGGAGGAATCCGCCCTGAAGGAGATGCACAAGGCCAAATGCACCATGGGAGCATGGACCAGCCAACTGGCCGGATTATGACAAGGCTTTTTCGGAATGGGTCCTCAGAAATTGTCAAAATGGTTACATTCAAGACCAGAAATAGAAGGCACGGTAGCACAATGGGCGGCACGGTAGCACAGTGGTTAGCACAGTTGCTTCACAGGGCCAGGGTCCCGGGTTCGATTCCCGGCTTGGGTCACTGTCTGTGCGGAGTCTGCTCGTTCTCCCTGTGTGTGCGTGGGTTTCCTCCGGGTGCTCCGGTTTCCTCCCACAGTCCAAAGATGTGCAGGTTAGGTGGGTTGGCCATGCAAAATTGCCCTTCGTGTCCAAAAAGGTTAGGTGGGGTTACTGGGCTATGGGGATAGGGTGGTGTGGGCTTAGGTACGGTGCTCTTTCCAAGGGCCGGTGCATACTCGATGGGCCGAATGGCCGCCTTCTGCACTGTAAACTCTATGATTCTATGAAATGCAATGTGCATATACATACTTAATTGGGTCACATCAAACCCCGAGTCCAGCAAAGATTTCAGAGCAACAATTGGTTGGCATGGCCACTTTATGGAATGAAAATGTCTAGTGTTATGGCAAAAGACCTACGGCGGGATTCTCCGAGCCACGCTCCGGGCCGGAGAATCGCCGCAACCGCGCCTTGCCACCCTGACGGCGGCACAAGATTCTCCGAGGAGCGGAGAATCGCCGCCATTTGCGCCGGTGTGTTTGGCGCGGCGCTGGCCGCGGGCCACTGTCTGCGGCTGGGCCGCCAATTCTCCAGCCTGGATGGGCCGAGCGGCCGCGTGGAAACGGCAGAGTCCCGCCAGCGCCGTTCACCCCTGCTCGCAGCCGGCGGGAACTCTGCGCGTAGGGTCGGGGGACAGCTTGTGGGGCGGGGAAAAGTGCTCCTTCACTGGGGGGGGCCTCCGATGGGGTTCACTCCAGCCCCGGCCCTATTTTGTTACGCGGCCGGCCCCTGAACCCCCGCGCCATGTTGCGTCGGGGCCGGCGCGTTGAGGAAGTCCCCCGCGCATGCACGGGTTGACACGGCGCCACTGCGCATGCGCGGGTTGGCGCCAAGGGAGGCTGGAGCAGCGTGAACTGCTCCAACGCCATGGGGCCAGAATCGGTAGTGCCCGCGCCTGTTTCACGCCGTCGCCCGCCCCTAGTTTTCTCAGAGACTACAGTGCCAAAATCTCCAGCAATTCTTCACCGGAGAGCGGCAAAGGCAGGAGTGTCCATTCTGCCAGGACAGCAACATGGATGAAACACCCATGTGCTTCGCCACACGCAGACACCGGACCTTCAAAAAAAGATGCAGAACGTCCAATTCAATGGATGAAGTGGAAGATGATTTTTTTTTGTGTAGGAATAATTATTAAACCGAACTCTGATCCAGAGTGAGGTCCTTACTTTGATGTCACCGCCAAAATGACAGGGGTTGAATTTGATTAACTCTTTGCGGCTGATGTCAACGGCGTTCAACTTGACGGTTTTTAAAATGTTATGATTGTGGTTCAAGCTATCCTTGAAGAATTAATTTGTTAAATAAAACAAGACATATTGATTGAACTTGAACTGCTGATCGTTCTTTTCACATTTCAAACTGGTAGACACCAATACCAACGGCCGAGGTTCACATTTTATATTTGGTGTATAAGTTGACCCCCGTTTTTGGAAGGATTTTTCGAAACATTAAAGGTAATCTTATCCACTGAGATCTACAGCTTTCCTTCCCGTTTATAAATTGTCCAATCCAGCTTCTTCTCCGGTGGGCTGCCATCCTTTTTAAAAATAATTTTAGAGTACCCAATTATTTTTTTTCCAATTAAAGGGCAATTTAGCGCGGCCAATCCACCTAATTCCCCGCAATTTTGGGTTGTGGGGGCGAAACCCACGCAGACACGGGGAGAATGTGCAAACTCCACACGGACAGTGACCCAGAGCCAGGATCGAACCTGGGACCTCGGTGCCGTGAGGCAGCAGGGCTAACCCACTGCGCCATCGTGCTGCCCTGGTGGGGCGCCATCCTGACTTACATAGAACATACACTGCAGAAGGAGGCCACTGGGCCCATCGAGTCTGCACCGACTCACTTAAGCCCTCACTTCACCTTACCCCCCTATCCCAATAACCCATCCTAACCTTTTTGGACACTAAGGGCAATTTAGCATGGCCAATCCACCTAACTTGCACATCTTTGGACTGTGGGAGGAAACCGGAGCACCCGGAGGAAACCCACGCAGACACGGGGAGAACGTGCAGACTCCGCACAGTCAGTGACCCAGTGGGGAATCGAACCTGGGACCCTGGCGCTGTGAAGTCACAGTGCTAACGACTATGCTACCATGCTGCCTTGGATGTATATCACCTGCCCCTTCATCAGCAACGGGCCAACGCAGACTGCAACAGTTCAAGAAGAAAGCTTGCTTTCCGCCTTTGCAGGGATGGGGTGGGAGGTGTCAACCCAGGAATGAGGGAAGTGTGTGAGGGAGACTGGAGAAGCTGGGGCCGTTCCCCACACAGCAGAAAAGGTTAAGTAGAAACTGAACAAGGATATTCAGAACCATGAACGGTTTTGATCGGGTAAGTAGGGAGGAACTGTTTCCCGTAGCAGGATGATCGGTAACCAGAGGACACAGATTTCAAGATAATTGACATGAGGAGAAGTGTTTTTATGCATGCGAGTTGTTGTGATCGGGAATGCGGTGCTTGACAGGGCAGTGGAAGCAGATTTAATAGCAACAATCAAAAGGTAATTGGATAAATACTTTAACGGAAACAATGACAGGCCTATGGGGAGAAAGCAGAGAAATGGGACTAACTGGTTGGCTCTACTAAAGAGCCAGTACAGGCATAATGGACTGATAAGCCTCCTTCTGTGCCGTATATTCTCTGGTTTACAAGTTCGGAACGCAGGCTGGCTTGTCAATGCTGGAGCACAGCATTCCTGGAGGCCCCATCTTTCTGATGAGATGTCAAACCTTGACCTAATCTCTCTGTTTTGGTGATTTAAAAAAATATTAATTCATAGGGTGTGGGCATCGTTGGTTGGAGCAGAAATTCTTGCCCATCCCTAATTGCCCTCGAGAAGGTGGTGGTGAGCTGCCTTCTTGAACTGCTGGCATCCATGTGGCATACGTACTCCCACTGTGCTGTTAGGGAAGGAGCGACAGCGAAGGGGCGGTTGATATATTTCCAGGTCAGGAGGGTGAGTGGCTTGGTGGGGAACTTGCAGTTGGTGGCGATATTCCTGTGCATCTGCTGTCCTTCTAAGTGGTAGAGGTTGCACGTTTGGAAGGTGCTGCTGAAGAATTTGAGTGGACGTTAAAGATTCCATGAAACTATTTGAAAAGCAGGGGATTCCCTTCCAGAGTCCTGGGGCCAATATTCATCCCTCAACCTGATCATTATCACATTCTGGGATGTTACTGTGCGCATGTTGCCTGTCACATCTCCTGCATTGCAGCAATGGCTAGACTTCAATAAGTATTTCAGAGATCCAGGACTTAGTTTCCCCAGCATAAAGAAAGTACTTGGTCATTTGTCGTGAGGTTGTCTCTGGGATCTTGCTGTGCAACTTGCATTTCCTGAGTAACTAAATTAAGTGACCATTATATATGGAAGCATTTGTTTCTGACTGGGGTATGGGGAGAGATTGGATCGGTTAGGATTGTATTCACTGGTGCTCAAAAGAATGAGCGGGGATCTCATAGAGACCTATAGAGACCTATAAAATTCTAACAGGGGGCGAAATTCTCCGGAAACGGCACGATGTCCGCCGTCTGGCGCCCAAAACGGCGCGAATCAGTCGGGCATCGCGCCGCCCCAAAGGTGCGGAATGCTCCGCATCTTTGGGGGCCAAGCCCCAACCTTAAGGGGCTAGGCCCGCGCCCCAACCTTAAGGGGCTAGGCCCGCGCCGGATGAATTTCCGCCCCGCCAGCTGGCGGAAAAGGCCTTTGGTGCCCCGCCAGCTGGCGCGGAAATGACATCTCCGGGCGGCACATGCGCGGGAGCGTCAGCGGCCGCTGATGGCATTCCCGCGCATGCGCAGTGGAGGGAGTCTCTTCCGCCTCTGCCATGGTGGAGACCGCGGCGAAGGCGGAAGGGAAAGAGTGCTCCCATGGCACAGGCCCGCCCGCGGATTGGTGGGCCCCGATTGCGGGCCAGGCCACCGAGGGGGCACCCCCCCGGGGCCAGATCGCCCCGCGCCCCCCCCCAGGACCCCGGAGCCTGCCTGCGCCGCCTTGTCCCGCCGGTAAGGTAGGTGGTTTAATCTACGCCGGCGGGACAGGCATTTTAGCGGCGGGACTTCAGCCCATTCGGCCCAACTAGGCATTGCCAACTCAGGTTGAAAACATTCCTGCCGATTTTAACCTCCAGTCTCTGCCACTCCTGCACAGAAAACATTGATTGCTCATCACGACTATCATTGCCCTTCACCGCCGGTTAGATAGCAAACAGGCTCAGATTTACCTGATTGGACAATCCTGGACTGCCGTTCAAACAACCTTTCAACAATCTCCTATATTTTCAACAGTGAATAAAATGTTCAAAGAAAATGAGAATAACACACAATTTTTTTTTTTTAAATGTTCTCCTGCCTTCCACTCTACTAAATTAATCTTTAATTGGTGGAGACTCCAGGGCAATCCTGAACGGTTGGCAACTCTAGAAAGGTGAAATTTAAAAAAAAAATCATGGGGCTCTTTTCCCTCGCGCCTCTCCACAGCCCTGGTTTATTCTGAGACTCAAGAGTTATTTTTAACCGTTGATACTTCTTGCATTAGCTGCTCCATCAATCACACTCAGCAGACACGACTTGATCCCTGGGCATTCCCTGCTTTCAACTGATTCCTCAATAACATGGATTTTTTTTTTGTGTGTCCAATTCCCCCTGGGTAAATTCTAAAGGAGCCTGGTTGTCGTGGCAACCACCATCTTTGATGAGCAAAACACCGGCTGACAGGAGGATTTATAAACAAGGAGATTGGATTTGAAATTGGAGTTTAAAAGGCAGGGGAATCCCCTGTTATTTCCAGGGCTCCACTGGGATTTCTAACACAACTGCGGAGTAATGGGTTACTGACAATGGGTTTCCCTTCAAATCTTGGCAGTTTCCAGCCGGGGTATAAATTAAAGTCAGGCCTTTAACACATTAACCTCTTCTCTCTCTGAATCTCTGTCTCTAGTGTGTGTGTGTGTGTGTTTTTTGTGCGTGCATTCTGTGTTTGTGTGTCTTTGTGTGTGGGTGGGTGTCTGTGTATCCATGATGTGTGCCTTTCTGTTTGTTTCTTTGTGTGCGTGTCTTTGTGTGCGTGTGTATGTGTGCGTGTTGTGTGTTTGTGCCTTTGTGCGTGTTTATATGTGTGTGTCTTTGTGTGTGTCTGTGTGTCTTTGTGTGTATCTATGTATGTGTGTGTGTGTGTGCCTGTGTGTGTTTGTGAGTCTGTGTGCGCCTTTGTGTGTGTGTATGTCTTTGTGTGTGTGTTCATGTGTGTCTTTGTCCATCTGTGTGTGTGTCTGTGTCTTCTTTATGTGAGTGTGTGTCTCTGTGCGTGTCTCTGTGCGTGTCTTTGTGTGTGTGTGTTTTTGAGTTTGTGTGTTTCTGTGTGTGTCTTTGTGTGTATCTGTGTGTGCCTGTGTGTGTTTGTGAGTCAGTGTGCATGTCTTTGTGTGTGTGTTCATGTGTGTCTTTGTCCATCTGTGCGCGTCTTTGTGTGTGTCTTTGTGTGTGTGTCTTCTTTATGTGAGTGTGTGTGTCTGTTCATGTCTTTGTTTGTGTCTGTGTGTGTATTTTGGGGTTTGTGTGCTTTTGTGTGTGTATTTGTGTTTGTGCCTTTATGTGTGTGTCTTTGTGTGTGCCTTTGTGTGTGTCTGCATTTGTGTGCCTTTCTATGTGTTTTTATGTGTTTGTGTGCGCCTGTGTGTGTTTTTGAATGTGTGTTGTGTGTGCGTATCTTTGTGTATGTGCATCTATGTTTGCGTGCCTGTATGTGTGTGTGTGTTTATGTGCATGTGCTGTGCATGGGTGCCTTAGTGTGTGTCCTTGTGTGTCTGCGTGTCCCTCTCTCCTGCTTTCCTCTTTTTTTTAACGTATTTCTTCTTTTTTTCTCTCTCTGTCTAAATGATGTTGTCTCTCTGCCTTCCTCCGCCTTGTGTTTCCCTCTGTCTTTCTCTCTCCGGCCGTGTTTCTGAATCGCACTGTCTCCTCCCACTGCACCGTGGTTCGTGTCAGTCTCTCTCCCTCTCACTGTGCCTCCCCACACCCACTGTACTATCCGCGTTTGCCTCTTTCTCTCTCTCTCCAGTTGCGAAGTCAGTGCAGCTTCAGAAATGGGTGAAAATCAGAACTGCAACTCGAACGAGAGACAACAAAAGTCTCTCTGGAAGTTGGTCTCGACTGCACCAAATGGAGGGGACAAGGGGGGGTAGGGGGGGGGGGGGGGCGGGGGGAGGCCATTTGGGGGTAATTTGCTGGTCCACCAGGCTGGGGGGAACCCATCCGGCTGCGAGTCCTAGGGAGGGATGAGGAGAGGGTAAAAGTGAACTGCAGGAGGTAAAACCCACCCCAGCAGCCACCCGTCGAATTATTATGAAGAAGTCAAATTCCATATTTCAATGACCTCTATTCTCAATCTGCAGCGGAAAGGTTGGAGACACAGAAATTGTAAAAATAAATTACTGTTTGATTGTGATAAATTCTGAATTTCTTTATTTCCATTTTAAAATAGTGACATGAGGGAGTGAGCTTCACAGGATGATTGAAGGATTCTGTGTACATCTGACACCCCATCAATTAAGTGGAAATGCTGTTGATCACGACAATGTCTTGGCAGTGTTGCGTGCATCAGACATTGCTGGAGGATGGGAAAGGTTAATGGCGTCTCTCAATAATGTGGCGAGTTTCTTTGTTAACTTCTCGTCAAAGTGACATTCACACATGGCCTGTAACTGACAGCTTGGGTCTTGAGAGTATTTCCTGGTTACGTGGGCAATAAATAAAGGCTGGTCATTTATTCTTAGCAGTTAATCATAGGATCAAAAGAGCTTACATTCCAGAAGACCGTTCTGCCCATCACGCCTACACTAGCCCTTTGAGGGAGCCATCCAAATAGTCCTACTCTCCCCGCTCTTTTTTCATTCCAATATTTTTCCAATTCCCTTTTGAATGTTCCTCCTGAATCAGCTTCCACCACCCTTCAGCGGTGGGTCCCCAATCACTACAATATGAAGAAGGGCACAATGGTTAGCACTGCTGCCAGGGCAGCACCGTGGCATAGTGGTTAGCACCGCTGCCTCACAGCGCCAGGGACCCGGGTTCAATTCCAGCCTCGGGTGACTGTCTGTGTGGAGTTTGCATTTTGTTCCCCGTGTCTGCGTGGGTTTCCTCCGGGCGCTCCGGTTTCCTCCCACACTCCAAAGATGTGCACGTTGGGTGGATTGGCCATGGTAAAATTGTCCCTTAGTGTCCAGGGATGTACAGGTTGAGTAGGGCTGGGGAGCGGGCCTAGGTGAGATTCTCTTTCAGAGGGTTGGTGCAGACTCGATGGGCCGAATGGCCTCCTTCTGCACTGTGGAGATTCTATGAGACATGCTTCAGTAAAAACGTTTCTCGCCATCTCCCACTCTGGTTCTTTAACTATTTAACTTAAATCCATGTCTGTCTAGTTAGCGACACTTCTGCTGGGGGAAACAGTTTATCCTTATTGACTTTATCAAAACCCTTCATAATTTTGGATACCTCAATTGAATCTCCTCTTCGCTTTCTCAGTTCCAAAGAGAGCAATCCCAGCTTCTCCAATCTCTCTACATAACCTCTAATTCCATTTAAAAATATTAAAATGGTGAAACAATTAACATCAGCAAATGAGAGGAAGGTTTTCATTTACAAATGATTCCGAGAACTTACATCCAGAAAAAGGCCATTCAGCCCCTCACCTGTAGGTGTTCCCTCTTACCCCATTCTCGTTCCCATTCCCCATCTCCTTTCATATTAAACTTCCTGAAATACTTTTGCAGTTCCCACTAAACTAATGTTCTAGCCTTTGCCTCAGTAGTTACTTGTGATAAACTTTTCTCTGCTCTGGTATCCATGCTATAAAAAGGCAACGGAGAAGGTGCAAAAATGGTTTACAAGAATGATGCGAGAACTGAGAGGTTCTAACTATCAGGAAACGATCAGAGAAGTGGTTAGCACTGCTGCCTCACAGCGCCAGGGACCCAGGTTCAATTTGACCTTGGGTGACTGTGCGAAGTTTGCACTTTCTCTCTGTGTCTGCGTGGGTTTCCTCCTGGTGCTCCGGTGTCCTCCCACAGTCCAAGGATGTGCAGGTTAGATGGATTGGCCATGATCAATGCGCGGAGTTTCAGGGATAGGGTGGGGGAGTGGGCCTAGATAGGGCGCTCTTTCGGAGGAGCAGCAGATTCGATGGGCTGAATGGCATGCTTCTGCACTAACATGATTCATGGATTCTATGAAACACTGAAAAGGTTGAGAGTCCTTCTCTTGAAAAGAGAAGATTTTTGAAGTGTGACCTGACAGAGGTCGTTACTATTATGATGGGGTTCGACGGGGTAGGTGTTGACTGGGGGCGGGATTCTCTCAGCCCGGGGCCGGGACGGAGAACCCCCGTGGCCGGCGCGAATCGCCCAGGTCCGACCCTGGGGGGGGGTGCCTCAGATGTAGCCTGGCCCACGATCGGGGCCCACCGATTGGCGGGCCAGCCTCTCTGGCTGGAGGCGCTGGCGCCTGTGCCACTGCGCATGCGCGGATCCCACAGTGCCCAGTTGATGCCGGGATCAGCAGCTGGAGCGGCATGAACCGCTCCAGTGCCGCGCTGGCGCCTGTAGGGGACAGAATCGCTGATCCTGAAGCCGTGTTGATGCCGTCGAGAAACGCGACCGCGTACCCGACGGCGTTAACACTTAGCCTCAGGATCACAGAATCCCGCCCAAGATGTTTCCACTTGTGGGGGAGTGCAGAACTACAGGATATAATATAATAAATTCAATGGGAAATTCTGAGAAACCTCTTCACCCATAGGGTGGGAGAATGTGGATTGGATTTGCTTATTGTCACGAGGTACAGTGAAAAGTATTTTTCTGCGGGCAGCTCAACAGATCATTAAGTACATGAAAAGGAAATAAAAGAAAATACATAATAGGGCAACACAAAGTATAGAATGTAACTACATAAGCACCGGCATCGGATGAAGCATACAGGATATAGTGTTAATGAGGTCAGTCAGTTTGGATACATTTAAGGGGAAACTGGATAAACACCTGATGGAGAAAGGAACAGAAGGACATGTTGATGGGGTGAGAAGAGACTTGTGTGGAGCACAAACATTAATAGGGACCAGTTGGGCCGAATGGCCTGTTTCAGTGCTGTATATTCTATATAACAGTTAGTAACTGTGTAACAATTTATTATGACCATCCATGTCAAAATCTTTCTGATTCTTTACCTCTGGGATTTGAGCTGGATCCTGGATATCTGCCCCTATTGGTAACGGGTTAAGTTAAATTTTCATCCCATTCTCCTGGGTGGTAACCTGGAGGAACAGGCCCCACATCCTTTATGGAGCCCAGCTTGAACTTGGATTTGGATTTGTTTATTGTCACGTGTACCGAGGTACAGTGTAAAGTATTTTTCTGCGAGCAGCTCAACAGATCATTAAGTACATGAAAAGGAAATAAAAGAAAATACATAATAGGGCAACACAAGGTCCACAATGTAACCACAGAACACCGGCATCAGGTGAAATATACAGGGGGGTAGTGTTAATGAGGTCAGTCCATAAGAGGGTGATTTAGGAGTCTGGTAACAGCGGGGAAGAAGCTGTTTTTGAGTCTGTTTGTCCGTGTTCTCAGACTTTTGTATCTCCTGCCCGATGGAAGAAGTTGGAAGAGTGATTAAGCCGGGTGGGAGGGGTCTTTGATTATGCTGCCCGCTTTCCCCAGGCAGCGGGAGATGTAGATGGACTCAATGGATGGGAGGCAGGTTTGTGTGATGGACTGGGCGGTGTTCACGACTCTCTGAAGTTTCTTGCGGCCTTGGGCCGAACAGTTGCCATACCAGGCTGTGATGCAGCCTGATAGGATGCTTTCTATGGTACATCTGTAAAAGTTGGTGAGAGTTAATGTGGGCATGCCGAATTTCCTTAGTTTCCTGAGGAAGTATAGGTGCTGTTGTGCCTATGAAACTTTGAAACAATGCAGCAAAGGCAAGCCAATCATAATCTTCTTGTGTCTCAGATATCCAGGGGAGGGGGAGGGGGGCGAGGGAAAATTTGAGAAACTGGCAATGTGTTCAGGGATGATAGGAAACTTCTCTAACATTCCTTTAATGAGAACCCTTGCAGAGAAAACAGGCGGCCCAAATCATTGGGACAAACGGCTAATAGACGTGCCAGATCCAGAATGTTCTTTCATTCTTTCGTTGGATGTGGGCTTCGCTGGCTAGACCAACATGTATTGTCCATCCCTAGCTGCCCTTAAGAAGGTGGTGGGTGAGCTGCCTCCTTGAACCTCTGCAGTCAGTTGGATAGTCAGAGACTTTTTCCCAGGGTAGAGGGGTCAATTACTAGGGGGCATGGGTTTAAGGTGCGAGGCGCAAGGTTTAGAGGAGAGGTACGAGGCACGTTTTTTACACAGAGGGTAGTGGGTGCCTGGAACTCGCTGCCGGAGGAGGTGGTGGAAGCAGGGACGATAGTGACGTTTAAGGGGCATCTTGACAAATACATGAATAGGATGGGAATAGAGGGATACGGACCCAGGAAGTGTAGAAGATTGTAGTTTGGTCGGGCAGCATGGTCGGCGCAGGCTTGGAGGGCCGAAGGGCCTGTTCCTGTGCTGTACCTTTCTTTGTTCTTTGCTCAGTCTGGTGTAGGTGCACCCACTGTGCTGTTAGGGAGGGAGAATGAAGCCCACGCTGTGACTGGCATAAGCATCCCTTTTAGCAGTTGTTTTTAGCAATTTGTTGGTCGAGGGAATAAATATTGGCCCCAGGAAACTAGGGAAAACTCTCTTCCTATTCTTCCAAATAGAGTAACGGGATTGTTTTTGTTCAGCTGAGAGGGAAAATGGAGCCTTGGCTTAATGTCTCATTGGAAAGACGGGACCTCGGACAGTGCAGTGAGAGAGAATGATTGCACGGTCATTATTTCAGGATCCTCCAGGCAAGATTAACAGAGTCAGCCTCCCGTGGTGAGTCTAGAACACAGAACAACATAAGGGCATAAGGGAATGGCCACTTCAGACTGGGATGAGGAGAGATTTCTTCTCACAGAGGGTTGTGAATCTTTGGAATTCTCTATCCCAGAGGACGCTCAGGTGTTGAATATACTTGAGACTGCAGCCGGAGTCAGGGAATGTGGAAAAGTGCAGGAAAGTGGAGTTGAGGCAGAATATCCCGAGTCCATATTCATGGACTGGCGGAGCAGGCTAGAGGGGCCGAGTGGTCTACCCCTGCTGCTGTATTTCTGGTGTCAAGGACGGGTTAAACAAAGCGGATCCACCAAATGAATGCTGGCAGGCAGAAGGGGCAGAATTGGCTTTTAATCTTTTTTCTGCTGTTCTTGGCTGTTCTTAAAATAGCTGCGGTTCCGAGTGAACTCTCCAGAGCCACCAGACTGCCGAGTCGTTTCAATAAATGACTATTGTCATTTTCCAGCCCTCACCTCCCGCCCTCCTCAACAATCCCAGCCAATTCTGATTAGGGACCAATCTTCCCACAGCTCGTCAGACTGGAGTTGAATGCGATCAGCACTAACTCCTGCTGCAGCTGGCGAAATGGCAGCTGAATGAAGGACATGCATATTTATACTCCTCCTACTGGGCGGAGCCAGCCGGCAGGGGCTACCGGCGAACCTGTAGTACAGATCCTACCTTACATCCCCTAATACAGGTGTACAGTGGTTCACCACATTCACCCCCCATTAAAAATGAGTCCGGCGGAGGTGGTGTGGAACTATATACAGTGTTGAACATTTTTCGCCAGCTGCAGCAGGAGGCCACGCATCTGGCTGCAATAAATTGATGCACGATCAATTGCACAAAGACTAAGGTTGGGTACAACTGTGGCTTTATTGCAGTCAGATGCGTGGCCTCCTGCTGCAGCTGGCGAAATGGCAGCTGAATGGAGGACACGCATATTTATACTCCTCCTACTGGGCGGAGCCAGCCGGCAGGGGCTACCGGCGAACCTGTAGTACAGGTCTTACCTTACATCCCCTAATACAGGTGTGACAGTGGTTCACCACAGTTGTCTCACAATCCCCTCCCCTCACTCAAACTCTCCATTGGCTTTCATGTATCCATTGACTGTTCCTCTGTCACTCACACAGAGTTCCTCAATCTTGCCTCTGGCCCTCTCTCCTCTCCTCTCTCAGTCCTTTCTCGTATCCCCATCGCTCACTCTCTCAATCATTACCTGTTTTCTCTTTACAACCTCAGACTGTGATCTTTCCTAAAGCTTCTGCGTTGTTTGCTTTCTCTCTTTCCCTGTCTCCCTCTCTCACCTCTGCACCTCTTTCTTCTTCCTCCTTCGCCTCCCTCCTCTACTTTCTCTCCACCTTCTTTCCCCTTTCTCCTTCTCCCTCTCATCTCTTGAACTCTCTCCATCCTTCTCCCCTCCCATCTAATTCTTCCCCCTCCGTCTCTGCCCCCCCCCCCCCGCCCCCCCCCCGTCCCCGCCCCTTTCGGCCTTCCACCCCTCTATTCTCCCTGCTCTCTTTCTGTTCTCCCGCTGTTGATCCTCCCTTCCCTCTCTGCTCCCTCCCTCCCTCCCTCTCTCTCTCTGTTCTCCTTCCTTACTCTGAAAATACTTTTCACGCACTTCGCTCCTGCTGAGTATGTCTCCGGTTTGCTTGTGCAGATTGTGCCCCTGTGGGGACAGGGCGACAGATGGGAGAATAATGGACAAGCAGCGCAAACTGGTGCAGAGACGGAGTACGAGAAAAGAATGGAATGCAAGGTCACAACAGAGGACACAGGGGAGGAACACAAACCAAAATGCAAACACACAGCACCTGTGTAGCCAGCCTGAGACTGTCAGTCCACAAGATCAAAGGGACCCTCCAAGGTTCCTTATGACTGAGGGAAGAAATGTTCCTGAGCTTTAGCTGACAGATCTCAGAGTCCATGTCGGGGGGTAGTGTGGCTACAACAATTCCATTTTACCATCCCTGGCTTAAAGTGTTCACAATCCCCTCAGGATAGTGTTCCAGTGATTCAATCACCCTGTGTGTGTGTGTGTGTGTGAGAGTTTGATGCGGTTCAGATGGAGATCAGTGGTAGAGAATCATAGAATTTTAAAATTTACATTGCAGAAGGAGGCCATTTGGCCCATCGAGTCTGCACCAGCCCTTGGAAAGAGCACCCTTCTTTTTTTAAATAAATTTAGTGTACCCAATTAATTTTTTCCAATTAAGGGGCAATTTAGCGTGGCCAATCCACCTAGCCTGCACATCTCTGGGTTGTGGGGACGAAACCCACGCAGACACGGGGAGAATGTGCAAACTCCACACGGACAGAGATCCAGAGCCGGGATCGAACCTGGGACCTCGGTGCCGTGAGGCTGCAGGGCTAACCCACTGCGCCACCGTGCTGCCCTAAGAGCACCCTTCTTAAAACCAAACCTCCACCTATCTCCGTAACCCAGTAACCCTCACCTAACCTTTTTGGGCATGAAGGGGCAATTTAGCACGGCCAATCCACCTTTCGGGACTTGTGGGAGGAAACCGGAGCACCCGGAGGAAACCCATGCAGGCACAGGGAGAACGTGCGGACTCCGCCCAGACTGTGACCCAAGCCGGGTCTCGAACCTGGGACCTTGGAGCTGTGAGGCAACAGTGCTAACCACCGTGCTATGAAAGGGGCCATCTGATCAAAAGGACTGCACCATCCACAGTGCCGCGCAACCTCGAATCTGCCCTGGGAGTGTCATCATGATTGTGTGCTGAAACCGCCTTGGTGGGGAGGCGCGGGGACTTGAATTCACAGCTCTCTGACTCAGTAATGGGAGACCTCCCACTGAGCCACCTGGGCCACGGCAGAATCTGTCAGATTTGGAAACCAGCAAGATTATACCCAGTTTCCAGTACAGAAAAGAGGCCATTCAGCCCGTCTGGCTCATGGTTGATGTTCCACATCGAGCCACCTCCTCCCCTACTTGATTTCACCCGTTCACCACCATTGCCTTCTGTTCATTTATCCCTTACGTGTTCATTTAGGTTCTTCTTGAATGTATTTAAAACATTTCACCCCAACCGCTCCTTGTAGTGGCAACTTCCACCTTCTGGGTGAGGAATATTCTTCTGCTATCTTAACTGAATTAGTGGTGGCCACAGTGCTCCAGGTGTGGTGTAACCACAGCAACCAAAACCTACACCTCTAACTGAGTAAACTGGCGCTTCACAGGAGGGATTATCGGAAATTGGGCCACGTGAGGGAATAGTAGGACAGGTGGCCAAAAACTTGCTCAAAGAGGTAGATTTTTAAGAAGTGTCTTGGAAGGAGAGAGAGGTGGGGAGGTTTAGGGGAGGGAATTCCAGAGCTGGGGCCCAGTCAGCTGAAGGCGCAGTGGTGGAGTGAAGGCGGGGGGGGGGGGGGGGGGAGATGATGTGAGGGGGCATATGTGGAGACTGATGAAATATTCTTGTGAGAACGGGAGATGAACTGGCATTCACTCGCTGCTCGGCAGCAACTGCATAACCTTGTCAAATAGGATGAGATTGTTCAGCGTGCTGATCAATAGGAAGGGCTTTTACAAACAGCAAGAATTATTAGCACTTTAATCAGTGCGGACAAGTGGAGAATGGGATTCTGTGCTCATTATTTACAGCCTCGTGAATGAAATGTTTAAGTGACTTTGAAAGAATCCATTCATTAAGTTGTTCTTCGAAAGGCTGCCCCAGTTTGTAATGTCTTTGTGCGGTTGGCTGGAGGGGCGGGTGTGTGTGTATGTGTGTTTGGGAGGCTCAGTCTGATTCCAATGCTGACCTTGGAGAGGGTTTACCCCGGGAGTTCAACAATTTACACCAGGAGAGAGAGCCGGCGGGGGGCGGGGGGGGGGGGGGGGGGGGGGGTCAAATCAACTTGGCAGAGAATCAGATTCGAATCAGAGTCACACTCAAACTGAGATTAAGAGTAAAATCGATTCCAGGAACTGATTGATGAGGAAATTGCCCATTTCCACTCCAGCTGAAATGGCAGTCATTTCATTCAGTGTGCAAAGGAATCACAGAAAGAGCAATGGAAGTTCAGCAATGAAAAGGTGCATTCCCTTTCATTTTCCCCCTGTGATCCATCTCTATTGACCCGCAGTCTCACTGCTGAACGAAACTCTTTTCATCTCCGCAAGTTCTCCATAGATTTGTGACCTGAAAACCTTTCGGCAAAAGTGTCCTGTAGCTGCAAATGGATTCTGTGATGGCTTTAATGTCACGTCTGTCAACAGCACCTTTTAATAATAATAGTCTTTATTGTCACAAGTAGGCTTACATTAACACTGCAATGAAGTTACTGTGAAAAGCCCCTAGTCGCCACATTCCGTCGGGTACACAGAGGGAGAATTCAGAATGTCCCATTCACCTAACAGCACGCCTTTCGGGACCTGTTGGAGGAAACCGGAGCACCCGGAGGAAACCCACGCAGACACAGGGAGAACGTGCAGACTCCGCACAGACAGTGACCCAAGCCGGGAATCGAACCTGGGACCCTGGCGCTGTGATGCCACAATGCTAACCACTGTGCTACCTTGTTAAGGAAGCTGCCTCCTTCCATATGATGGTGGATCTGCTGATGAGAGTCATGGATGTGGTGAGGGGGGTCCCAGAGGCAGGGTCAAACACCCTTGTTTTATTGGTTGAACCTCGGACGAAAGATTTGTCAAAAACTGAACTAATTACCGAGGATCCAAATGTCTGGAAATCTGCCATGCTACCCCAGTCTGGTCTACACCTGACTCCAAACCTGCAGCCAACTGTGATGCTCTGGGGTTCAAATCACACCAGGCTGCTGGTGGAATTTAATTTCAACAAACAAACCTGGGATACAAAGCTTGTTTCAGTAATGGTGACCGTGAAAGCTACAACATAGGAATTAGAAGCAGAAGTAGGCAATTAGACCCCTCGAGTCTGCTCCACCATTCAATCAGATCTTGGCTGATCTCTTCCTGATCTCAAATCCACCTCTCTATCTGTTCCCCTTTTCCCTTTAACCTGCTTTTTAAATCAGAAATATCAATCTCCTTCTTGAAACCATTTAATGATTCAGACTCCACTGCACTATGGGGCAGCAAATTCCACAAATTCACCACCCTCTGCGAGAAGTAGTTCCTCCTCATCTCAGTTTTAAATCTACCGCTTCTCAACATATATCCGTGACCTCTCGTTCTAGACTGCCCCACGAGGCGGAACATTTGGTCTACATTTACTTTATCAATCCCTTTTATTATTTTATATACCTCGATCAGATCCCCTCTCATTCCTCTAAACTCCAGCGAGTATAAGCCCAAACTGTTTAATCTCTCCTCATACGTCAACGCTTTCGTCCCCGGAATCAATCTGCTGAACCTCCTCTGAACTGCCTCCAATGCCACCACATCCTTCCTCAAATAAAGAGACCAAAACTGGACACAATACTCCAGATGTGGTCTCACCAACACCCTATACAATTGCAACAGCACTGCTCTACTTTTATATTCCAGTCCTTTTGCAACAAATGATACAATTCCATTTGCTTTTTTTATTACAGGCTGAGCCTGCATACAGACTTTCTGCGATTCATGAACAAAGACACCCAGATCCCTCTGCCCAGACACATCTTGAATCTGCTTTCCATTTAGATAATAATTTGCCCTTCTATCTTTTCGGCCAAAATGGAACCTCACACTTATCCACATTAAACTCCATCTGCCAAATTTTGGCCCATTCTCCTAGCCTATCTATATCCATCTGTAAACTCTTTATCTCCTCTTCACTACCTGTTTTCCCATCTATTTTAGTATCATCCGCACATTTTGCTATGTTAAACTCTGTCTCTACTTGCAGATCATTTATATGGATTGTAAACAGTTGAGGTCCGAGGACTGAACCCTGTGGCACTCCACTAGTTACAGTTCACCAGCCAGAGAAAGACCCATTTAACCCAACCCTCTGCTTTCTGTCAGTCAGCCAATCCTCAGTCCAATCTAGTACTCTTCCCCCAATCCCCTGCGGTCTCACCATCTGGATCAGTCTTTTATGCGGCACCTTGTCAAACATTTTCTGGAAGTCTAGATATACCACATCCACGGGTTCACCATTATCCATCCTGCTGGTTACATCCTCAAAGAACTCAAGCAAGTTTGTCAAGCATGACCTACCCTTCATAAAACCATGCTGACACTGGTGGATTGAGCTTTGTCTTTCCAAATGTTCAGTCATCTCCTGTTTAATTATTGATTCCAGCAACTTCCCCAACACAGAGGTCAAGCTAACCGGTCTACAGTTTCCTACTTTTTGCTCCTCTCCCTTTTTGAATAGGGGCATCACATTAGCGTGTTTCCAGTCCAGGGAATTCTGAAATATCATAATCAATGCATCTACTATCTCTGCTGCCACCTACTTTAATACACTAGAATGCAGTCCATCAGGTCCCAGAGATGTATCTGCCTTTAATCCTATTAGTTTATTCAATATTTTTTTCCTCGTGATGGCTATTGCACCAAGTTCCTCTGCATTGCACAGCACGGTAGCACAAGTGGATAGCACTGTGGCTTCACAGCGCCAGGGTCCCAGGTTCGATTCCCTGCTGGGTCACTGTCTGTGCGGAGTCTGCACGTTCTCCCCGTGTCTGCCAGTGTTTCCTCCGGGTGCTCCGGTTTCTTCCCACAGTCCAAAGATGTGCAGGTTAGGTGGATTGGCCATGATAAATTGCCCTTAGTGACCAAAAAGCTTAGGAGGGGTTATTGGGTTACGGGGATAGGGTGGAAGTGAGGGCTTAAGTGGGTCGGTGCAGACTCGATGGGCCGTATGGCCTCCTTCTGCATTGTATGTTCTATTAACTGCAGTTTTTAGAACATTTTTAACATCTTCTACCTTGAAGACAGGGGCACAATATTGGTTCAGTGCCTCCACCATCTCTGTGTTCCCCATTATTACCTCACCAGTATCGTCCTCTTAAGGGCCAACATTTACTTTAGCTATTCTCTTCCTCTTAATATACTTATAGAACCTTTTGATATCAGTGTTTATGTTTTCTGCTAGTTTCCTTTCATAATTCAACTTAGCTCTTTTGATTTTATTTTTAGTAGCCTTTTGCCGAACCTTAAAGTTCACCCAATCCTCCAGTCTACCACTAGCTTTTGCAACATGGTATACTCTAGCTTTTACCTGGATATCCTCTTTGACTTCCTTTTTTAGCCATGGAACTTTTTTCTCCCTTTTGCAATTCCTCTTCCTCTCAGGAATATACTTTCTTAGATTATCATAGAATTTACAGTGCAGAAGGAGGCCATTCGGCCCATCGAGTCTGCACCGGCTCTTGGAAAGAGCACCCTACCTAAGGTCCACACCTCCACCCTATCCCCATAACCCAGTAACCCCACCCAATGCTAAGGGCAATTTTGGACACTAAGGGCAATTTATCATGGCCAATCCAACTAACCTGCACATTTTTGGACTGTGGGAGGAAACCGGAGCACCCGGAGGAAACCCACGCACACATGGGGAGGATGTGCAGACTCCGTACAGACAGTGACCCAAGCCGGAATTGAACCTGGGACCCTGGAGCTGTGAAGCAATTGTGCTATCCACAATGCTACCGTGCTGCCCCAACTTTAATTGAAAGGTGTTTAATATCTCCCTGAACATCCACCATTGTTCCTCAACTGTCCTACCCTCAATTATTTGTACTCTGTCTACTTGGGCCTACTCTAGTGTGGCACTCTGTCTTCTCTCGCTCAATCTGAATTTGATATTCCAGCATACTGTGATCACTCCTTCCAAGAGGATCTTTAACAACAAGACTTATCAACCCTTCTTCGTTCCATAATACTAAATCTAAAATAGCCTATTCCCTGGTTGGCTCCATAATATATTACTCTGAGAAAAAATCCAGTAAAAATGCATGTTAAAATCATGCATGATTACCGTTGTGCCCTTCTCACAAGCCCTCAGTATTTCTTGGTTTATACTATGCCCCACTTTGGAAGTATTGCTCGGGGGCCTGTAAATTACTCCTACCAAGGAGTTTTTTCCCTCATTTTTTATTTCACCCAGATCGATTCAATATTTTGGCCTTCAGTGCCAATTTCATTTCTTCATACACCCTTGACGTCATCTTTAACCAATAAAGCAACTCTATTCCTGTTCCATCCTATCTATCCTTTCGGAATACTGACTGATCCCCACCAAATCATACCCATTTATTTTTTACATATGTCCTATTATCGGACCGGTCCTGTACAATTCCTCATAGTACTCCCTAAACGCCTCATTTATCTTCCTCGGTTCTGTCCCTAACTCCCACTTCCCTGTCCGTACTCTCAGGATTTCTCTGGGCGCAGCCTACCGCCGTAACTGAAGGGCTAGCATGCAGCTCGCCTTCTCTCCATATTCTGCACCCCCTCGTCCTCCGTAGCTGCCCAACAGCTTTTCCCGTCGTCAGCCTGTCGAACTGCCCCTGTAACTTCTTTCTGTTCATCAATCCGTCCACGCTGGGCACCTTTGAATATTCCGTCAACCTCAACTATTCCATCCAATAATCATCCATACTCCTCTCTCCTCCTACTATCTCCGTCTGCCTAAAACAAGATAATTTCTCGCCGAACCACCGCCTACACTGCCTCCCATAATGGGCCACCGATACCTCCCCATGTTGGCTCAACTCAAGTAGTCCTTAATCACCGACCGCACCTTATCGCGAACCCCTATCCGCTAAAAGCCCCGAGTCTAGCCTCCATCTAGGTCTCTGTTCCTTCCTCGAGCTTCAGCCAGTGCAGTGCATAGTCTGAAATCATGATTCCCGCATACTCTGCCCCCACCACCCCCACCAACACCTCTCGGCTCACCACAAAGAAATCAAATCTGGAGTATACTTTGTACACGTGTGAGAAAAAGGCATGCTCCCTCTCCCCCGGGTTCTTAAACTTCCACAGGTCCACCATGCCCATCCTTTCCAAAATCCTCCCAGCTTCTTCGCCATCCTGAACCTTCCCATTGACCTGGGGCTCGACCTGTCCACCCTCGGCTCCAGCACACAATTAAAGTCCCCTCCCATAATTAACTGGTGCATGTCCAGGTCAGGAAGCACTCCCAACAACCCCCTCACAAATCTCACACGGTCCCAATACGGTACATATGCATTCACTAGCCACCGACGTCCCCTGCAACACCCCGCTCACATATCACCCCCCTGGATCCCGCACTTCCTTGGCACTTACAAACCCCGTCTTCTTACTCAAAAGGACGGCCACCTCCCAGCTTTGAATCAAACCCCGAGTGAAGTACCTGATGCACCCATCACTTTCTCAACCTTTCTCAATTGAACCTGATCCTTCGCCTGGAGCTGCGCCTCCTGCAGGAAGACCACCCCCGGCTTCAAGATTCTCAAGTGCACAAAGATCCAAGACCTCTTCACCAGCCCATTCAGCCCTCGTACCTTCCATATAACGAACCTGACCGGAGGCTTGTGCCTCCATTCCCCTCTACTGTGCGCTATCCTCCCCTGCCGATTCTGTACCCTTCAATTTTGCCCTAAGCTGGGCCCATCCAAAATGGCCCAAAATTCTCCATCCATGACCACGCTCCTCCTCCAACACTGCCATGTCGCATGGCCCACCACTGGCCCTCCACGGCCATCTCCTCCACCTCACCTCCGTTCACCAGCATTACCTGCCAGCGTGGCAGCCCCTGCCTGAAGGCTCCACCCTCCCCCCACCCTTCCCCCACCCTTCCCTCCTTGGTCTGTGTAAATGGCTCCCTGTGGACCTCCTCCTACCCCACCCAAAAAAAACATCCAAAAAAGAGGAGAGGTGTGTGTGTGTGTGTGTGTGCGTGTGAGTGTGAGAGAGGGGGGGGGGGGCAATTGCCTCTTTACAAAATTATTGCTCCTTGGCAAAGAATCACAACGGCAAAATCACTCCACCCGAGAAAAAGCCGCCCACCCTCCGGCCCCCACAATGCCCGCATCTTCCGAACTCCAGTGTTCCAACTCCTCTGACTCCCATCAACATTCAGTTCTCCCCAGTTTATGATCTCTAATAAAGTCATTGGCCTCCCCTAGGGTTTCAAACTAATACTCCCAGCCTTCAAAACTCACCCACAGTTTCACCGGGTACAGCACCCCAAACTTAATCTACCTCCCATAAAGAACCGCCGTGGCCCTGTTGAACCCGGCGTGCCTTTTTGCCATCTCTGCTTCAATGTCCTGATATATTCACACATTGTTCCCCTCCCATTCGCAGTTCCGCTTATCCCTGGTCCATCTTTTCCTTAGCCTCACAATCACCGTCTGTGGCGGCCTCCCCACTCTTGGTTTCTGCCTGAGGGACCAGTGTGGCCTTCTCCATCTCTGGGGCCTTGTCCAACAACCCTCCACCACCAGCCCCGCCAGCATCCTCGAGACGTATCTCGTAGCACTCCTGCCTTCCACATCTTCCGACAGGCCAACGATACGCAGGTTCTGCCTTCTGGATCTATTCTCCTGCTCCTCTACCTTTGCCATTAGCGAGTTGCAAAGGTTCCCCAGGAATCCCACCTCTGCCTCCAATGCCACCCCAGGACAGGTATAACACAGGGTTAGATATAGGGTAAAGCTCCCTCTACACTGTCCCCATCAAACGCTCCCAGGAAAGGTGCAGCACGGGGTTAGATACAGAGTAAAGCTCCCTCTATACTGTCCCCATCAAACACTCCCAGGACAGGTACAGCACGGGGTTAGATACAGAGTAAAGCTCCCTCTACACTGTCCCCATCAAACACTCCCAGGACAGGCACAGCACAGAGTTAGATACTGGGTAAAGTTCCCTCTATGCACAGTCCCTATCAACAATTCTTGAGATAGGTAAAACATGGTTTTAATCCCCGTCTGGGATTTGAAATCTGTAATCTAATAAAACGTGTGGTACCTCTGGTGTTGCTTCCCTGGGTCAGACCATCACACTCTGAACGGGAAGGGGGCGATTCTAATTAGTTCAATCCCACTTTGCGAAGAGGGGGCAAAGTTAATCCTCATAGTTAAACTGTTGCAATTGAATCGAGCCTTGCTGTCATTCCATGAAGTTATTAACCAGTTGTACCCTTTGACTAACTGTTCTAACGAACCAGCTGAAGACACACACCCCTCACGTCAGAGGATAAAATGAGAGTTTGGGAAATGTACACTGTCAAATCGTTTCCTCTTTAATTAATTGGATGAACCCATAATTCAACAGCAAGTTGTTTTTGATTCCTTTGCCTGTTTTGCTCAGTGTGATAGACCCTAAATGATCTCCTCTGTATTTAGCTCTGTTAATGAAAGGAAAATTTCCACCTTCGATGAAATGAAGCAGAAATTATCACCCACATGGGATTCTTACAAAGAAAAGAAAATAGATCAGAGGTCAAGCCAACCTCTATTGCACACCATCACTGCACAGCTACTGATAGTTGCAGAGAGATTAAAATGAGGAAATTCATTCCCTTTCAAAGAAATCCATACCCTCGTTCCCATTCTATCCTGAAAAAAGGATGATCCAACACTTCTACCATGTTATCTTTCACCAGCTCAGGCATTCACTAAATACTTTACAAAGCTAGAGTACGTTTTGTAGAATAATTTTGAAGAGGGTTAACTATTGGCCAGGACACTGGGGAGAACTTGCTCAATCTTCACAACAATGCCAGAAGTTATTTTGAAAGGACAGACAGGACCTCGATTCAGTATCATATCCAGAAAGTTGGCACCTCCGAAGGTGCAGCACTGCCTCAGCACTGACACTCCAACACTGCAGCACTCCCTCAGTACTGACACTCCAACAGTGCAGCACTTCCTCAGTACTGACCCTCCTGTCGTGTTATGTACTCTGGGATAACACAGGCTGCAACTGGATGCAGCTTTAACCAAAAGATACTCCAGACCTTGAAGTTAGTTCAATCTGATTTATTGAACCAGTAGCACAGTTAGCACAGTTCTCTATGAGCCCGACTCTCTGCTAACCTAAGTGTGGTTGCTCTATCTGACTGAACCAGACTAGCTCTTAGCCACGTGCTGGAGGTGTGATACTGTAAATACACCCTGACTCACTCTGTCGATGTTCATCAGTGGAAAGAGGCGGAGTGTGAGTGCCTCGTGCCTTTTATAGTGAGATACCACCCCTGTGTGTCCTGTCTCTCATTGGTCATGTCCTGTTCTCTGTGTTCATTAGCTGCCTGTCTGTGCCTGCCTATATATCATTATCTGCATGTCTGCATATCATGACATCTCCCCTTTTTTTTAAATGTTTTGTTGGCACATGGGAAAGTACTTACATGTGGTGGCATATATTAACATATTTACAAGCGGTGCCATATGTGAACGTATTTACATGTGAAGACAGCTGTCTAATGTGGGAAAACAGAACATAGCAAACAAAACAAATGTTTATAAGTCCAGTCTCTGGGGCTTTCGTCTGATCCTTGTCGACCGCCGGAGAGGTGGTGGTGGGGACGACGGTGCCTTGACAGGCAGGTGGAAGCCTGACTGGTGGCCTCGTAGTTTGAGGTATCAGAAGGTGGCAAAACAACGGACGGAAACGAAGAAGAAAGCGGTTGCCGGCAGGCAACTTTGCGCAGTGCCCGTCTGTTTCGTCGCACAACAGAACCATCAGCCATACGTACAACATACAAGCGGGGCGCAGCCTGTCAAACAATGACAGCTGGAGCAGACCAGCCACCATCCGGTATCTTGACCCTGACAGTGTCTGCCGGGGATAACACGGGCAAATCAGTGGCATGAGCATCATAGCCCTGCTTTTGCTGGTTTCGGAGCTGCTGCACCTTCTGCAGCACCGGGAGGTGATCAGGGATGGGCAAGTGTATGGCTGGAAGTGTCGTCCGCAGGTCCCTGTTCATCAGGAGTTGAGCCGGCGACATGCCAGTGGACAGTGGGGTCGCCCTGTACGCAAGCAGCGCGAGGTAGATGTCAGAAGCAGAATCCGTGGCCTTGCAGATGAGCTGCTTCACAATGTGCACCCCTTTTTGAACCTTCCCATTGGACTGCGGATGGTGTGGCTGGAAGTGACATGTTTGAAATGGTATGACTTGGCAAACATAGACCACTCGTGGCTGTTGAAGCACGGGCCATTGTCACTCATGACAGTGAGTGGGATACCATGCCTGGAGAACGTCTCCTTACAGGCCTTGATGACGGTCCGAGATGTGAGGTCTGAGATCTGAGAGCTTCACGACTTCAGGGTAGTTGGAGAAATAGTGAATAATCAACACGTAGTCACGACCATTCGCACGAAAGAGGTCGATGCCAACCTTGGACCACGAGGAGGTCTCGATTTCATGCTGCTGGAGCGTCTCCTTGCTCTGCGCTGGCTGGGAGCATTGACAGGTCGCACAGTTGAGGACCATGTTCGAGATGTCCTGGCTAATGCCGGGCCAGTCGACAGCCTGCCTGGCTCTGTGTCTGCACTCCTCGATGCCCAGGTGTCCCTCATGGATTTGGCGGAGCACCAAGCTCTGGAGACTGAGTGGAATGACAATCCGGTCCAGCTTGAGGAAGATACCATCAATCACCGTCAGGTCATCCTTTACATTGTAAAATTGAGGGCACTGCCCTTTCTGCCAGCCATTGGCGAGGTGGTGCATGACACGATGCAAGAGGGGGTCTTTGGCTGTCTCCTCGCGGATACGAACCACCTTCTCATCAGACGCCGGGAGGGTGCTAGCACACAGCTGCACCTGTGATTCAATCTGCCAGATGACTTCCAGCGGTTCACTAGGCAATGTGATGGAGCGGGACAATGCATCAGCAATGATGAGCTCCTTGCCAGGCGTGTACACTAAGTCAAAGTCGTACCTTCTGAGTTTGAGGAGGATGCACTGCAACCGAGGCGTCATGTTGCTCAGGTCTTTGTGGGTAATGTGGACCAGAGGCCTATGATCTGTCTCGACAGTGAATGTCGGCAGGCCGTAGTCATAGTCGTGAAACTTGAGAATGCCAGTGAGAAGACCCAGGCATTCCTTCTCTATTTGCGCACACCTTGTTTTGGTGGGCGTCATGGCCCTCGATGCGTAGACTACCGGTGCCCAGGATGAAGTGTCATCGCGTTGAAGCAGCACCGCACCGATGCCATCCTGGCTCGCATCTGTCGAGATCTTCGTCTCCCTGTCTGGGTCGAAAAATGCCAAGATGGGTGCAGTGGTGAGCTTGGCTTTCAGCTCCAACCACTCTGCCTGATGGGCCGCCTTCCACTCAAAGGCAGTGGACTTTTTCACCAGGTTTCGTAGGGCCTTGGTGTGTGAGGCCAGGTTTGGGATGAACTTGCCCAGAAAATTGACCATGCCCAGGAAGCGCAACACCGCCTTCTTGTCTTCAGGGACCTTCATGGCTTCGATGGCCTTGACCTTGTCTGTGTCCGGGCGCTCGCCCTGCTGAGAGATCTGGTCACCTACGAACTTGAGTGTCGACATGCCAAAGCAACATTTGGACATGTTCAGCTTCAGGCCATTGGCATGGACACGGCGGAATACCTGCTGGAGACGGGAAACATGCTCTTCGGGGGTTGTGGACCATATGTTGATGTCGTCCACGTACACACAAACCCCTTCAATGCCCTCCATCATCTGCTCCATGATGCGATGGAAGATCTCCGATGCCGAGACAATGCCAAACGGCATGCGATTATAGCAGTATCTGCCAAACGGTGTGTTGAAGGTGCAGAGCCTTCTGCTGGACTCATCCAGCTGGATTTGCCAAAATCCATGTGACGCATCTAACTTGGTGAAAAAATGTGCGTGTGCCATCTCACTGGTGAGTTCCTCCCGCTTCGGGATGGGATAGTGTTCACGCATTATATTCTTATTGAGGTCCTTGGGATCAATGGAGATGCGCAGGTCTCCCGAAGGCTTTCTAACACACACCATCGAGCTGACCCAGTCAGTCGGTTCGGTTACCTTGGAAATGATGCCCTGTTGCTGAAGATCCTTGAGCTGTGCCTTCAGGCGCTCCCTCAGCGCAGCCGGGACCCGGCGTGGTGCGTGGACCACTGGCTTGGCATCAGGTCGTAGCAGAACCTTGTATCAATATGGCAGCGTGCCCATCCCGTCGAACACATCCGGATACTGAGCGAGGATGTCGTCAATGCCGGCCTGAAGATCCACAGTGGAGGACGTCGTTGTGTAAACCCGCTGCACGAGGTTCAGCTGCTTGCAGTCATGCGCGCCAAGTAGGGATGCCCTGTCTGGCTTGACAATTTCAAAACGTAATCGTGCATCGGTGCTCCGGTTGGAGACGAGTAGATGGCAGGATCCCAGTGCCGTGATGGCATTTCCGTTGTAGTCCAGGAGTCTGCAGGCTGCTGGCAGGGCCTTGGGGGGCTTCCTGATACATTTGAAATCTTCCTGTGAGAGGAGGTTGGCAGAAGCACCTGTGTCCAGCTTAAACTGAATGGAGCAGTGGTTGACCTGCATCACCGCACGCCATTCGTCCGCAGAATCCACAGCGAGGTTGGATTGAATTTGTGATGAGTTGGATGTGGCATGTTCACATTTGGTAATGATGCCCACACAGTATGCGGAGTCCAGGCATTCTTCCTCTGGATCCGTTGTGCTGCCAGGATCAGAATCCTGCAATCGTTGTTGCGCACTCTGAACGCGCCGTCGTCGGAATTGGGAGCGCTGGCCCCTGACTGGTGGTGCAGACCTGCACAAGGCTGCATAGTGTCCAGGCTTCCCGCAGTTTAAACATTGCCTGCCTCTTGCAGGGCAGTGTTTCTTTAAGTGGGCGTTGCCGCAGTTCGAGCACATCATGACGTCAGCGTTCTGACGCTCCGCGCATCGTTGCACCTGCGCAGTGCGGGAGTCGGCTGCTTCGTTATTCCGTTCGCATCGCGCATGCGTGGGGCCCCGGGAAAAGCGCGCAAAATGGCCGCTTTCATCAATGCTGAGGCGCTGCATCCGGGAGATGGCCTGCACACTCTCTGCCTCGTGGGAGGCAAGTTTCTCATTTTCAGCCGATTTGTACTGGGCATAGTGATTTGTTGTGTGCTCATGCACTGTGCATGTTTCAATCGCGACTGGCGGGTCATATGCTTGATTTTCAGGAGCTGCTCCCTCAGAGGATCAGAGTGAACTCCAAAAACGATTTGGTCTCTGATCATGGAGTCAGCAATATCACCAAAGTTGCAGGACAGCGCTAGCAGGCGGAGGTTAGTTAAGAAGGAGTTGAAAGATTTATCTTTACCTTGTAGACGCTGCTGGGAGAACCCGGGCTCTTATACTCCGCCTTGCTGGGTGGAGCCAGCAGGCGGCAGATCCAACCAAGACCCAGTGTCTGTCTACCAATAGCCTCTCGGCTTCACAGGTACCGTACTACCCCTAATACATACCACCACAGTAGCGTTCGAAGATTTCATTGGTGTCCACTTCACAGTGACTGTCAAACTTGTCCAGGATGGTCTGAAACTTTGTCTTGTCCTGGCCTTCGGTGAAGTGAAAAGAGTTGAAGAGTTCGATGGCTTGATCACCCGCTGTTGAGAGGAGAAGCGCGATTTCCCTTGCATCAGACGCACCCACGAAGTCTGAAGCTTCGATGTACAGCAGAAACCTTTGCTTGAATATCCGCCAGTTGGCACTGAGATTGCCGGTGGTCCTGAGCTGGTGAGGACCCTGAATCTTCTCCATGGTGCCGGGATACATTCGCTGGTCGTCACGGAACGGACTGAGGTAAACCACCTAGATTAAGCAGTCTCCTGGTAGCATGTCACGTTATGTACTCTGGGATAACACAGGCTGCAACTGGATGCAGCATTAACCAAAAGATACTCCAGACCTTGAAATTAGTTCAATCTGATTTATTGAACCAGTAGCACAGTTAGCACAGTTCTCTATGAGTTCGACTCTCTGCTAACCTAAGTGTGGTTACTCTGTCTGACTGAACCAGACTAGCTCTTAGCCACGTGCTGGAGGTGTGATACTGTAATACACCCTGACTCACTCTGTCGATGTTCATCAGAGTAAAGAGGCGGAGTGTGAGTGTCTTGTGCCTTTTATAGTGAGATACCACCCCTGGGTGTCCTGCCTGCTCATTGGTCATGTCCTGTTCTCTGTGTTCATTAGCTGCCTGTCTGTGCCTGTCTGTATATCATTATCTGCATGTCTGTATATCATGACACCTCCGACAGTGCAGCACTCTCTCAGCACTGAGCCTCCGACACTGCCACAATCCCTCAGTACTGACCCTCTGAGAGTGCAGCACACCCTCAGTACTGACCCTCTGACAGTGCAGCACTCCCTCAGTACTGACCCTCTGAGAGTGCAGCACTCCCTCAGTACTGACCCTCTGACAGTGCAGCACTCCCTCAGTACTGACCCTCTGAGAGTGCAGCACACCCTCAGTACTGACCTACCAACAGGGTACCAACGGTGCAGTGCTCCCTCAGTACTGACCTACCAACAGTGCAGCACTCCCTCGGTACCGACTCCCTGACAGTGCAGCACTCCCTCAGTACTGACATTGTGACAGTGCAGCACTCCCTCAGTACTCACCCTCTGACAGTGCAAGGCTCCCTCAGTACTGACCCTCTGACAGTGCAGCACTCCCTCAGTACTGACCCTCTAACAGTGCAGCACTCTCTCAGCATTGACCCTCTGACAGTGCAGCACTCCTTCAGTACTGACCCTCTAACAGTGCAGCACTCTCTCAGCACTGAGCCTCCGACACTGCCACAATCCCTCAGTACTGACCCTCTGAGAGTGCAGCACACCCTCAGTACTGACCCTCTGACAGTGCAGCACTCCCTCAGTACTGACCCTCTGACAGTGCAGCACACCCTCAGTACTGACCTACCAACAGTGCACCAACAGTGCAGCACTCCCTCGGTACCGACTCCCTGACAGTGCAGCAGTCCCTCAGTACTGACCCTCTAACAGTGCAGCACTCCCTCAGTACTGACATTGTGACAGTGCAGCACTCCCTCAGTACTCACCCTCTGACAGTGCAAGGCTCCCTCAGTACTGACCCTCTGACAGTGCAGCACTCCCTCAGTACTCACCCTCTGACAGTGCAAGGCTCCCTCAGTACTGACCCTCTAACAGTGCAGCACTCCCTCAGTACTGACATTGTGACAGTGCAGCACTCCCTCAGTACTCACCCTCTGACAGTGCAAGGCTCCCTCAGTACTGACCCTCTGACAGTGCAGCACTCCCTCAGTACTGACCCTCTAACAGTGCAGCACTCTCTCAGCATTGACCCTCTGACAGTGCAGCACTCCTTCAGTACTGACCCTCTAACAGTGCAGCACTCTCTCAGCACTGAGCCTCCGACACTGCCACAATCCCTCAGTACTGACCCTCTGAGTGCAGTGCTCCCTCAGTACTGACCTACCAACAGTGCACCAACAGCGCAGCACTCCCTCAGTACCGACTCCCTGACAGTGCAGCACTTCCTCAGTACTGACCCTCTAACAGTGCAGCACTCCCTCAGTACTGACATTGTGACAGTGCAGCACTCCCTCAGTACTCACCCTCTGACAGTGCAGCACAGCCTCAGTACTGACCCTCTGACAGTGCAGCACTCTCTCAGTACTGACCCTCTGACAGTGCAGCACTCTCTCAGTACTGGCCCTCTGACAGTGCCGCACTCCCTCAGTACTGACCCTTTGACAGTGCAGCACTCCCTCAGTACTCACCCTCTGACAGTGCAGCACAGCCTCAGTACTGACCCTCTGACAGTGCAGCACTCTCTCAGTACTGACCCTCTGACAGTGCAGCACTCTCTCAGTACTGACCCTCTGACAGTGCAGCACTCCCTCAGTACTGACCCTCTGACAATGCCGCACTCCCTCAGTACTGACCCTCTGACAGTGCAACATTCCCTCAGTACTGACCCTCTGACAGTGCAGCACTCCCGCAGTACTGACCCTCTGGCAGTGCAGCACTCCCTCAGTACTGACCCTCTGACAATGCCGCACTCCCTCAGTACTGACCCTTTGACAGTGCAGCACTCCCTCAGTACTGACCCTCTGACAGTGCAGCACTCCCTCAGTACTGACCCTCTGACAGTGCAGCACAGCCTCAGTACTGCATTGGGAATATCAGCCTTGATTTTGTGCTCATGTCTTCTGTCTCCGAGCCAAGAGTACTGCCCAGTGAGCCAAGCTGGCAGTGTCACCATGTGTACACGAAATCTCCATCCTTCCACCCACTTGCCCAGAGCCAGCTCTCTGTTTGTAATCAGTGCCCCAACATGCCATCTGACACTTCTTATATTGTACATAAATTCGATCAGAGATAACATTAATGGAGTCTATGGTAACGTATTCACATTTTATTAATCAAAAGCAAACTTCACATAATTAAAAATGAAAACCACAATGAAGAAATTAATTATAGTTAGTGCTTTGAATCTCTAAGTCTCTTGTTCTTAAATTTATCTTTAGCTTATTTATTACTATTAACATTTCCAAAGTGAGGAAAGCCATTTCTTTTCTTCAGAGCTCTGCACCAGTGACTTTTTTTGTTGTGACATGGAGAGGGTGCGTTCTGACAGTGAGAGGTTGGACTGCGTCCTCCGATCTCTGTTCCCTTCAATGCTGCAAACACGGTGCTCCCTGCTCGATGTCATCCTAGCTCAGTTCAGGACGGCGAAAGGAACAGTGACCCTGTATCGACACGGCATTCGATCAAGCCAGCAACCTCCGTTTCGACAACCGGCGCAACGTCAGGATATCCCCCCCAGTGCTTCACAGCCAAATAAATATTTCTGAAATGCACTGTCAGAGGGTCACTGGTTCAACGTGGGAAATATGGCAGCCAATTTGCGCAAAACAAGATCCGACAATCAGCAAAGTGGCAATTTACCGGATAATCCATTCAAGTTTTTTTTTTTAATCGTTCAATTGCCCTTGAGCTGAGTTACTTGTTAGGCCATTGCAGAGGTAGTTAAGAGACTGGAGTCACATGTAGGCCAGGTCATTCCTTCCCAACTATTGTTTCACCGTCATTATTATACCACCGTCATTATTATACATTTGATGGCAGATTTGATTTTAAAAATTCAAATTTCAGTATCTGCCATTGTGGGATTCGAGCCCTGGTCCCTTGAGAATTATCCTGGGTCTCTGGACTACTAGTCCAATGACGATACCACAAAACCACCGCCTCCCCAGGGTTGAGGGATAAATATTGGTCGGCACCACTGCGGACAAGAATGTTACCAACTGAGTCAAGCTAAGAGCTAATGGATTGAAATTGTGCCAATATATTTAATAAATGCTGGGATGATGTGCAAAGGGCTATCTCACACATTGATCAGCTTGGGTGCCTTCTCTGGCTGAGTCTGGTGTCGAGGGTACTGACTCACCAAACTGGCCAAGCCCAATTTTCATCCCGAATGCAAGACTATTTGGCTAAGGGTGGCATCATAGCAGAACCCAATCCTGTCCTCACCTAACACCCCTGCACAAGCACAGCAGGGGTCAGCAGCGGGCGCTCAGGTGCCAGCAGACCTGAGTTGCTATTTCCCCCCTTCCATACTACAGGGGCACCGTGGCCAACTGAGACACCCAAATTGTTACCCAAGCTGCGCTCTTTATCGAGGGAACCCAGCTCATAATCTTCCAGTTACCAGAGTGCAAAAGAGCAAGATCCATGGTTCTGGCAGCCCCAGGAGATACAGAGATTAAACCTGCAAAAACCGTACCTGTGAATAAGAGTCAGATTTCTATTGTGTCTCTCATGACCGCACAACAAAGCTGTTTACCACCAATGAAGTACTTTTTTTATAAGCTTGTCATTGTTGTAATGAAGGGAATGCAACAGCCAATTTGTGCCGAGCAAGATCCCACAATCAGCAATGCAATAATAATCAGAAAATCTCTTTAGATAAAGTGGTTGAGGGTCAATAATTGACCCCAGGGAGAACCTCTCTGCAATTTGTCCAAACAGCATGCCACTATAGTTGGTTTTAAAGCTAGACAGCAGTGCAGCAAGGCCCATTACCGCCTTCTCAGGCAACCAGAGAAGAGCAATTAATTCTGGCCTTATCAGTGAGACACCCATCCTGAGAATTAATCTCTCAGCTAAAAGTTACAAAGAAGTACAAGGGCAGCAGATACATGGGAACACCACCACCCGAAAGTTCACCTCCAAGTCACTCACCATCCTGACTTGGAAATATATTGCCATTCCTTCACTGTTCCTTCACTGGAAAAACGACAGCAGACGCCACAAAGCCACGACGTCTATGGCAGGACTGACACAAGATCACAGGCTACAAAGCAAGGCCAGGCAGAATCTCTGGGGCAGGAGCATCCTCCCCCGATGAACTGAACAAGTTCTATGCCCGCTTTGAACAGTGAGCCAATACATCAGTGCCACTCGCCCCAACAGCCCTGGACACACCCATACCCACTATTAAGCCGCAGAGGTAAGAGCTGCCTTCTTGAAAGTGAACCCACGGAAAGCGACGGCCCCCGACGGAGTCCCTGGGCGAGCACTCAGAGCCTGTGCTGACCAGCTGGTATTCGCAGATATCTTCAACACCTCACTTCTCCGCTCCGAGGTCCCCCACCTGCTTCAAGCATACCAAAGAAGAACAAGGTAGCATGCCTCAATGACTCACGACCGGTGACTCTGACGTATATTATCACGAAATGCTTCGAGCGGCTAGTCATGAGACGAATCACTGCCAGCCTCCCAGACAGTTTCGATCCACTGGAGTTCACCGATGGCCGCAACCGGTCCACAGCAGAAGCTATCTCCCTGGCCCGACATTCAACACTCGAACATCTCGACAAGGACACCTACGTCAGTCTGCTGTTCATAGACTACAGCTCCGCCCTTCAGCACCATTATCCCGACAAGACTAATACTCTGCAATTTTGGACTTGACCCCTCCCTGTGTAGCTGGATCCTCGACTTCCTCACCGACAGACCGCAGTCAGTCAGGATAGGCAACAGCACCTCCTCCACAATAGTTCTCAACACCAGAGCCCCACAAGGATGTGCTCAGTCCTCTACTGTACTCCCTATAAACACACGACTGTGTGGCAAGATTTAACTCCAATTCGATTTATAAGTTCGCGGATGATACGACTGTGGTGGGTCGTATCTCAAACAATGATGAATCAGACTACAGAGGGGAGGGAGATCATTTGGTTGCATAGTGTACCGAAAACAACCTCTCTCTAAATGTTGGAAAGACCAAGGAACTGATCATCGACTTCAGGAAGCCTAGCACGACACCTCTCCTCCCCTGTACATCAATGGCTCCGAAGTGGGGATGGTCGATAGCTTTAAGTTCCTGGGGGTAACCATCACCAACAGTCTGTCCTGGTCCACTCATGTTGATGCAACTGTCAAGAGAGCCCAACAACGTCTCTACTTCCTACGGAAGCTAAAGAAATTTGGCATGTCTGCATCGACTCTCACAAACTTCTGCAAGTGTTGGGCACACTGGATAAGTGGAGCTTGTTCAAGGATCAGCTACTGCATGTTCTTGATAAGTATGTACCGGTCAGGCAGGGAGGAAGGCGTAGAGCGAGGGAACCGTGGTTTACCAAAGAAGTGGAATCTCTTGTTAAGAGGAAGAAGGAGGCCTATGTGAAGATGAGGTGTGAAGTTTCAGTTGGGGCGATGGATAGTTACAAAGTAGCGAGGAAGGATCTAAAGAGAGAGCTAAGACGAGCAAGGAGGGGACATGAGAAGTATTTGGCAGGTAGGATCAAGGAAAACCCAAAAGCTTTCTTTAAGTATGTCAGGAATAAGCGAATGACTAGGGAAAGAGTAGGACCAGTCAAGGACAGGGATGGGAAGTTGTGTGTGGAGAGATACTAAATGAATATTTTTTGTCAGTATTCACTCAGGAAAAAGATAATGTTGTGGAGGAGAATGCTGAGACCCAGGCTATTAGAATAGATGGCATTGAGGTACGTAGGGAAGAGGTGTTGGCAATTCTGGACAGGCTGAAAATAGATAAGTCCCCGGGGCCTGATGGGATTTATCCTAGGATTCTCTGGGAGGCCAGGGAAGAGATTGCTGGACCTTTGGCTTTGATTTTTATGTCATCATTGGCTACAGGAATATGCCAGAGGACTGGAGGACAGCAAATGTGGTCCCTTTGTTCAAAAAGGGGAGCAGAGACAACCCCGGCAACTATAGACCGGTGAGGATTATAAGAGACAAGATTTATAATCATCTAGATAGGAATAATATGATCAGGGATAGTCAGCATGGCTTTGTGAAGGGTAGGTCACGCCTCACAAACCTTATCGAGTTCTTTGAGAAGGTGACTGAACAGGTAGACGAGGGTAGAGCAGTTGATGTGGTGTATATGGATTTCAGTAAAGCGTTTGATAAGGTTCCCCACGGTAGGCTATTGCAGAAAATACGGAGGCTGGGGATTGAGGGAGATTTAGAGATGTGGATCAGAAATTGGCTAGCTGAAAGAAGACAGAGGGTGGTGGTTGATGGGAAATGTTCAGAATGGAGTTCAGTTACAAGTGGCGTACCACAAGGATCTGTTCTGGGGCCGTTGCTGTTTGTCATTTTTATCAATGACCTAGAGGAAGGCGTGGGTGAGTAAATTTGCAGTCGATACTAAAGTCGGTGGTGTTGTCGACAGTGTGGAAGGATGTAGCAGGTTACAGAGGGATATAGGTAAGCTGCAGAGCTGGGCTGAGAGGTGGCAAATGGAGTTTAATGTAGAGAAGTGTGAGGTGATTCACTTTGGAAGGAATAACAGGAATGCGGAATATTTGGCTAATGGTAAAGTTCTTGGAAGTGTGGATGAGCAGAGTGATCTAGGTGTCCATGTACATAGATCCCTGAAAGTTGCCACCCAGGTTGATAGGGTTGTGAAGAAGGCCTATGGAGTGTTGGCCTTTATTGGTAGAGGGATTGAGTTCCGGAGTCAGGAGGTCATGTTGCAGCTGTACAAAACTCTGGTACGGCCGCATTTGGAGTATTGCGTACAGTTCTGGTCACCGCATTATAGGAAGGACGTGGAGGCTTTGGAGCGGGTGCAGAGGAGATTTACCAGGATGTTGCCTGGTATGGAGGGAAAATCTTATGAGGAAAGGCTGATGGACTTGAGGTTGTTTTCGTTGGAGAGAAGAAGGTTAAGAGAAGACTTAATAGAGGCATACAAAATGATCAGGGGGTTAGATAGGGTGGACAGTGAGAGCCTTCTCCCGCGGATGGAAATGGCTGGCACGAGGGGACATAGCTTTAAACTGAGGGGTAATAGATATAGGACAGAGGTCAGAGGTAGGTTCTTTACGCAAAGAGTAGTGAGGCCGTGGAATGCCCTACCTGCAACAGTAGTGAACTCGCCAACATTGAGGGCATTTAAAAGTTTATTGGATAAACATATGGATGATAATGGCATAGTGTAGGTTAGATGGCTTTTGTTTCGGTGCAACATCGTGGGCCGAAGGGCCTGTACTGCGCTGTATCGTTCTATGTTCTATGTTCTAGATGTGCCATAGAGAGCATCCTATCCGAATGCATCACAGCTTGGTATGACAACCAAGATCGCAAGAAACTGCAGAGTGTGGTGAACTCAGCCCAACGCATCACTCAAGCTTGCCACTCTCCCACTGATTCTGTCTACACCTCCCGATGCCTCAGGAAGGCAGGCAGCATCATCAGAGACCCCTCACACCCAGGCATTGCTTTCTTCCAGACCCTTCCATCAGGCAGAAGATACAGAAGTCTGAAGATCCGCACATCCAGACATAGGAACAGCTTCTTCCCCACAGCTACTAGACTCCTCAACGACTCCCCCTCGGACTGATCTGTTCCCTGTAAGAACACTATTCACGACACCCTATGCTGCTCTTGCTCATGTATTTGCTTTGTTTGGCCCCTTGTTCCGCACTGTAACCAATCACTGTTTTGTTGATGTACCATTTGTCAATGTACTCTTTGATTATTCTTTTTGTCTACTATGTACGTACTGTGTACATTCCCTTGGCCACAGAAAAATACTTTTCACTGTACTTCGGTACAATCAATCAATCTGTCGCTGGGTCAAATTCCTGGAACTCCCTCCCTGCCAGCAGTGTGGTTGTACTTATACCACATCGACTCCAGCAGTTCAAGGAGACAACTCTCCATCATCTTCTCAAGGGCAATTAGGGATGGGCAATAAATGCTGGCCGAGCCAGCGAAGCCCACATCCTGTAAAAGAATAAAAAAAGTTAGAGCTAAATATCCCTCCTCTCCACCAACCCCAAATAGGTCCGAAGTGTAATGGAATACTCTCCACTTGCCTGGATGAATGCAGCTCTGACAACACTCAAGAAGATTGATATCTTCCAGGACAAAGCAGCCCGCTTGATTGCTCCTCCTTCCACAAACATTCAAACCCACCACTGGCGAATAGTAACAGCCATGTGGACCATCCTCAAGATGCACTGCAGGAACTCATCAAGGTGCCTGAGTCAGCGCCTTCCAAACCATGATCACTACCATCTAGAAGGACAAGAGCAGCAGATACCTGGGAACCCCACCACCTGAAGGTTCCCCTCCAATTGTTCACCATCCTGACTTGGAAATATATCGACCGTTCCTTTACTGTCGCTAGAGCAACATCCTGGAACTCCCTCCCTAACAGCACAGTGGGTGTACCTACACCTCAGGGACTGCAGCGGTTCAAGGAGGCAGCTCACCACCTTCTGAAGGGCAATTACAGATGGATAATAAATGCTGGCCTAACCAGCGACGCCCACATCCCATAAATTAATTTTTAAGAATGCAGATGTGAATTAGGGCAATCCATCTGAAGCTGGACTTTGCAGCTGTTTTCCGATCATTGGGGGAGGTTGTAGTGAAGAGAGCCAAGCATCTCATAGCAAGTCTGTCACTTTGCATTCTGCTTTGATGCTCAGTGGTCCATTAATAACTCAACGCCCAGTAAATCATGTCACGTTTCATATAATATATATTTATTTAGATATATATATATTAGTTGAGACCTCAAGCAATGTCCTGACATACATATCCAGGAATTAATGGAGATATTTTCAGCCTCTTTCTTATTCAACGTCTCATTCACAGCCAGCTCGTTCCAGGCGATAAAACAGGAAAGCAGCAACAAGGGCAAAAGGACTCACACATGAACCGAATGGCAGCTATTCTGTATTTGGACCAGGAAATCGGTTCCATTACTTCACTGATTAGTTTACAATAATTCCGCAGAACAGTTCCGACATTCTTTCCCACTTTTCTACCCCATACTCTGCAGACTGCAATTTTACTCTGTATCTAACCCTGTGCCGTACCTGTCCTGGGGGTGTTTGATGGGGACAGTGCAGAGGGAGCTTTACTCTGTATCTAACACTTGCTGTACCTGTCCTGGGAGTGTTTGATGGGGACAGTGTGGAGGGAGCTTTACTCTGTATCTAACCCCGGTCTGTACCTGTCCTGGGAGTGTTTGATGGGGACAGTGCAGAGGGAGCTTTACTCTGTATCTAACCCTGTGCTGTACCTGGCCTGAGAGTGTTTGATGGGGATAGTGTGGAGGGAACTTTACTCTGTATCTAACCCTGTGCTGTACCTGCCCTGGGAGTGTTTTTGGGGACAATGGGTCCCTGAAATAAGGACAGGCTTCCATTCTGCTTCCTCAGCATGCCTCGTTTTGATAATTTACCAGAAAATTCCTGGATTTGAACTGAAGATTGTGTTTCAGTTTTGTTTCTGCCTGATTTCAAGTGCCTGTTCATTTGGCATCCACATAATGACAATATCACACACAAAGATCAGTTTGTTCGCCTTAGTATTTAATTTCATTTTGGAATCTGTACACACCAAACATCCTCCGAGCTCTCCACTTCACCCCCCCCCCCCCCCACCCCCCCCACCCCCAGTGAGATGTTCCACAATTTTGACCAAAGCAATTACCTTATCCTTTGCAAACCAGTTGCATTCTGAATTTTGGCAACACTTGACGAATTTATGGGCTTGTTTCCGACCTCTGCCCATTCCATGGGTGGGATTTCCCGCACCCATCCCGTTATCCGATGGCTGAGGCGGCTCGCCATTGGGATCTTCGGATCCCACTGATGTTTCTGGTGTTTTGCGCGTGTGTGTGTGTCCCCCGCCCCGCCGCTGGTGACCCCGCCACAGGGGGTCACCTTCGGTCGGACTGGATGGTCCCTCTGGCGGGGAGGGCCAGATAAGCTCGCCCATCAATGTATACGTGGTTATCCATGCGCTGCTCCTCAACCACATTGTACAGATTCAAATCAAGTGTCAAAAAAGATCCAGCACTCTTCGGGACTAACACAGCAAATAAAAAAAATAAAAAACATCCAACTTAGAGACAGTCACCAAACAAGTGCCCAGGTTTTGGGGGCGGCAGAACGAGGAGCAAGTCTGGACAACAGTAAACGCTGACAGGGTGCTGGAGGAATTTGCGAGGCGTGGGTGACAGCCCAAAGAGATCTGGGCAGACGCAGGTCTTACTTTGGATTGGCCTCACCTAGAATCTGGAAGTAAAGTCAGCTCCCCGCTATCCTCATGAGACCCCGGTGATTTAGGATGGCCAATAGATTCTCAGCAAAGTTCCAATCGCAACTCAAAGCCTCCCCCCCCTCACTCTTCATCCCCCCCTCTTCATCCCCCCCCCAACTCTTCACCCCCCCCACTCTTCCTCCCCCTCCCCTCATCCCCCCCACTCTTCACCCCCCCTCTTCATCCACCCCCACTCTTCATCCCCCCCACTCTTCCTCCCCCCTCTTCATCCCCCAACTCTTCACCCCTCTTCATCCCCCCCACTCTTCCTCCCCCTCCCCTCATCCCCCCCACTCTTCACCCCCCCTCTTCATCCACCCCCACTCTTCATCCCCCCCACTCTTCCTCCCCCTCCCCCACTCTTCATCCCCCCTCACTCTTCATCCCCCACTCTTCTACCCCTCCCTCTTCATACCCCCCTCTTCATACCCCCCCACTCTTCATTACCCCCCCTCACTCTTCCTCCCCCCTCCCCTCATCCCCCCCACTCTTCACCCCCCCTCTTCAGCCACCCCCACTCTTCATCCCCCCACTCTTCCTCCCCCCTCCCCCACTCTTCATCCCCACTCTTCTACCCCCTCCCTCTTCATTACCCCCCCACTCGTCATACCCCCCCACTCGTCATAACCCCCCCACTCTTCATACCCCCCCCACTCTTCATACCCCCCCCACTCTTCATACCCCCCCCCACTCTTCATACCCCCCCCACTCTTCATTACCCCCCCCCCCCACTCTTCATACCCCCCCCCACTCTTCATACCCCCCCCCACTCTTCATACCCCCCCCACTCTTCATACCCCCCCCACTCTTCATACCCCCCCCACTCTTCATACCCCCCCACTCTTCATACCCCCCCCACTCTTCATACCCCCCCACTCTTCATACCCCCCCACTCTTCATACCCCCCCCACTCTTCATACCCCCCCACTCTTCATACCCCCTCCACTTCATATACCCCCCCACTCTTCATATACCCCCCCACTCTTCATTCCCCCCACTCTTCATATCCCCCCCACTCTTCATATCCCCCCCACTCTTCATATCCCCCCCACTCTTCATATCCCCCCCACTCTTCATATCCCCCCCACTCTTCATATCCCCCCCACTCTTCATATCCCCCCCACTCTTCATATCCCCCCCACTCTTCATATCCCCCCCACTCTTCATATCCCCCCCACTCTTCATATCCCCCCCACTCTTCATATCCCCCCCACTCTTCATATCCCCCCCACTCTTCATATCCCCCCCACTCTTCATATCCCCCCCACTCTTCATATCCCCCCCACTCTTCATATCCCCCCCACTCTTCATATCCCCCCCACTCTTCATATCCCCCCCACTCTTCATATCCCCCCCACTCTTCATATCCCCCCCACTCTTCATATCCCCCCCACTCTTCATATCCCCCCCACTCTTCATATCCCCCCCACTCTTCATATCCCCCCACTCTTCATATCCCCCCCACTCTTCATATCCCCCCCACTCTTCATATCCCCCCCACTCTTCATACCCCCCCACTCTTCATATACCCCACTCTTCATATACCCCCCCCACTCTTCATACCCCCCCACTCTTCATACCCTCCCACTCTTCATATCCCCCCCCCACTCTTCATATCCCCCCCCCACTCTTCATATCTCCCCCCCCACTCTTCATATCTCCCCCCCCACTCTTCATATCTCCCCCCCCACTCTTCATATCTCCCCCCCCACTCTTCATATCTCCCCCCCCACTCTTCATATCTCCCCCCCCACTCTTCATATCTCCCCCCCCACTCTTCATATCTCCCCCCCCACTCTTCATATCTCCCCCCCCACTCTTCATATCTCCCCCCCCACTCTTCATATCTCCCCCCCCACTCTTCATATCTCCCCCCCCACTCTTCATATCTCCCCCCCCACTCTTCATATCTCCCCCCCCACTCTTCATATCTCCCCCCCCACTCTTCATATCTCCCCCCCCACTCTTCATATCTCCCCCCCCACTCTTCATATCTCCCCCCCCACTCTTCATATCTCCCCCCCCACTCTTCATATCTCCCCCCCCACTCTTCATATCTCCCCCCCCACTCTTCATATCTCCCCCCCCACTCTTCATATCTCCCCCCCCACTCTTCATATCTCCCCCCCCACTCTTCATATCTCCCCCCCCACTCTTCATATCTCCCCCCCCACTCTTCATATCTCCCCCCCCACTCTTCATATCTCCCCCCCCACTCTTCATATCCCCCCCCTCCACTCTTCATATCTCCCCCCCCCCACTCTTCATATCCCCCCCAACTCTTCATATCCCCCCCCACTCTTCATTACCCCCCCACTATCTTCATCCCCCATCCACTCTTCATCCCCCTATTCACTCTTCATCCACCCCATTTCTCAGACTCAGCCAATGATAGCAGATCTCCAAAAACACAGCCACCGTTTGACCTCCCAATGTCAGAATCTATAATTGCCCGACGCGTTGATTTGCAGAGTCCTGGGGAAATAATGTTCAGCCTCAATATCTGGGAAGGAATTGCAAAGGAGCTCATTAACCAACTTCATTGAAGCTTTAGGGAGAGGTTTCCCCTCACACATTTCATGCTGCAACCAATAGAATAGAAAGTCAATGGTGCATCCTCCCCACCAAACCCTTCAAATAAAATCAAACTTCAGCAGCTGTGACCCTGAAAACCCCAACACTAACCAGCAGCTGACGTCTGAACTCCTTCAACTACCCTGACCTTCCCCCAGCACCGACCACCCACTGACCCCTGAACTCTCCATATATCAACCATCCGCTGACCCCTGAACTCCCACACCAGCCACCCACTGACTCCCCCCAAACGAACCACCAGCTGACCTCGGAACCTCAATCATCTGTCCAAGTTTATCTTTAAATTGGGAAATAAAATGCAAGTTTGGATTGGCAACACATACTCTCCAGACACCGGTCAGGTCCTTGAACTTGCCACGCATGTGTCAGCTGTAAATCAGGGTCAAATCTCCCTTTTACCCCTCCCCACCTAGGCTTAAATCCCAATTCCCTCCCCGCAACCCCCATGTCAAGTGCAGGTGATCTCCTAGCTGGGGATACATGTTTTGCTGCCTTGCCCAGGGAATCAACACTGATCTTGAAACCAGTGCTGATGTTTCTGGCATGGGGGATTGAGGATGGAGGTGGATGGAGGGTGTTTGCAGTGGAAGGTATGTTTTGGCAGTTACAAATACACCGGTCACAGCTTGGCAGCAAAGGATATCTGGGCTGTAAACTGATGGTTGATAGGGAAGCTCAACCACAGGCATAGCCAGGCAAGTTTATTTTATTTGATGCTGTATCTTTTTTGAATGACGATACCCAATTGATATCACATTCACACTACCAGGTCAAAGTTCACACTTAGGTTAAAGTTCACAAGAGACGTTTTCTCTTGGGCTTGCTACTTGGTGTTGTAGGCTCCGTGGAGCTGGTTCATCGGGTTCTCGGGCGATTTCATCCACTCCTTCTTCAGCATCTGCTTAAACTGAGACAAGCGCATGTTGGGATTCTCCATTTTCAATCGCGCCATGTTTGCCTCTTCGAAGGTGGCGAAGGCAGCTCGTAATCGTCGTTCAGGGTGATGGTCCACACTCTGACCCGTGCTAGAGACAGAGCGGTGACAATTAATAAGTGTACATTTTTGCTCTGAGAGCACATGAATACAAGCATTTGTAAGTACGCATGTGTGTACACATGTATGTGAATGTGTGTGCACAAGGATGTGTACATGTGATGTGTGTGCATGAATGCATTGTCAGTGTGTGTGTGTGTGTGAGAATGGGGGTGTGAGAATGGGGGTGTAATCATGAGTGTGTGTGCTGGTGCATATGAGTGCAGGTTTGTGCAAGGGTGCAAGTGAGTGAATTTGTTACTGCGTGAGCGTATGTTTGCGTGAATGTCTCATGTATGCCAGCGTGCGAGTAAGTGCAAGATTTCTGCTCTTGTTATTCGCTGTTTTTACCACCAGTCATTTAGTGCATTGAAAAATCAGAGACGAGAGAGTGCGGAATCAGGAAACCTGATCTCCAAGTCCACAGTGGAGTCACTAGGGTTACAGCAGAATAAAAGTGATAGACTTTGAGGGGCGGAGGCGGGGGGGGGGTTGAAGACAGATTAGTGAAATCAACAGAATTTAACACAGAGGTGTGCTTGAAGGAAGAATTAGCAGGAGCAACATAAATGAAAGATAATTTAACAGAGAGACCCGGGGTGCGTGTAACAAATCTTTTGAGGCTGGCATGGCCATTTGAGAAAGCGACTTAAAAAGAAATTGGATCCTTGGTTTCATTATTAGAGGAAAAGAGCACTAAACGCAAAACTTTCATAAAAACATTGCCTCGGTCTCAGTTGGGAGTACTGTGCTCAGTTCTGGACACTGCACTTCAGGAGGAAGGTCAAGGCCTCAGAGAGGATGTCAGTGGAGATTTACCAGAATGAAGTCCCTCATCCTGGTACCAGTTATGTAGAGACTGAAGAAGCCGGATTGTTCTCCTTGGAGCAGTGAATACTATGGGAGATTTAATTAAGGTTTTTGATAAGAGTAAATAAACAACTTTTCCACTGGCAGGAGGATCAGTGGCTAGAGAACACAGGTAAAATAACTGGCAAAATCTCCATGAGGGGTATCAATCCGCACAGTGATTTATTGGGATCTGGAATGTGCTGCCTGATTCAGTAGCTTTCAAATGCTTGAGGGGGAAACATTTGCAGCACTGTGGGGGAAGAGTGTGGAGTGGAATTAATTGAATCTGTCTTAAAGAGCCAACAAAGCTTAACCTTCAGAATCCAGGTATCGTTCTGGTAAAGTTACACTGCACTCCCTCCAAGGCCAGAATATCCTTCCTGAGGTGCGGTGCCCAGAACTGTTCACAGTGACTCCGGGTGTGGTCTAACCAGGGTTTTATGTAGCCGAAACAAGACTTCCACACCCTTGTACTGTAGTCCTCTAGAAGGTAGCATTGTGGTTAGCACAATTGCTTCACAGCTCCAGGGTCCCAGGTTCGATTCCTGACTTCGGTCACTGTCTGTGCGGAGTCTGCACATCCTCCCGTGTGTGCGTGGGTTTCCTCCGGGTGCTCCGGTTTCCTCCCACAGTCCAAAGATGTGCGGGGTTAGGTGGATTGGCCATACTAAATTGCCCATAGTGTCCAAAATTGCCCTGAGTGTTGGGTGGGGTTACTGGGTTATGGGGGTGTGGACCTTGGGTAGGGTGCTCTTTCCAAGAGCCGGTGCAGACTCGATGGGCCGAATGGCCTCCTTCTGCATTGTAAATTCTATGATCTAAGTGGGTAGATGGGTTGAGAAATATGGGGATGAAAGGTGGTTGAAAGGGTTAATCTGGGAGGGCGAGGCAGGTTGGTTGGGAAGGAGTACAGGCCTCTTCCCACCCCAAAACCCCCGAGCTTTTTGTCTGACTGCCAAAACAGTTTGAGGCTATTTCTGACCTGTGCTGCGTCCCTCACTTGCACGACGCATGATGTTTAAAGCCAGGAAGGATATTGCCGATCCTGCTGTAAATCAGCCGACAAAACAGAACTCACCTCAATGCAGCAATGGCATCCTCGATGGTCCTGGCATCTACATCATCCTCGTTGGGTATAATGTGATTAATATTCTCTTCCAATGGCATCTCTAGGTGGCTCAACGGTTTCACTGCAATTCAAAAATCAATAACTACCAACAATCAGACCCTGTTTATGACAGGTCACTTTAACGGGGGGGGGGGGGGAAAAAGACATGAAATTCCCTTACTCGCTTCACTGTAAGAATTAATATTGTGCCGATCAGAGTGAGGGACGTTAATGTTGGGGAAATGTTCCCTGAGCAGGTAATGCACGATTTAAGAACAGAATAAAGCTCTCTCTGTTCGCCTCACACTGGGTCATCTATCTTATTTTGCCTGATGCTTTCAGAAATATGCTGAGGTGAATCAGTCGAGGAATCCCAGGAACTATGTTCCTGTAGAGGTTCTGCAGACACATGAGTAAATGCATTCTATCATCAGAAAGTTGAGGCAGCTCGATAAATCATTCAATGTGAAGAAAGCAATGGTTCCTATATCAGGCCAGACAGAGTAGTTGACGCACCCTCTGATGAGTGTCGGATGGAGTTACTTAGTACACCGATGCTTTTCTTTAAATTTAGAGTACCCAATTATTTTCTTTTCCAATTAAGGGGCAATTTAGCGTGGCCAATCCACCTAACCTGCACATCTTTGGGTTGTGGGAATGAGACCCACACAAACACGGGGAAAATGTGCAAACTTCACACAGACAGTGACCCAGAGCCGGGAGGCAGCAGTGCTAACCACTGCACTACCGTGCCGTCTCGGTACACACTGATGCTTCACCTTTCGCATCTGAACTCAAATCCACCCAGACTAAGTCCTGCATCGAGGAAACAGCGCTGAACCCTGCCGCTAAACAACTTGCATTTATTTGGCGCTATTAATGTACTAAAGTTTCCAAAGGAGTTTCACAGGTGGGTCGTCCGTTTGACAGCGAGCCTAAGGAGACAGGGCGACAGGTGATTGAAAGCTTGAGACAGTGCGATTTCCTTCTAAAAGGGAGGAAATTCCAGGGCTTAGCCCCAGGCAGCTGAAGGCACAGTTGCCAATGGTGCGGCAATGGAAATCTGTCTAGCACAAGAGGCCAGAGCTCGAGAGGCGCAGAGGTATTGGGGGATGTAGGGCTGGAAAAGGACAAAACCACAGCAGGAATTTGAACACACAATTGAGGTGTTTGTGGATCCAAGGCCAGTGTAGGCTTGGGGGGGCTTACATTGTGACAGGGAATGTCACGCCTGTCCCAGAAAGGGACTGCCAAACTAATTTGAGTGTGCAGCAAGAGATCGATCCCAGGCACTACCACAATACCTTTTACTTCCTCTGTGCTTTGCTCTACATTTTCCTTTTTAATGGTCTCCTCGATCTGGGCCCGTGTTATCTTCGCTGGTATTACTGGTTTGGAGGCCTTTAGGTTCATGCTGCCTCCCTCCTCTTCCAGGAGTCGTTGGGTCTCTTTCTTGCGCTCCTGCTGGTCCACTCGCTTCTTCTCCTTTTCGACCTGTGAACAGAGGCCAAAAGGGGAAAGGTCGAAATGTCAATCGGCTAACAAGACAAAGGTGCAACAGAGGTCTCGAGGTCAACATGCACCGCAAAGGTCATTGGACATGTGGCTCACTTGACTTTTGTGGGGGGGGGGGGGGGGGGGGGGTGGAATAAGGCAGTCTTAAACTCCAAACAGTAGCAAGTGATAAAGGCAGAAATAAAGAATCCAAATAATCAGGACCTGCATCTTGTTTAAGATAAACGTAGAGAAGGTGCTTCCGACTTGTGCGAAAGCCCAGAATATAAAAAGCGACATCAATAAATCCAATCAGGAATTCAAGAGAAATTACTTTACCAGAGAGTGGTGGGAATGTGGGACTCGCTGCCATAGGGAGTGGTTTGGGTGACTAGTATGGATACATTTAAGGGAAAACTGGATAAACACATGAGGGAGAAAGGGTTAGAAGCACATGCTGATGATGATGCGGAGGTGATGGGTCGGAAGGAACTCATGTCGAGGATAAAGACCAGCAAAGATCACTTGGGAAGAACGGCCCGTTTAATGCTGTAAATTTAACTGTAATACTTTCATATGAAAACAGAGTACCTAAGGCCCTCTCCTACATAAAGTTCCTCTGGTCTCCGGCATCGTTATCATGTTGAGTATAAACAATGCATGGAATGGAAGATCTTCAACCACAAGATACAGAAGCAGAATTGGGCCAGTTGGCCCATTGAGTCTGCACCGCATTCTTCCACCTTCCATCTCAGGCATACAGTCTCCCATCAAACACTCCCAGGACAGGTACAGCACAGGGTTAGATACAGAGTAAAGCTCCCTCTACACTGCCCCCATCAAACACTCCAGGACAGGTACAGCACAGGGTTAGGTACAGAGTACAGATCCTCTACACTGTCCCCATCAAACACTCCCAGGACAGGTACAGCACAGGGTTAGATACAGAGTAATGCTCCCTCTACACTGTCCCCATCAAACACTCCCAGGACAGGTACAGCACAGGGTTAGATACAGAGTAAAGCTCCCTCTACACTGTCCCATCAAACACTCCCAGGACAGGTACAGCACAGGGTTAGATACAGAGTAAAGCTCCCTCTACACTGCCCCCATCAAACACTCCCAGGACAGGTACAGCACAGGGTTAGATACAGAGTAAAGCTCCCTCTACACTGCCCCCCATCAAACACTCCCAGGACAGGTACAGCATGGGGTTAGATACAGAGTAAAGCTCCCTCTACACTGTCCCCATCAAACACTCCCAGGACAGGTAAAGCATGGGGTTAGATACAGAGTACAGATCCTCTACACTGTCCCCATCAAACACTCCCAGGACAGGTACAGCACAGGGTTAGATACAGAGTAATGCTCCCTCTACACTGTCCCCATCAAACACTCCCAGGACAGGTACAGCACAGTGTTAGGTACAGGATAATGCTCCCTCCAATTAATCTCAATGTGTCCTCGTGCCTTTCTGGAAGGAGCTGCTCCTACTTGACTCTGAGATATTTTACATACTGCCTCAGTCCCTCCAAGCAAAGTGATGATTTGGTGCTAAATTAATTATTATTCATACGTGGGAACCAATGAAAAGATTGAAACTGTTCAAACTTATTTCACGTTCTCCCACGTATCCTGGGGCCAATATTTATCCCTCAAAATTGCTGCTAAAAGAGATTAACAGGATATTATTGCTTCACTGTGAGTGGGAGCTAGCTGTGTGCAGGTTGACTGCTGTGTTTTCCACATTACAGCAGGGACTACACTTCAAAGAAGTACTTCATTGGCTGTAAAGCACTTTCGGACATCCTGAGGTCTGTAAGCCGCTATAGAATTTCAAGTCTTTCTTTGTATGAAAACAAATTGGGGCTGGATCATTCCTGGGTGAATTTTAACTTGGTGATGGAAGCAACAAGCAGGGACGTATTGCCGGAGGATGGGTTAGCGATTCTAGAAGGGCAGAGTGCCCAGTCTAGGTTAGATTGCACCTTTTTAATTTGGTGAAGAGGAAATGTGGAGAGGGTTTGTTGGAATCTGCATTGTATATTCATGAAGGAAAGGATCAGTTGCACAAAAGGTTGGACGTAATACGAGACTCCTCTCCCGGATTCACTACTTCTTAAAACCCAAGGCTATGGAGTGATTAAGGAAAAGCACCGGTCAAAGCTCATTAGTATAACAAGGAGCACAAGGGGCAGCTTCCTGAAAAATTCAAGAGCGACATGGTTAGAGGATCAGCATTAGTTGTTTACTGTAACATGGAGCCAGCTACTGCTGCACCTTGCGATATCCGAACTTGATGGGACAGCCACTCTACTCTTAGCCTCCAGCCCGGGAACGGGCAGAATAAGTGCATCGCTCACTCCGTTGCTAAATTATCTGTAAGAAGTCTCACAATACCAGGTTAAAGGCCAACAGGTTTATTTGAAATCACAAGCTTTCGGAGCACTGCTCCTTCATCCGGTTTCATCAGATTTCAAATAAACTTGTTGGGACTTTAACCTGGAGTCGTGAGACTTCTCACTGTGCCCACTCCACTCCAGTGCCGGCATCTCCACATCATGGCTAAATTATCAGACTGTACATCCGACATCCAGCACTGGATTAGCAGGAAACTCATTCAATCAAAAACTAGGAAGACTGGGGGCGGCACGGAGGCACAGTGGTTAGCATTGCTACCTCGCGGCGCCGAGGACCCAGGTTCGATCCTGGCCCCACACATTCTTCCCGTGTCTGCGTGGGTCTCACCCCCACAACCCAGAGATGTGCCTGGCAGGTGAATTGGCCACGCTAAATTGCCCCTCATACTTTAATTTTTTTTTTAAACTAGGAAGACCAAAGCCATTGTTTTCAATTCTCATTTCAAACTCCGTTCCCTGGCTACAAACCTCATCCCTCTGCTTTGCGGAAAGGCAGTCTGTTCGCAACCTCAGTGTCATGTCTGATCCCGAGATGAGCTTTCACCAGATTCATGGCACCACTAAGACTTTTTAAAATAAATTTAGTGTATCCAATTCTTTTTTTCCAATTAAGGGGCAATTTAGCGTGGCCAATCCACCAACCCTGCACATCTTTGGGTTGTGGGGGGTTAGAACCATAGACTAGGGGAGAATGTGCAAACTCCACACGGACAGTGACCCAGAGCCGGGATCGAACCTGGGTCATAGATTTCATAGAACTTACAGTGCAGAAGGAAGGCATTCAGCCCATCGAGTCTGCACCGTCCCTTGGAAAGAGCACCCTTCTTAAGCCCACACCTACACCCCATCCACATAACCCAGTATCCCCACCTAATCTTTTGGACACTCTGGGGCAATTTATCACGGCCAATCCACCTGCACATCTTTGGACTGTGGGAGGAAACCGAAGCACCTGGAGGAAACCCACGCAGACACGCCGGAATTGAACCCTGGAGCCGTGAGGCAGCAGTTCTAACCACTGTGCCACCGTGGTGCCCGTGGCATCACTAAGGCCACTTGTTTCCACCTCTGTAATATCTCCCAGCTTTAACCTTCACAACTCATCTGCAGCTGAAACCCTCATTCAGGCCTTCAATGTCACCAATAGTTGAAGCAGCTCTGCCACCCAGTGGCCATTGCCTACAGCTGCAAATATTCACAACCTGACATGCAGTTAATGATACTGTAAACCCAATATCTGCAGCAGTGGGTTTTCTTAACTGCCTCGGGTGTTTCAGATGTGCTGCCTCTTGGGTGTTTGTATGTCACAGGCAGCCTGTGCTAAAAATACTCTGCAGCTGACAAGAACGGGCTTACATTTATATAGAGTTGCGCCTTTCATCGCTTCAAAGCAGTTCGGAGACAACAGGTTTTTAAAAAAGATTTTTTAAGTTGTTATGCAACGCAATTATGGCAGCCAAATGGTGCACGGTAAGAGCAGATAGATAATGATGAGGATGTTGGAGGAGGATGGTGTGGGTCAACTGTGTCACAGATAGAAAATGAGTGAGTATTTTAGAGTTCCTGGTTGAGAATAAATAGACATCAGGACTGTGTGTGGGTTTTGGGGGGATTTCACCTTCCCTTCTTTGAAATAACATCTTCTGGTCTTTCACTTTTCATCCAAGAGCGCAGATACAGCTTCAGTATAACATCTCATCCAAAAATGGTGCTTCCTGCAGTGCTGCACCCTCTCTGTATTTCTACTGTCTTGGGAGTGTTTGGTGGGACAGTGCAGAGGGAGCTTTACTCTGTATCTAACCCCGTGCTGTACCTGTTCTGCGAGTGTTTGGTGAGACAGTGTAGCGGGAGCTTTACGCTATATCTAACCCCATGCTGTACCTGTCCTGGGAGTGTTTGGTGAGACAGTGTAGCGGGAGCTTTACCCTGTATCTAACCCCATGCTGTACCTGTCCTGGGAGTGTTTGATGGGGACAGTGTAGAGGGAGTTTACTCTGTATCTAACCCCGTGCTGCACCTGTCCTGCGAGTGTTTGGTGGGACAGTGTAGCGGGAGCTTTACTCCGTATCTAACCCCGTGCTGTACCAGTCCTGGGAGTGTTTGGTGGGACAATGCCACACTGGGTGAGAACAGTTAACTTCACAGACACTGGAAACTGGGCTCACTCGGTGTGGGGCTCAGCCTGGAACAAAAAAACAAAAAGTGTGAGTTTGATGGGAGATTTGCGACCAGATAATGCACCTTTCGCTGCTCTTTCCTCGCCACGTGTTTGTCATCATCTTTCCAGTAAGCGTCTTCAAGCTCCTGCTGCCGCTTTGCATCCGCTGCTGCCTTCTGCTCTGCTTTCCGAGCCCGGGCAGCTGCTGATTTACTGTTTTCTCCCTGAAACTTCTTGGGCATCCCTCCGCCGCCACCTGCCAAAAGGAAGGGAACAGGATTCAGACCAGAAATACCGGGGCTGGCAAGATAACAGGGAACACTCTTTTGTTGTGTTGGGCACAAAATCAGAGTCATGACCACACAGCATTTGCTTAGAAAAGAAAGACCTGCATTTTTATAGCGTTTGTCATAGGGGGCGGCACGGTAGCACTGTTGCTTCACAGTGCCAAGGACTCCATTCGATTCCCGGCTTGGGTCACTGTCTGTGCGGAGTCTGCACATTCCCCCCCGTGTCTGCGTGGGTTTCCCCCGGGTGCTCCGGTTTCCTCCCACAAGTCCCGAAAGACGTGCTTAAGTGAATTGGACATTCTGTATTCTCAGTGTACCCAAACAGGCGCCGTAGTGGATTTTCACAGTAACTTCATTGCAGTGTTAATGTAAGCCTACTTGTGACAATAAAGATTATTATTATTTTCCATCAACCACTAAATGTCTCAAAGCGCTCTGCAGCCAATGAATGCTTTTGAAGTGTACATAGAACAGTACAGCACAGAACAGGCCCTTCGGCCCTCGATGTTGTGCCGAGCTTTGTCCCAAACCAAGATCAAGCTATCCCACTCCCTGTAATTCTGGTGTGCTCCATGTGCCTATCCAATAACCGCTTGAAAGTTCCTAAGTGTCCAACTCCACTATCACAGCAGGCAGTTCATTCCACACCCTAACCACTCTCGAGTAAAGAACCTACCTCGGACATCCCTCCTATATCTCCCACCCTGAACCTTATAGTTATGCCCCCTTGTAACAGCTGCATCCACCCGAGGAAATAGTCTCTGAACGTCCACTGTATCTATCCTCCTCATCATCTTATAAACCTCTATCAAGTCGCCTCTCATCCTCTTTCGCTCCAATGAGAAAAGCCCTAGCTCCCTCAACCGTTCCTCATAAAACCTACCCTCCAATCCAGCTGTAGTCATTCCACAAATTCCTTTTCTTGCATCCACTACCAACCTGATTTTCCCAGTCCACCTGCATATTGAAATCCCCAATGACTACTCGCAGTTGTAGGAATCATGGCAGCAAATTTGGAGACTGCAAACCCTCACGGCAACGTGCTAATGACCAGATGGTCTGAATGTACAATGTTGATCAAGGGATAAATGTTAGCCTGAACACTGGGGGAGAAGCTCCCCCTGCTCTTCTTCAACATTGAGATCTTTTACTTTCACTGCAGTGGACAGACTGGTTTTAATGTCTAATCTGAACTACCACCTCCAACAGACAGGCTCAAGCCACACAGCAGGATTTGAGCACAGCATTTAAGACTTACACTGCCTCATTACTGCAACGGAATGTCAGCCCTGGATTCAGTGCTCAAGTCGTGAAATGGAGCCCGAACCTGGAATCGCATGACTCTAGAGGCAAGTGTGATACCAATTGAACAACAGCCGGTATAAAACAGCCAAAATTAAAGCAACCACACAGATGGGGAGGTCCAAGAGGATGTAGTGGCATGCAGAATGTGAAGTCATCCCAAGCCCGCCACAACTCACAGGGAAGGGGTCAGGAAATGCCAGATCCAGAAGTTTTAAAAAACAAGGAAGTTGTCATTGTTATGATCCCAGCTAATGTTAGACTGTAACTTTTTTTAAAAATGTATTTTTATTACAAACATGTATCAAAACAGGACGGTGCAGACTCGATGGGCTGAATGGCTTCCTTCTACTGCAAGTTCTATGAAATCTATGAAACACAAACACCACGGGAAACACACTTCCCAGCTATCAACTATAGAGTCGTACAAGTTTTTCCCCTTCCCCCCACTCCACCCCCTGCATAGAACAGCTCCTCAAACAGACACAAATATCACCCACCTTTTCTCAAACCCCTCTGCAGAGCCCCTTAACTCATACTTTATCTTCTCCAACAGCAGGAAATAGTACAGATCACCCAACCAAGCCGCTACCCCCGGTGGCGATGTCGACTGCCACTCCAGCAAAATTCGCCGCCGTGCAATCGGAGAGGCGAAGGCCAAGACATCCGGCTTCTCTGAAACCTCAAATATCGCCAAAGGGTCTGGGTCCACCTCCTCCTCCAATATCCTGGCCAAGACCGCGAACACTCCTGCCCAGAATCTTCCCCAAACGTGTGCGCGTGATTCACTGGCCCCCGCCCACATCTCTCTCACTCATGCTACCCCCTGGAAGAACCCACTCATTCTCGCCCAAGTCATATGCACCCTGTGCACCACCTTAAACTGTATCAGGCTCATCCTTGCACAAGAGGATGCTTACCCTAAGCAGTGCCTCACTCCATACTTCCCAATTGATCTCTCCTCCCAACTCCCCATCCCATTTCTCCTTGATTTTGATCGATTATTATTTTTGGTTTAGCAAGGTTGATGAGTTGCAGGACTGCCGATTAACTTTTAACAAAAGAATAAAATATTTATTAAACAAGAAAAGGTTAACTCGAATGCACTCCTCCTTTGCCCCAGCTATATCTTTATAAGGATAACACTCAATACTAAATATGTCTTATCCTCTAATGTTCTAACGTTTGAAGTACACAGTCCATGTGAACCAATAGGTGAAATGTGGTCAGACACACCACACTCTGAAACCAAGTGACAGACATCACCCAAAACAACTATGTGGATTTCTCATCAAATTCCAGCCCCCTCCCCGCCTGCCGAAATGCTTGTCGCACTGTGATCTAACTGGTCTCACTAGAACTCTGGCATTCGCATGAGGATTTCTAAACTCCACTCTCGAAGAACACACTTTGGAATTTTTTCCCACACAAGGCTCTTCTGAGAGTTGATTTCTTTTGGGTTATTTGCTTCCAGCTGAACTCAAATGCTCCTGCTTTTCAGTCTCTTTTTTTACCCCCGTGATTGCTTTTATGTCATAAACCCTTAATTACAATTCAGGCAAAGTTGAAAGTGAAACTAAAACCTATGGACATGCAAGCATTTTTGTTTAAGCTGAAGTTAACGGAAGTTTTAACCCTTTCTTAGCACACAAATTAAGCTAAACTTATACCGTATTTCCGATACTCACAATACAAATTACTTAAACCAGCTCTATTTCCAAACATAGTAAACCTTTTTTAAACCACTGGGTTTGATCCCCGCTGGATGATGTCCAAATCTAGGCTTTAAGAAGGCAAAGGGCTTGGAGAATATGCAGAGGAGATTTACTAAAACAGCACTAGGGATGGGGAACTCAAGTTATAGATTTAGATTTGTCACGTGTACCGAGTTACAGTGAAAAGTATTGTTCTGCGTACAGTCTAGGTAGATCGTTCCATGAATGAAAAACATAGGATATAAATACACAATATAAATACATAGACATTGGGCCACGCATCGCACCCCCCCCTCCCTCTCCCCCCTCCCCCCTCTCTCCCCGAGTTCAAATCTGGAATGCATTACCTAAAACTTTGGCGAAATCAGATTCTATTGGAACTTTGAAAAGGGGGCTAAATATGAAACATTGAAAATAGGAGCCATTCAGCCCTCGTGAGCCTGCTCCACCATTCAGTATGATCATGGCTGATACTCTATCTCAACACTATACCTCTCCACGCTTTCCCCATAGCCCTTGATGCCTTTGAAGAGGATCAATTTGCAGGGTTATGTGGAAATGTTTGGGGTGAGGGACTAAATTTGACATCACAGACAATGTTGTATTTATGTGCTACCGTTAAGATAGTGAAATAATCAACAGCAGACTGATGATTAGTTATTTTTGTTCATAGAAATTTAGAGTACCCAATTAAGGGGCAATTTAGCGTGGCCAATTCACCTACCCTGCACATCTTTGGATTGTCGGGGTGAAACCCACGCAGACACGGGGAGAATATGGGAACTCCACACGGAGAGTGACCCAAGGCCGGAATCGAACCCAGGTGCTCAGCGCCTTTGGCAGCAGTGCTAACTACTGCATCACCGTGCCGCCCGACTGATGTTTAGTCAGGTGAAAATTTGAGAAAAACAGTATAAAAATGCAAGTCATACCCCGACCTGCTGCCGGAGAAGAAACTCCAGGAAACATAGCACAGCCGGAGGTCAGAAAGCATAGAATGAGTTGGCACTATTGACAAATTAGAGACTGAAAGTAGAAAGGGTGGGTCCAGACGAGAAAAACACAAACCGTAGAGAATCTTACTCTGCTGTGCAAACAATATAGATCAAACATTGTGAAAGAAATGGAAAGTATAGAGGAGATGGATAAAACAGAATTTTACGGGACGAGGCCATTCGGTCCTTTGTGTCTGTGCTGGCCCCAGTGCTGTACTCCAGTGCTATACAGCGACAGACCCGTCCCCACCAGTACTGTACTCCAGTGTTATACAGTGACAGACCCGTCCCCACCAGTACTGTACCCCAGTGTTATACAGTGACAGACCACTCCCCACCAGTACTGTACCACAGTGTTATACAGTATCAGACCCCTCCCCACCAGTACTGTACCCCAGTGTTATACAGTGACAGACCCCTCCCCACCAGTACTGTACCCCAGTGTTATACAGTGACAGACCCCTCCCCACCAGTACTGTACCCCAGTGTTATAGTGACAGACCAGTCCCCACCAGTACTGTACCCCAGTGTTACACAGTGACAGACCCATCCCCACCAGTACTGTACCCCAGTGTTACACAGTGTCAGACCTGTCCCCACCAGTACTGTACCCCAGTGTTGTACAGTGACAGACCCGTCCCCACCAGTACTGTACCCCAGTGTTATACAGTGACAGACCCCTCCCCACCAGTACTGTACCCCAGTGTTATACAGTGACAGACCCGTCCACACCAGTATTGTACCCCAGTGTTACACAGTGACAGACCCATCCCCACCAGTACTGTACCCCAGTGTTACACAGTGACAGACCCATCCCCACCAGTACTGTACCCCAGTGTTATACAGTGTCAGACCTGTCCCCACCAGTACTGTACCCCAGTGTTGTACAGTGACAGACAAGTCCCCACCAGTACTGGACCCCATTTATACTGTGACAGACCCATCCCCACCAATACTGTACCCCAGTGTTATACAGCGACAGACCCCTCCCCACCAGTACTGTACCCGTGTTATACAGCGACAGACCCCTCCCCACCAGTACCGTACCCCAGTTATACAGTGACAAACCCATCCCCACCAGTACTGTACCCCAGTGTTATACAGTGACAGACCCGTGCCCACCAGTACTGTACCCCAGTGTTATACAGTGACAGACCCCTCCCCACCAGTACTGTACCCCATTTATACAGTGACAGACCTGTCCCTACCAGTACTGTACCCCAGTTATACAGTGACAGACCGGTCCCCACCAGTACTGTACCCCAGTGTTATACAGCGACAGACCCCCCTCCCCACCAGTACTGTACCCCCGTTATACAGTGACAGACCCATCCCCACCAGTACTGTACCCCAGTGTTATACAGTGACAGACCCGTCCCCACCAGTACTGTACCCCAGTGTTATACAGTGACAGACCCTCCCCACCAGTACTGTACCCCAGTGTTATACAGTGACAGACCCCTCCCCACCAGTACTGTACCCCAGTGTTATACAGTGACAGACCCCTCCCCACCAGTACTGTGCCCCAGTGTTATACAGTGACAGACCCCTCCCCACCAGTACTGTACCCCAGTGTTATACAGTGACAGACCCCTCCCCACCAGTACTGTACCCCAGTGTTATACAGTGACAGACCCCTCCCCACCAGTACTGTACCCCAGTGTTATAGTGACAGACCAGTCCCCACCAGTACTGTACCCCAGTGTTACACAGTGACAGACCCATCCCCACCAGTACTGTACCTCAGTGTTACACAGTGTCAGACCTGTCCCCACCAGTACTGTACCCCAGTGTTGTACAGTGACAGACCCGTCCCCACCAGTACTGTACCCCAGTGTTATACAGTGACAGACCCCTCCCCACCAGTACTGTACGCCAGTGTTATACAGTGACAGACCCGTCCACACCAGTATTGTACCCCAGTGTTACACAGTGACAGACCCATCCCCACCAGTACTGTACCCCAGTGTTACACAGTGACAGACCCATCCCCACCAGTACTGTACCCCAGTGTTATACAGTGTCAGACCTGTCCCCACCAGTACTGTACCCGTGTTATACAGCGACAGACCCCTCCCCACCAGTACCGTACCCCAGTTATACAGTGACAAACCCATCCCCACCAGTACTGTACCCCAGTGTTATACAGTGACAGACCCGTGCCCACCAGTACTGTACCCCAGTGTTATACAGTGACAGACCCCTCCCCACCAGTACTGTACCCCATTTATACAGTGACAGACCTGTCCCTACCAGTACTGTACCCCAGTTATACAGTGACAGACCGGTCCCCACCAGTACTGTACCCCAGTGTTATACAGCGACAGACCCCCCTCCCCACCAGTACTGTACCCCCGTTATACAGTGACAGACCCATCCCCACCAGTACTGTACCCCAGTGTTATACAGTGACAGACCCGTCCCCACCAGTACTGTACCCCAGTGTTATACAGTGACAGACCCGCCCCACCAGTACTGTACTCCAGTGTTATACAGTGACAGACCCCTCCCCACCAGTACTGTACCCCAGTGTTATACAGTGACAGACCCCTCCCCACCAGTACTGTACCCCAGTGTTATACAGTGACAGACCCCTCCCCACCAGTACTGTACCCCAGTGTTATACAGTGACAGACCCCTCCCCACCAGTACTGTACCCCAGTGTTATACAGTGACAGACCCCTCCCCACCAGTACTGTACGCCAGTGTTATACAGTGACAGACCCGTCCACACCAGTATTGTACCCCAGTGTTACACAGTGACAGACCCATCCCCACCAGTACTGTACCCCAGTGTTACACAGTGACAGACCCATCCCCACCAGTACTGTACCCCAGTGTTATACAGTGTCAGACCTGTCCCCACCAGTACTGTACCCCAGTGTTGTACAGTGACAGACAAGTCCCCACCAGTACTGTACTCCAGTGTTATACGGCGACAGACCCATCTCCACCAGTACTGTAGCCTAGTATTATACAGCGCCAGACGCCTCCCCACCAGTACTGTACCCCAGTGTTATACAGCGACAGACCCCTCCCCACCAGTACTGTACCACAGTGTTATACAGCGACAGATCCCTCCCCACCAGTACTGGACCCCATTTATACTGTGACAGACCCGTCCCCACCAATACTGTACCCCAGTGTTATACAGCGACAGACCCCTCCCCACCAGTACTGTACCCGTGTTATACAGCGACAGACCCCTCCCCACCAGTACCGTACCCCAGTTATACAGTGACAAACCCATCCCCACCAGTACTGTACCCCAGTGTTATACAGTGACAGACCCATGCCCACCAGTACTGTACCCCAGTGTTATACAGTGACAGACCCGTCCCCACCAGTACTGTACCCCAGTGTTATACAGCGACAGACCCCTCCCCACCAGTACTGTACCCCATTTATACAGTGACAGACCTGTCCCTACCAGTACTGTACCCCAGTTATACAGTGACAGACCGGTCCCCACCAGTACTGTACCCCAGTGTTATACAGCGACAGACCCCCCTCCCCACCAGTACTGTACCCCCGTTATACAGTGACAGACCCATTCCCACCAGTACTGTACCCCAGTGTCATACAGTGACAGACCTGTCCCTACCAGTACTGTACCCCAGTTATACAGTGACAGACCGGTCCCCACCAGTACTGTACCCTAGTGTTACACAGCGACAGACCCCCTCCCAACCAGTACTGTACCCCCGTTATACAGTGACAGACCCATCCCCACCAGTACTGTACCCCAGTGTTATACAGTGACAGAACGGTCCCCACCAGTACTGTACCCCAGTGTTATACAGTGACAGACCCTTTCCCACCCGTACTGTACCCCAGTGTTATACAGTGACAGACCCATCCCCACCAGTACTGTACCCCAGTGTTATACAGTGACAGACGCGCCCCCACCAGTACTGTACCCCAGTGTTATACAGTGACAGACCCATCCCCACCAGTACTGTACCCCAGTGTTATACAGCAACAGACCCGCCCCCACCAGTACTGTACCCCAGTGCTATACTGCGACAGACCCCTCCCCACCAGTACTGTACCCCAGGGTTATACAGTGACAGGTCTGTCCCCACCAGTACTGTGCCCCAGTGTCATACAGTGACAGACCCTTCCCCAACAGTACTGTACCCTAGTGTTATACAGCAACAGACCCCTCCAACAGTACTGTACCCCAGTGTTATACAGCGATAGACCCCTCCCCAACAGTACTGTACCCCAGTGTTATATAGCGATAGACCCTTCCCCACCAGTACTGTACCCCAGTGTTATACAGCAACAGACCCCTCCCCAACAGTACTGCACCCCAGTGTTATACAGCGATAGACCCTTCCCCACCAGTACTGTACCCCAGTGTTATACTGCGACAGACCCGTCCCCACCAGTCCTGTACCCCAGTGTTATAAAGTGACAGACCCCTCCCCACCAGTACTGTACCCCAGTGTTATGCAGCGACAGACTTGTTCCCACCAGTCCTGTACCCCAGTGTTATACAGAGACAGACCCTTCCCCACCAGTACTGTACCCTAGTGTTATACAGCGACAGACCCCTCCCCACCAGTACTGTACCCCAGTGTTATGCAGCGACAGACTTTTTCCCACCAGTCCTGTACCCCAGTGTTATACAGTGACAGACCCATCCCCACCAGTACTGTACCCCAGTGATACACAGTGACAGACCCGTCCCCACCAGTCCTGTACCCCAGTGCTGTACTGCGACAGGCCCCTCCCCACCAGTACTGTACCCCAGTGTTATACAGTGACAGACCCCTCCCCACCAGTACTGTACCCCAGTGTTATACAGTGACAGACCCGTCCTCACCAGTCCTGTACCCCAGTGTTATAAAGTGACAGACCCCTCCCCACCAGTACTGTACCCTGGCGTTATACTGTGACAGACCCGTCCCCACCAGTCCTGTACCCCAGTGTTATACAGTGACATACCCCTCCCCACCAGTCCTGTACCCCAGTGTTATACAGTGACAGACCCTTCCCCACCAGTACTGTACCCTGGTGTTATACTGTGACAGACCAGTCCTGTACCCCAGTGTTATACAGTGACAGACCCCTCCACACCAGTACTGTACCCCAGGGTTATAGTGACAGACCGGTCCCCACCAGTACTGTACCCCAGTGTTATACAGTGACAGACCCGTCCCCACCAGTACTGTACCCCAGTGTTATACAGTGACAGACCCGTCCCCACCAGTACTGTACCCCAGTGTTATACAGTGACAGACCCGTCCCCACCAGTACTGTACTCCAGTGTTATACAGTGACAGACCCGTCCCCACCAGTACTGTACCCCAGTGTTATACAGTGACAGACCCGTCCCCACCAGTACTGTACCCCAGTGTTATAGTGACAGATCCATGTTGTACAGTGACTGAACTCTGAAGTACTTTGTAACAACTCAATGGTGTGAAGGACTGTGTTTTAATGAAAGTTTGCTTTTTGAACGTAAAAATACTGAACAGAAGAGCATGTGACGCCCCAACACTGGTGCTAATGTGCTTATGTTTGGAATATATTGCGCACTGCTTTCTAATCCGGATTGCTTTCACTGACAAATGCTTACTCATCTCCTTTGTGATATTTTAAACACCATATGCCTTACAAACATTGTTAAATAAATTCAGCAGCTTTGTTAAAATCCCCCATTGTAAGACACACCTGGATGTGGTGTTTGCCTCCAGTATGGGCTTCCTACCACATGTCTGCACCATCACCATGATTGTCCGCTCCCACCTCTGTAACATTGGCCAGCTTCATGTTTGCCTCAGATATTCTTCCTGCTTAAACCTTCATCCGTGCCTTTGTTACCCGAGGGTTTGACGATTCCAATACTCTCCTGATTGGATTGGCCTCCCATCTTCCATTCTCCATAAACCTGAGCTCACCCAAAACATTGTTGCCCCTGCTCTTACTCGCGCTAAGATTTGTCCATCCGTCATTCCCGTGCTTGCTGATCTATAGTGACTCCTGGTTAAGCAACAACTTGAATGTGAAATTCACATGTTGTTTTCCAAATCCCTCCATGATTGCTCCCTCGCTACCTCCTATTTTGACCTCTTGCAATTTTAATTGCTCCATTATTGGAGGCTGTGTCTTCAATTGCCCTGGAATTCCCTCCCTAAACTTCTTCCCTCTCTCCTCCTTTAAGACACGCCTTAAAACTTACTGCTTTCACCATGCTGTTGGTCATCTGATCGAATATCTTCCTTTACGGCTCAATGTCAAATTTTGTCTCAGTGCCCCCTGTGAATCACCTCAGGGTGTGAAAGGTGCAATACCAATGCGACTTATAATACAGAGTTATTGAATTGCTGCATCAGACTTCAGTCTCTTGTTAGAAAATGGGATCTTGCTCCCAACCTCCATGCAAGTCTCAAGGAATTGCCAGATTTGCATTGTGAATACGAATTAAACCTGGAACAGAAAGCCAAGGCTGGTATTTCACAGCGGAAGGACCTTGTCAATCATGTATGTTAGGCGACTCATTCTGAGAGGCCCAGAAGGTAACAAATGAAATTGTACGGTCTCACTCCTGCAGTTAGGAAATTATTCCTGGAAGATTTAAAAACACATACTTTTTAAGTCTTTCTCTGCTTAATTCAATATTTCTTTCTCTGCTTTTTATTTAGTTTCTGTGTCTAATCTGACACGATTTCAGGCTACTCCAACCCTTTCGCTCCCAGGACAATATTTGCATTTTTTTCATACTCAAGGGGCTGATGTGTAAATTCCAGAAAGATAAAAGTTTGGCAAAACAATGAAGTGAATTTCAGAAAAAGCTGAGGTTCTAAGGGAAGAAACAATTGCTGGAACTAGTTTAAAGTAATGTCGTAGCAATAAATTGAGTTTTTAAAAAGTAAAAGCAATAAAAATGACCAGAATGTTGGAGGTTCAGTGTGAGGGCACGTGCACTCACCCCCAGCCACTCACTCTTTTAACACCCACACTTACAGTCACCCCAACACACGGTCACCATCCCTCTTCTTCTTCCCATCCCCCCCCGGTCACCACCAATTAGAGGCTGTTTCGCTCGCTCAATGCTGCTAATAGGTTCCCTAGTCAGCTTATCTGCAGCAATCGCGGGGCAAGAACCAGTCTGCGGTTGGAGGAGCAGGTCCAAGAGGAATCTTGCATTGAAACTCAACTGGTTTACAGGAATTTGAAAAACATGCCTCAGCGGAGCAGAGTGGCTTCGGAATCTGCACCCCAGCCTCTGAGATCTGATTTCCTTCTCTATCTTTCTTATGTTTCTTTCTCCATCCTTCAATCTCATGGGCTAGGAGACCTGCTAATGGTCCTGTTGTTTATGAAGATCTCAGATGCCCTATTAACACACCTCCCGCAAGTTACACTGCAAATGTAGAGCTGATGGGAGGCAATTAATATCCACTTCACAAACTGACTATCTCCAGCAAAATCTTGAGCATTGTTTGACTTCTATATATTAATAACCTTTAAAATAACAAGACCCAATAAGACCTCTCCTGAGCCTTATATCTCCAACATCAGCACTTGGAGCGAATGAAACAAAGTGTCTGCTTCATCATTCAGATTCTGATCTAAAGCTTAGTTGGCCCGTCAATTATCTCCATCTTTGTCTACTTCTGTCTGATTATGTGGAACACCAGGAAGCGTTTTCTACTTTACAGGCACAAAACAAAAACTAGCTCTAGTTTTGGAAATTTGCTGCAGAACCTGTTCTCTACAAAGCACTGTGCTGTGGAATCCCAGAATTACTTAAGGTCTAAGATACAGCACTAAGAGAGCAGAAAGAAAGACTTGCATTTTTATAATGACTATTGTAATTTCACAATATCCCATTACAGCCTCCCATATGAAGCGTAGACACTGTTGTAATGTAGGAAACACTGCAGCCAATTTTTACACAGAAAGCTCCCACAAATATCTAGTCATTGATTTTTTTACAGCACAGAAAGAGGCCCTTCGGCCCACCATGTCTATGCCAGCCATCAAGCACCAATCTACTCTAATCCCACTTTCCAGCACTTGGCCTGTAGCCTTGTATTCTACATTTCAAGTGATTATCTAAATACTTGTTCCCACCTCCATCTTCAGACAGTGAGTTCCAGATTCCTAGCACCCTCTGGGTGAAAACGTTTTTCCTCAAATCTCCTCTACATCTCCTGTCCCTTACCTTAAATCTATGCCCCCTGGTTATTGACCCCTCCGCTAAGGGAAAAAGTTCCTTCCTATCCACCCTGCATGTGCCCCTCATCATTTTATACATCTCAAGAGGTCCCCCCTCAGCCCTCCCTGCTCCAATGAAAACAACCCCAGCCTATCCAATGTCTCTCGATGGCTGAAATGCTCCAGCTTAGACAACATGCTGGTGAATCTCCTCTGCACCCACTCTCGTGCAATCACTTCATTCCGATATAGTGCGGCGACCAGAACTACACACAGCACTCCAGCTGGGGCATTTTATACAGCTCCATAACCTCCCTGTTCTGATATTCAATGCCTCATCGAATAAAGGCAAGAATCCCATATGCCTTCTTAACCACCTTATCTACCTGTTCTGCTGTTTTCAGGAATCTATGGACATGCACCCCAAGGCCACTCTGGTCCTTTGTACTTCCTAAGGTCCAACCAATTATTGTATATTCCCGTGCCTTATCAGTGATCCCAAAAATGCATCACCACACACTCTTCAGGGTTAAATTCCATTTGCCACTGTCTGCCCAGCTAAACAGCCCGCCTATGTTGTCTGTAATCTCAGACTTTTCTCCGCGATATTTACCACAACATCAATTTTTGTGTCATCTGTAAACTTACTGATCATACCTTCTACATTCACATCCAGATCGTGAATATGCACTACAATCAGCAAGGGACACAGCACCGATCCCTGCAGAACACCACTGGACATAGGCTTCCAGTCACAAAAACAAAATTTGACCATCACCCTCTGTCTCCTGCCACTAAACAAATTTTGGATCCAATTTGCCAGGAATCCCATGGGATCTTAACTCCCTGACCAGTCTCCCATGCAAGACCTTGTCAAAAGCCTTACTGAAGTCCATGTACAGTAAGAAGTCTTACAACACCAGGTTAAAGTCCAACAGGTTTGTTTCAAACATTAGCTTTCGGAGCACTGCTCCTTCCTCAGGTGAATGAAGAGGTATATTATATACCTCTTCATTCATCTGAGGAAGGAGCAGTGCTCCGAAAGCTAGTGTTTGAAACAAACCTGTTGGACTTTAACCTGGTGTTGTAAGACTTCTTACTGTGCTCACCCCAGTCCAACGCCGGCATCTCCACATCATGAAGTCCATGTAGACCAAATAAACTGCAACAATCTCATCTACACACCTAGTCATCTCAAAAAATTCAATCAAATTTGTAGGACATAATTTCCCTTTGGCAAAGCCACGCTGACTATCCTTGATTAATCTATGCCTCCCAAGTGGAGATTCAGTCGCTCAGAATTTTTTCCAATAGTTTCTCTTCCCCTGAAGATAGACTCACTGGCATGTAATTTCATGATGTGGAGATGCCGGTGTTGGACTAGGGTGAGCACAGTAAGAAATCTTACACCAGGTTAAAGTCCAACAGGTTTGTTTCGAATCACTAGCTTCCGCAGCACAGCTCCTTTCACCCGAGGATGTAATTTCATGTTATATCCCTACCACCCTTCTTGATTAATGGTACCACATTAGTTGTCCTTCAGTACTCTGGCACCTCTCCTGTGGCCAGAGAAGATTTGAAAATTGTCAGAGCCTCTGCAATCTTCTCCTTTGCAACCCACAACAGCCAAGTTTACATTTCATATGGGCCATGGGATTTATCCACTTTTAAGCACACTAAATTATAACTCCTCCCTCACAATGTTAATTTGCTCAAGTACATCACAGTCCCCCCCCGCCTGATTGCTATACCTCCACCATCCATGCAAAGTACTCATTTAAAACCGCCCCCATTTCTTCAGGCTTCGCACAGATTCACGTTAGTGCCTAATGGGCCTGACTCCTTCCCTGGCATTTGTCTTGCCCTTAATATACTTATAAAACACCTTTGGATATTCATTTAATTATTTTTTTTTCCAATTAAGGGGCAATTTAAAGTGGCCAATCCACCTACCCTGCAAATCTTTGGGTTGGGAGGGTGAATTCCAGTACTGGACCCGAATCCTCACCACCGTTAACCAGCAGCGCTAGCCACTGCGCCACTTTGCTGGCCTAATATTCTTTTATTTTACATGCCAATAATGAAATATGTGTAATCAGTGTTAATGATGTTGATTGAGGGAGATTGGGGGCAACTCCCCTGCTCTTTGAAATAGTAACCATGGGATCTTTAACTTTGCCCGAGATGGCAGACAGGGCCTCAGTTTAACACCTCATCTGAAAAAGGCACCTCCAACAGTGCAGCGCTCCCCAACACCACTTGGGAGTGTCAGCCTGGACTATGAGCTTAAGTCTCCGGAATGGTGCTGGAACCCACAGCCGATTGACTCTTGAGGCGTGGCAGCAACCCGGTGAATAATGCTGAGCAAGTCTGAGCTGCAACCAAGAGGGGGAGCTCACTGGTGGCCAGACGTGGAGGAAGGGGCAGGAAGACCCCTCGCCTCCCTGCGCCCTGACTGCACCACCTTTGGCATCTTGTAAAAACTGATGGGGGTCAGAAAGGTAGTTCCCATGCCAACCAGTGCCATGGCAGTGATGAAGCAAAGAAGGATCTGAGCTGAGCCCATCTGATAACCATGGCAAAAACTTGCCCTCCAGAGTGGGGGGAGGAGGGATATTAGAGCTAAACCTGATGGTACAGCAAATTATCCCAAAAGAGTGAAGTTAAAGGTTAGAATTTGGACGTATCGACAGGTTAAATTACTCACTGACTCAAGGCACCTCAGCATCCGGCAGCTGACCTCCTGTCACTGGCGCCTGTTGATGACGACATGACGCTGTCTATTCTGCTGCCGGCGCGCGCAATAACCACAGCCCAATCAAACAAGGCTTTTGTTCTCATGCGCGTCTTCAACTGATCAAAGCAATAAAAAGAAACGCAATAGGCTGTTTTATACCTGGATGTTTGTTATAAATTTGTGCTTAGTCCTCCTGAAGGTAACGAGGTGGCGCGCAAATTTGGGTCCTCAGGGAATCCGCGGCTTCGTCGGTGTGGTCATCTTTGTGAGGGGCAGGTCTGAAAGAAGCCGCCATGTTGGGGAATAGGCGGCCATCCTTTTGAGAGACGGGGTCTCCGAGGGAAGTCGCTGTGCCATCGCATATGCAGCCATCTTTGTGGGGGGCACCCAGGGAAGCCGCGATCCTGGGGACTGGCGCCGAGCTTTGTGAGGGGCAAGTTGCGAGCAAATCGCCATGTTTATGAGGGGCAGTGTATGGCGTCTTACAATATGTTTAAAGTATATCTCTGAATCACTTATTCACAACTTCAAATGAAATATATTGCCCCTCAACTGAACCTTTTTATATTCTATGTGTTTCTAATTGCTGGTGACATAAGATGAACAACTTCCTATTGTAAAAATTAAATCAAAAGTTTGCTTTTGCTAAATAAATGAAAAAAAACCTCGAAAAGAATGATCAACATCGGTCATATTTTGCTTCCCTTACAACAAATAGATGTTTCTGTTCCATTGAAAGTTTTATTTGAGCACTTCCGGTCGTTTCGCCCCGCACAGAGATGGCGCCCATTTCAACAAACTTTATTGACAGCGGCACTGGCCTCGCCCTGGCTGGAGATGGAGAGGACAATGGAGGAAGACATGAGCAAGGGCGATGCACAAGAGGGCTCCAGGCCTCCCTGCAGCAATGACACCAAGAGACACAAGGAGATGGAAAATGTAGCCCTTCAAACAAGCCTCAACCTGGGCCACGGGAAGGCTGGGGACGAAGAGCAGAGGCCAACCCAAGGAGAGCCAGAGGAGAGCAGACATGGGCCAGAGGGGGAACTGGAGCTCACTCAAACAGACCACCTCAACAAACGCCTGCTCACCTCCTTCCTGGAGAAGATCAACCAGCCCAACTTCAACTTCCCCAACCTGCAGCAGCTCAGTAACCAGCCTGAGGACTCCAACAAGATGCAGGAGGATTGGTGAGCACCAAGAGGGAGAGCTGGACGTCTGGCTCCCAAATTAAGCTCTTGTGGGTCATTAAAAAATCTTTATTCCTTGAGGGGGGAGGGGGGGCTGATGTTCCTTTGGACTGAGCAAGACAACAACTGCAGCCCATGTCCGAAGTGAACTACTTAAACTTATCAACTGTTTGTGTACAGATGCTCAAAAATCCCACAGCAAAGTGGCTATAGCCAATGGATAACTTTCACACCACAGTTCACAGATGGGTATCAGAAGACTTATGAGATTCCTTTTCATCTTGAATGTCTTGCCCCTCGATCTGTTTCCAACCACTTTATAGTTTGGGTCACTGGATCCAATTGCTGAATGCTCCAAGGGGTAGTTTTAAAGTTTTGCCTGTGTTTTTTAAAATATGATTTTAATATTGTATTTTCATAAGCAAAGCTCCTGAAAGTTTGATCATTTTTGCGGAAAAGTCACAATAATAAATGTTTTATCTAGTATTTGAAGCTCTCCATTTTATCAAATGAATTATTAGTTTGATCTGATGAACACTTTGCTTTTAAGGTGTTTTGAGAGAGTACATGGGGGTAAAATGTTTCCGAGGCGTCTGCTGTGGCTCAATTGATGGTGTACTCACTTGAGTCAGAAAGTTGTGGATTCAAGACCCATTCGAGGCCTTGAACACACAACTCCAGACTGACACTAGTGCAGTACTCCCTGGTATGTTTCAGATGAGATGTTACATCAAGATCCTGTCACTCAAGTGGATGTAACTTATTTTGAAGAAGAACAGGAGAGGTATCTGAGGGCCAGTATCAACCCCTCAATCAAGATCTTAAAAAACAGATGTTTGGTCATTTGCGGTTTGTGGGAGCTTGCTGCGCACAGATCTGTTGCTGCATTTTGTACATTACATCAGTGTTGTACATCACTTCAATGTTCTTGTGATGGTGTTTGAGGGATATATGTTGGTCTGAGGACACCAGGAAAAACTGCCCTGCTCATCTTTAAAATCGTGCAATGGAACCTTTTACATCCATCCCAGTAGTCAGACTAGGCCTTTGCTAAACATCTTGTTGGAAAGCCAGCACCTCTGACAGTGCAGCACAGTGTCAGTCTAGCATTTTCGTTTTGCAAGCTTTTGTTTCCCTTGTTATTAAATTAAACCTCAGGTTATAAACATTTTTATAATTATAAAAATGGTCATGGGAGTGAGGATTTAACTGGAACATGTGCCATGGGCTCACGGTTTAGATCGCAAGGTGGTTCTTGATGGAATGTGTGAGTAGGCGGCACGGCAGTACAGTGGTTCGATTCCCGTCTTGCGTCACTGTCTACGGATTCTGCACGTTTTCCCCGTGTCTGCATGGGTTTCGTTCCGGGTGCTCCGGTTTCCTCCCACAAGTCCTGACAGATGGCTTGTTAGGTGAATTGGACATTTTAAATTCTCCCCTCAGTGTACCAGAATAGGCGCCGTAGTGTGGCGACTAGGGGCTTTTCACAGTAACTTCATTGCAGTGTTAACGTAAGTCTACTTGTGACAATAATAAAGATTGTTATTATTATTGGAGAGGAAGCTGCAGCTGAAATCCCTCGCGAGCTCTCCAAATCACTCAATTATTCTGACCATGAGACAGCTCAGCTAATCCAACACTCAACATCCAGACAGCATGGCTGCTCCCTCACTGGCACCCAGAGAAACATACCATCTTTCTTTATCAACTCACTCCAATTAACCTAGCAGTAGGTTCAATGTAGAGAGGAGTATGCACCTCTGGATCATTTTCCTTAGAGCAGAAGAGAGATGGTCTAAATCAGCAGGAGAGTAAATAAGGAGTAGGTGTTTCCAGTGGCAACGAGCTCCGGAACCTGTGGGGAGGTGGTCTAGTGGTTATGTCATCCAGCGGCCCAGGACAATGCTCTGGGGATGAAAACCGAGAATGCTGGAATGACGCAGCAGGTCTGGCAGCATCTGTGCAGAGTTTCTCTCTTCCCAGATCCTGCGAGACCTGCTGGGGCTTTTTTCCAGCATTCTCTGTTCCTATTTCCGATTTCCAGCATCCACAGTATTTTACTTTTGTTTCATTGATCTAGGGACTGGTGGAATTTAAATTCAATTAATAAAATCTGGAATTGAAAGCTAATCTCAGTAATGGTCATCAAAGGGCAGCCACGGTGGCGCAGTGGTTAGCACTGCTGCCTCACAGCGCCGAGGTCCCAGGTTCGATCCCGGCTTTGGGTCGCTGTCTGTGTGGAGTTTGCACGTTGTCCCCGTGTCTGCGTGGGTTTCACCCCCACAGCCCAAAGATGGGCAGCGTAGGTGGATTGGCTACGCTGAATTGCCCCTTAATTCGAAAAAATGTATTGGGTACTCGAAATTTATTTTGAAAAAGTAATGGTCATCAATCGTTGTAATAACCCATCGGGTTCACTAATGTCCTTTTAGGGAAGCAAATCTGCCGTCCCTGCCTGGTCTGGCCTACCTGTGATTTGCTGACCCACAGCAACTGCCCTCTGAAAATGACGCGGCAAATCACTCGTTTCTATTAATTTTTTTAATGAATTTAGAGTACCCAATTATTATTTTTTTCTAATTAAGGGGCAATCCACCTAACCTGCACATCTTTGGGCTGTGAGTGTGAAACCCACGCAGGCACGTGGAGAATGTGCAAACTCCTCACAGATTGGGCCGGGGTCGAACCCGGGTCCTCAGCGCCGTTGGCAGCAGTGCTAACCACTGCGCCGCCGTGCCCCCCCCCCCCCCCCCCCCCCCAAAATCACTTGTTAGGAATGGCGTCAAATGCTGGCCTCGCCCAGTGGCGCCCCGTGAAGGAAAAAAACAGAGAGGGACACAGATTTAAGATTCATTCCCAAAAGCACCAGAGGGAGGAGGGAAGTGTGGATGGTGAGGAAAAATGTATCAATCCAGCAGGTTGTGATGTGGAATGTCTGAAAGAGATGCAGATTCAATAATAACTTCTGAGGATAAATGCTGAAAAAGGGAACATTTATTGGAGAGTGCGACTAATTCAATAGTTTTTTCCAGAGTTAATGCAGACACAATAAGCTGAATGGCGGCCTCCAATTCGATTGTGTAAATACAAAAGAAAATGGAGAAAAGAACTTTGGAGGTGGCAAGGAATCTATTATTTTTTTAAAATAAATTTAGCGTATCCAATTCATTTTTTTTTCCAATTAAGGGGCAATTTGGCGTGGCCAATCCACCTGCCCGGCACATCTTTTGGGTTGTGGGGGTGAACCCTAAGCAAACACGGGGAGAATGTGCAAACTCCACACGGACAGTGACCCAGGGCCGGGATTCAAACCTGGGACCTCGGCGCCGTGAGGCAGCAGTGCTAACCACTGCGCCACCGTGCTACCCTAAGAATCTATTATTTGTTTGTGCACAATCTCCCTCTGAATCCTCGAACATCACTTTAGTTGTGTACCTGAATTTGGGGTTTTAATTTTGCACTTGGATTTACAATGGAAATTTGCACACACCCAAAAGTTTTAGGATTAACTTTCCTATAAATTGTGAGCATTTAAATTCTTCCATAGGTTGTGGGATTTGATGCGATCAGATGCCCCCTCTGAAAAGTTACCCAACCACGTCATAAACCCCTTGTAAAATTTATATAATTTACCTGAATTATACGAAGCCTTAAAAGAGTATCTCACGCCTATGGCGACTGAGGAAGGTTGGTAAAACAATCGTAGTATGAAATCACTTTCGTGCAAGACTGAAGTAGACCGATAGAGATCTCATTGGAAAGTGAGAGCTGGGAAACCGATTTACCCGAGATTCACAATGAGCTTTGGGAAAAGCACTGAATGAAAAGAGACCATTCAGGCAATTAAATCCAATCCTTACCCAGTTAGGATGTGCTCTGCCCTATCATGGATTCCACCCAACCATGTGATCTCCCCCCACAGTCCACGTACACTCTTTTCCCCTCGTGTGGAATCTACCCATCCATTTCACCCCCTCGAGGGTAGGTTCTGTGTGAATGCTCTCTCAACACCAAAGATTTTGACAAACGTTTGTGGAAATGCAGATTGTCCTGATTCTGAGATCTCTGTTACAATGGTGTGCCGTTGGCATTGTCCAGCTCCTCTTGAAGCCTCCTCGCTTTGCCCTCCAGAGATTGTATCTGCGCAGCCTGTCGCTCCGACATGGTGCTGACCTGCGACTCTAGTTTGCTCAGCTGGTTCTCGTACTTCCTCTTTGTGTTTCTGTACGCAGTTGACAAGTTGCTGCCCCAAGGAAATGAGAGTTTTAATCAGAGCAATTATTCAATCTGATCATTCAATTCAGAAACTACACAAAATGGTTGGTGGACAGGTACAAAAATATCTTAAAAGGCGAGCATTCCATTAGCTTTTATCTAAAGGAAATTGGAATATAAAGGGATGACATCATTGTCTAGAGGAACTGTGTTCAGTTCTGGGCAATGCACCTCACAAAGGAGATATTTGCCTTGGTAGGGTGTGCAGCACAGATTCACAGTGATACCAGAGCCAAAAGGGTTTAATTATGAGGCCAGGTTCAATAGATTAACCTTGTATCCCCTCGGGTTTAGAGGATGAAGGGGCGACCTATCAGAGATGTTTAAGATGATTAAAGTATTTGATAGGGTCAATAGAAACTATTTCCTCTGGGGGGGTGGCCAGAACAAGGGGACAGAATTTTAAAATTTGTGATGTCAGCAATTGCGTCCACACATAATAGTGGAGTAGAAATCTGGAACTCTCCCGCACTCCCCTCAAAAAGGCTGGGGGGGGTCTGAGACTGATAAATGTTTGTTGGGATACCGAATGGCCTCCTTCTGCACTATAGGGATTCCATAATTTTAGAGGGATTAAGGATTACACCACCAAGGTGCAGGGGGTGGGGGAAGTGAATATACAGATTAACCATGATCTAATTGAATGGTGGGACAAGATAGAGGGGATGAATGCAGATTCCTCCTGTTCCTGTGTAGATTCAGATCCAGATTACTGGACATAAGGATTGAGAAGAGTGGGAAAGAGAATGAAAGATCGAAGGAAGTGAAGTCTGGTTGAACCCCTGCCCCTTGGTCCTCATCAGCTGCTGAGCTTGTTGAACTTGGCAGGAATAATACCACCCTCTCCATGCTCAGACCTGCAGACGTCGTGCGGTTCGACCACTGCTAGAACATGATGCATAGTTCTGGTGTACATAAAAGATAAGCAGTCCCCTTTTTAGCCCATTCACCCTGTTTCCCCAGATACCTGTATGTTTTCCTCAGCTCACTGATTAGTTCCTCGGACTGATCCTTCTCAATATTATTGTTTCTTATCAGTTTTTCCAGTGATGTCACCAGTTCCTCGATATGTTCTCTCAGCTGTTTCTCTCTGTGAAACAATTCACATCAGTTTTACTCATGAAACTTTCACAAACATCACGTTAAACACAGCAACCGTACTCAGTGAGTGGCTGCCCAAGAGTGGGCCTGTATCTCACACTGTCCCCATCAAACACTCTCAGGACAGGCACAGCACGGGGTTAGATACAGAGTAAAGCTCCCTCTACACTGTCCCCATCAAACACTCTCAGGACAGGTACAGCACGGGGTTAGATACAGAGTAAAGCTCCCTCTACACTGCCCCCATCAAACTCTCCCAGGACAGGTACAGCACAAGGGTTAGATACAGAGTAAAACTCCCTCTCCACTGTCCCATCAAACACTCCCAGGACAGGTGCAGCACGGGGTTAGATACAGAGTAAAGCTCCCTCTACACTGTCCCCATCAAACACTCCCAGGACAGGTACAGCACAGGGTTAGATACAGAGTAAAGCTCCCTCTACACTGTCCCCATCAAACTCTCCCAGGACTGGTATAATTTTTATTCAAAGAGCTATGGGTCTTTATAACATTCCCAGTGCAGAGGATCATCACTACTTTGTATCAGCTTTTTCTTTTTGTTTTATATTGCTCCTCATCCTTTGGTGAGCAATGACTTCAGCCTTTGCAGTATTTGGTCGTGGAATATTTCTGCTCCGATACTGGATGTCAGACAAGCATTGTGATAAATCAGAGGCAATGGAGGGGTGAAGAAAGTGACCTCCTCCTGATGTTCGGGAACATATTCAGAATGGAGCAATACGGAGGGTCAGGAGAGGTGATGGAGAAGGTAGGGTTAAGCATCCTGAATAAATCAATGGTAGTTCAGCTGGGAGCTACATATAATGTCACCCAGGGACAGACTGTGGGGGAACGGTTAAGGGCAACAAGCTGACTTACTGCCTCGCTAATAATGGTCACCTTACTCTGTACTTCCTTTACACCGCTGGAGAGGGCAGGATAACCCTCAAGGGAATGCAAATAACATTCAAAATTGAGAGATGTTAAGAGCCCAGCTGGCCATTCAAATATCCCCCGCACACAATGGTGACCTCTCTCTCCTCTCCCCTGCCATTTAATCTCCTTGGGGAGGACACAAAAATCTCAAAAAGCAAAAGCCAGGGCCGAATTGGGAATAATTACTTGGGAAAATTCTCTCTTGGCCCTCTCACGCAATGGAAACCTGTACAGATCACATGGAGCAAATGTTATCGACCTTCTCTGTGGTGCAATCTCTGCTCCAGTCAGAAACAGTCCTGCTCCCTATGGAAGGTACAGAGTCAGCAACCAACACTGCAATCAGTAAGTAAAAGTCACTCCAACACAAGTGCCAGGTGATGACCATTTCCAACAAGGGACAGTCTAACCACCTGTTGATTTTCAATGGCATTACAATAATTGAATCTCCTGCCATTATCATCTTGGGGGTCATCATTGACCAGAAACTGAACTGGACTAACAATATGAATACTCTGGTTACAAGAACAGGTCAAGAAACTGGGTGTTCTGCAGAGAGTAACTCACCTTCTTGAACCGCTACAGTCAGTCCATGGTAGGTACACCCAGAGTGCTATTAGGGAGCTCTAGCATTTTGACCCAGCAGCAGTGAAGGAACGGTGATATATTTCCAAGTTGGAAAATGTGTGGCTTTGAAGGAAACCTGCAGGTGATTGTGTTCCCAAGTACCTTGTTCTTCTCGATGACAGCGGAAAGCTTGAAAAGAGCTGTCGAAGGAGTCTTGGTGAGTCCCTGCAACGCGTCTTGTCGATGTGTACTCACAGCTGCCACTGTGCACCAGCATTGGAGGGAATCATAGAATTTACAGTGCAGAAGGAGGCCATTCGGCCCATCGAGTCTGCACCGGCTCTTGGAAAGAGCACCCTACCCAAGGTCCACACCTCCACCCTATCCCCATAACCCAGTAACCCCACCCAACACTAAGGGCAATTTTGGACACCAAGGGCAATTTATCATGACCAATCCACCTAACCCGCACATCTTTGGACTGTGGGAGGAAACCGGAGCACCCGGAGGAAACCCACGCACACACGGGGAGGATTTGCAGACTCCGCACAGACAGTGACCCAAGCCGGAATCGAACCTGGGACCCTGGAGCTGTGAAGCAATTGTGCTATCCACAATGCTGCCGTGGATGTTTGTGGACGGGGTACCAATTATGTGGGCTGCTTTGTCCTGGATGGTGTCAAGCTTCAAAAGTGTTGTTGGAGCTGCATTTAGGGGAGGCGGTGGCATAGTGGTGATGTCACTGGACAAGTAATCCACAGGGTCAGGCTCGTGCTCTGGAAACTTGAGAAGTGCCTCCAGTCTGTTCTGACTCAGAGTTTAAACTCCCTCTCTAATAAACTGGGATAATCAATAGGTACACTGTCCATCTCTATCGTGATTTAATTTGCGGGTCACCTCAACATCTAGTATATTCTGTGCTTACCGTGTGGAGGCTGCAGTGAGTTCAGACACTCGCTGGTCACCGCAGATTGCAAGAGCTTCTGATGGTGGAGTCTCCTGAAAATGGAGCAGAGTCAATCAGACCTTGACTAGAAACTCAATTAAGAGTATACAATTCTGACTGCTCTGATTTTATTTTGTTGTTTTCACTTTCTTCCTGCCCTTGATATACGATCTCTGACTGGGACCCACTGGGGGGTCCAGCAGTCAACTGCGCCAATCTCGTCACGTGGCCAGGTTTTGTATGCCAGACCAGTTGGCAGGATGTCTTACCGAGCATCCTGTCAAAGCCACAGGCCGAAACGCTCACACTTGCTGGCAGATAGTGGTCAGGAGCAGGAATGCTGCTGCAGCATTAATCGGATAGCTGGATGCCGACTGGTATCTCTGTCCATAGAATTTACAGTGCAGAAGGAGGCCATTCGGCCCATAGAGTCTGCACAGGCCCTTGGAAAGAGCGCCCTACTTGAGACCACACCTCCGCCCCATACCCGTAACCCAGCAACCGCACCCAACCCCTTTGGACACTAAGGGCAATTTAGGATGGCCAATCCACCTAGCCTGCACATCTTTGGACTGTGGGAGGAAACCGGAGTTCCCGGATGAACGGGGAGAACGTGCAGACTCTGCACAGACAGTGACCCAAGCCGGGAATCAAACCTGAAATCCTGGAGCTGTGCAGCTACCGTGCTAACCACTGAGCTACCGTGCTGCCTCTCTATGGACGTACCTCCTTGACGCAGTCCGCGATGGACTTCCCTTGCAGACACTCCTCACGCTCTGCTTGCCAATGTGCGAGGAGGAGGATTGCAGCCACCTCTTGAGATTCCTGGGATCGCAGACTCTGCTCCAGGTCCCTCCTCTCCTTCTTCACCCAACTCAGTTGACCTTTCAGCCACGACATCTCATCCTGATAATTCATCAAGGAGGAGCAGGTCACAGAGACTCAATATATACTTAGACATGTGATAACAAATATATACTTAGACATGTGACAAGTAACTAGGACAATGAAGAGCAAAGGTCACCCAGATTCGACAATGATCATTGTAAGAAGGGCATTGACCCCCTTTAATGTTTTCCACCCCCTCAAACCGCACTACGATCCCCCTGACTGTTACTGAGATACAAATTCCACCAATCACCTTGCACTACTTCAGCCATGTGTCACCTTGGCTCAGTTGGTTCCACTCTCGCTTCTGGGCCAGAAGGCCACGAGGCTTTAGCGAGTTAAGCCCCCAATGTAGGCTGCATGATGAGTGCCAGTGCTGACGGGAGTGCTACACTGTTGGAGGCGCTATCTTCTGGATGAAATATTCAACCGAGGCCCTGTCTTCCGTCACAAATAGGCATTTAAGATTGCATGGCACTGTTGGACAAGAATGGGGGCTTCCCCCTTTTGTCCTGGGGCTAATATTTACCCCCCCCCCAACTGTATGTTGCTACGTTGAAGTATGTTTGGAATAAAATATTACTTTTTTAAAAAAGTCATAAAGGGGTTTTGATAAGTAAATAAGGAGAAACGAGAGGGTTGGTAAACCAGAGGGAGACAGATTTGAAATAATTGCCAAAAGAACCAGAGTACGATGTGAAGAGAAAGCTTTTACACCAAGTTGTAGTGAGTTGCTAAGACCGGACTGTGCTGCCTGAGTTGCTGAGACCGGACTGTGCTGCCTGTAAGGGCAGCAGAAGCAGATTCAGTAATAACGTTCATAGTGCTGGAGAAACACAGCAGCTCTTCCCCGGAACTGAAGCAGAGTCACACTGGACTCTGGTTTCTCTCTCCCTCGGACGCTGCTGGGGGGTTTTTCCAGCACTTTCTGTTTTTATTTCAGATTTCCAGCATCTGCAGCATTTTGCTTTTTCATTGAAAAGTGAATTGAATTGCAGCAAGTTGCAGAGCTGTTGGGGACGGGGCGGGGTAGTGGGAGCTGGCATCGGCACCATGCACCGAATGGCCTCTTTTTCTGCTGGAAGCTTCTACAATCCAATCGGAACAGGAGGAGGCCATTCAGCCCCTTCATCCTGTTCTGCCATTAATTTAGATCATGGCTGATCTGAATCTAAGCTCCGTTCACTCAGCTTGGTTCCGTAACTCTTACCCAACAAATTTATCAATACTGATAAATTATTGATTTATCATAGTTTTAGGTGCTAATTGATGTAGTAGAGAGGTAAAAATTATTTAAAGTCTCTTGACTGTGGGAATCCAGACATTGTTTCAGTCAATGTTTCACACAATGGCAGATGGTATACTTGTTGGAAGGGGCTGTATGTATAGTGCTGTTACTAGGGAGGGGGGGGGGGCAAATGTTCTGCTGATGGGGGAGGGACATTCGCGGTGGGACAATAGGAGGTCGGGGGCGGAGGCTGCCGGTGGCGGGCCTGCAGATGCGTGTGGCGCGGGCTGGAGACTGGCCCAAGAAAGGTGATGGCTGATCCGGGGGGGGGGGGGGGGGGCAAAGCCCCCCAACCAGGCTGATCACCTGGAATGTAAGAGGGCTAAATGGGCCGGTTAAGAGGGCACTCGTGTTCGTGCATTTGAGGGGACTGAAGGCGGACGTGGCAATGTTGCAGTAAACGCACCTTAGAGTAACTGACCAGGTCAGACTAAGAAAAGGGGTGGGTCGGACAGGTTTTCTGCTCGGGGCTGGACTCTTAAGACTAGAGGGGTCGCAATCCTGATTAATAAGCGAGTGTCATTCGAAGCGGGAAGAATAATTGCGGACGTGGGGGGTCGGTACATTATGGTCAGTGGAAAGCTGGAGGAGCTGCCAGTGGTAATCGTGAATGTGTACGCCCGAATTGGAATGATGTGGAGTTAATAAGGAGGATGTTGGCGAAGATCCCGGACCTGGATTCGCACCAGCTGGTTATGGGGGGGACTTCAACACAGTCATTAATCCAGGGCTAGACCGGTCTAGCTCAAGGACAGGCAGGGTGCCAGCAATGGCAAAGGAGCTAAAGGGGTTTATGGAGCAGTTGGGGGGGGGGGGGGGGGGGGGGGTAGGGGGGTAGACCCATGGAGATTTGGGTGGCCGAGAGTGAAGGAGTTTTCCTTCTACTCGCACCTGCATAAAGTGTACTCCCGGATTGACTTTTGTATCCTGAACAGGGCTTTACTGACGGGGGTAGTGGACACTGATTACTCAGCGATCGTGGATCATGCCCCGCACTGGGTTGACCTACAGGTGAGCAAGGAGAGTAGCCAGCACCCGCACTGGAGGCTGGACATGGGACTTTTAGCTGATGAGGAGGTATGTGGGCAGCTGACAAAATGTATCCAGAACTATCTGGAAGTCAACGACACGGGGGAAGTTCCGGCTGTGGTGGTCTGGGAGGCGCTGAAGGCGGTGATTGGAGGGGAGCTGATCTCGATACGGGCCCACAGGGAGAAGGCAGACAGAGCAGAGACGCACCGACTGATAAAGGAAATACTACAGGTCGACAGGAGGTATGCGGAGACCCCAGAGGCAGGGCTTCTAAGGGAACGACGGAGGCTTCAGGTGGAGTTTGGCTTGTTAACTGGAGGGAAGGCGGTGGAGCAGCTGAGGAAGGCGAGGGAGGTGATCTATGAATATGGGGAGAAGGCCAGTGGAATGCTTGCGCAGCAGCTTAGAAAGCGGAAGGCGGCCAGGGAGATTGGGAAAGTAAGGGACAGGGATGGGAACCTGGTCGGAGATTCAGCTGGGGTCAATAAGGCGTTCGAGGAATTCTACAGCAGACTATGAGTCGGAACCCCCAGCTGGGCTGGAGGGGATGAGGCAATTCTTAGGAGGGCTGAAGTTCCCGAAGGTTGATGAAGACTTGGTCGAAGGGCTAGGGGCCCCGATCGGGTTGGAAGGGATGGCAGATATGCTGAAGACCATGCAGTCGGGTAAAGCCCCGGGACCGGATGGGTACCCTGTGGAGTTTTACAAAAAGTTCTCTGGGATGCTGGGGTCGCTGCTGATGAGGACATTTAATGAGGCAAGGGAGAGATGGGGGGCTTCCCCCGACGATGTCACAGGCCACTATCTCATTGATCCTGAAGCGGGATAAGGACCCGGAGTTATGCGGGTCCTATAGACCGATCTCGCTACTAAATGTAGACACCAAATTGTTAGCTAAGGTCTTGTCCTCAAGGATTGAGTACTGCATCCCGGACGTGATTGGGGAGGACCAGACGGGATTTGTTAAGGGGAGGCAGTTGGCGGCCAATGGAAGAAGGCTGTTGAATGTTATCATGATGCCCCCAGAGGGTAGGGACATAGAGGTAGTGGTCGCAATGGACGCAAAGAAGGCATTTGACCGGGTGGAATAGGATTATCTGTAGAAGGTACTGGGGTGGTTTGGATTTGGGCGGGGCTTCATTGACTGGGTCAGGCTGCTGTATCAGGCGCCCGCGGCAATTGTTCGGACGAGCAGGCTGAAATCGGACTATTTTAGGCTGCACTGGGGGACGAGGCAGGGGTGCCCCCTCTCCCCGCTGTTGTTTGCACTGGCCATAGAACCGCTGGCAATTGCACTGAGAGCCTCAAAGGGCTGCAAGGGACTGGTCCGGGGGGGGGGGGGGGGGGGGAGGTGGAACACAGAGTCTCGCTATATGCGGATGATTTGCTCTTTTTTGTGTTGGACCCATTGGAAAGGAAGAAATTATGGGGATTCTGGGCGATTTTGGCCGGTTTTCGGGCTACAAATTGAACATGGGGAAAAGCGAGATGTTCGCGATCCAGGCAAGGGAGCAGGAGAGGCGATTGGGGGAGCTGCCGTTTAGAGTGGTAGGGGGAAGCTTTCGGTAACTAGGCATTCAGGTGGCACGGGAATGGGAACAGCTGCACAAGCTTAATCTGGCCCGACTAGTAGACCAATTGAAGGAGGATTTTCGGAGGTGGAACATGCTCCCGCTGTCACTGGCTGGGAGGGTACAGACAGTGAAAATGACGGTTCTCCCGAGATTCCTGTTTGTGTTTCAGTGTCTCCCCATCTTTATTCCGCGGTCCTTTTTTAAACGGGTCAACAAGGTGATCTTGTGATTTGTATGGGCAGGTAAGACCCCGCGAGTTAAAAAGGGGATGTTGGAGTGCAGCGGGGGGGGGGGGGGGGGGGGGGGAGTGCGAGCTGGCATTCCTGAACTTTAGTAATTATTACTGGGCGGTGAATATAGCCATGATTAGGAAGTGGATGGTGGTGGGGGGGGGGGGGGAGGTTGCGGCCCTGAGAGTCTGGCGGCAATGGAGGGGACATGTGGGAGCAGAGGGAGCATCGGTCTGGTCCCCAATTTGCAATAATCACCGGTTTACCCCGGGGAGGTTAGATGGAGGGTTCCAGAGGTGGCAGAGAGCAGGGATCGAGAGGATGGGCGATATGTTTATAGAACGGAGCTTTCCTAGCTTGAGGGAACTGGAGGTGAAGTTTGAACTGACGCGAGGGAATGACTTTAGGTACCTGCAGGTCCGGGACTTCCTACGCAGGCAGGTCTCAACTTTCCTGCTCCTACCACCAAGGGGGATACAGGATATGGTAGTTTCCAGAGTGTGGGTGGGAAAAGGGAAGGTTTTGGATATTAAAAGGAGCTAATGAGGTCAGAGGAGACACAGACCGAGGAGCTGAAACACAAATGGGAAGAGGAGTTAGGAGGAGAGTTCGAGGATGGTCTCTGGGCGGATGCATTGAGCAGAGTCAACGTGACCACAACATGTGCCAGGCTCAGCCTGATACAATTTAAGGTCGTTCATCGGGCTCACAGGACAGTGGCCCGGATGAGCAGGTTCTTTGAGGTGGAAGACAGTTGCGCAAGGTGTGCAGGAGGACCAGCGAACCATGTTCACATGTTTTGGACATGTCCGAAGCTTAGGGGATTCTGGCAGCGGTTTGCGGACGTCATGTCCAAAGTATTGAAAACAAGGGTGGTACCGAGTCCAGAGGTGGCGATTTTCGGAGTGTCGGAAGATCCGGGATTCCAGGAGGAGAAAGAGGCAGACGTTATGGCCTTTGCCTCTCTGGTAGCCCAGAGACGGATACTATTAGCTTGGAGGGACTCAAAGCCCCCGAAGTCGGAGACCTGGCTAACTGACATGGCTAGCTTTCTCTGTCTGGAGAAAATCAAGTTCGCCCTGAGACGGTCAAAGTTAGGGTTCGCCCGGAGGTGGCAGCCGTTCGTCGACTTTGTTGGGGAAAATTAACCGTCAGCTGGGGTGGGTGGTGGGAGGGGGGGGGGGGGAGGGGGGGCTGGGGGGTAGTTTAGTGTAGAGTAGGGAGTTAGAAAATGTGGGACATGTGAGAGAGGATGATGGCTTTTGCACTATATTTATAATTGTATATACACTGCTTCTTCTGTTACTGTTATAAAACCATAAATACCTCAATAAAATGTTTATTAAAAAAAAATGTTTCTCACAATTAATTCCAGTGTATTCAGCAATAAAAATGTGTCAACTAATCAGTTACAGCAAGGTCTCTGGGCCGAGCTGCGGGGTAAGAAACATCTCCAGTAATTTTCCTAAGACTGTGCACGCAGATGCTGAGCTAGTCTTGATAGACACCAGTCAATCTTAAGTAATGTCCAATGCTTGATTAATAAATCATCCTCTAAGTAACGGACAACCATTTGAACAAACCAGGAGGTCTCGGCTGAGAATTAGAAACCAATGAGAGCAAATGAGGGATTAAACATGAGATAAGGATTCCCTTAAAAGTAGGACCTCGTGGTCGAGGTCTTGCTCCTGAATTCCTGCATTCCTGAATTCTTGAATCATCTATCTGTTTTTTGTGTTCGTGATTTCTTTATGTTTTTTGCCATGCGTTCGATCCTTTCATGTATCGTTTGATATTTCATTTCTAAAGTTTTGATTCAGTTCTTAACCAAGTGCAATCAAATGACTAATTAGCAATAAAATCGTATTTTGATACCTCCAATCAATCGGACTATCGACTCTTATTAGAAGGTAAAATAAGATCCCCAACAAATACCCTCACCAGGGGCACTTACACGGACGGTCACAAGTTCTTGCAGAACTTCCTTCTTCGTCTTCTTACGTTGGTGAACCGCCTTTGGTGACGGCGTGCTGATGCCAGGCACCACCAGACCCTGTGCGGCCGCTCCAATCTCGCTGCTTTGTGACCTCGCCTCACCATCCCAGGGTTTCGGGAGGTAGTGCTTCAGATGGGGAGGTGTGTCTCCCAGTTCCAGGACGGTCAGCATTACCGCGGCACAGCTGACTCGGAGACCTGTGACGTCTCTTCTCCGACGAGTTGTAGCTTCATCAACGTCCGGCTCCCCTGCGATACTGAAAGGCCCGCAAGTTAGAATGTAAGAATTAAATCTTGAGTAGCCCATTCAGCCCTTCAATCTTTTTTTTTGTTCGTTTACAGGATGTGGGTGTGGCTAAACTAGGCCAGCATAGGTTGCCCATCTCTAATTGCCCCTGAGAAGGTGGTGGGGTGAGCCACCGCCTTGAACCGCTGCGGTCCATGTGGTGTAGGTGCACCCACAGTGCAGTTAGGGAGGGAGTTCCAGGATTTGGGCCCAGCAACAATGAAGGAACCGCAATATATTTCCAAGTCAGGATGGTGAGTGACTTGGAGGGTGTAATAATTCCAGCAGGTGCAGAGTGTACGGCCAAACTGGTTTACTTTAAATTAAAATAAAGCTGCTATCGCGACACACACAACAACCGTCCCAGCCCAAGACTACCGGGAACTGCCGGCCCGGGTCTGGGAGCCATATTTAAACATCCCACCAACGAACCCCAGCTGGGGGGGCCTCCGCTCGCTCACCACGGGAACTCGTATTCTGCAAAGTCAACAGGGAGATCAATCAGCGATCGCCTGGGGTCCCCGTGTGGGTTAGCACAGAGAAGAACCTGCAGGCGGTGGGGTTCCCAGATATGTGCCACCCTTGTCCTTCTTGATAGTAATGGCCTTGGGTTTGGAGCCTTGGTGAATTACTGCAGTGCATCTTGTAGATGGTACACACAGCTGCCACTGTTCCGTGGTAGTGAGGGGATTGAAGGAGTATCAATCGTGGGGCTTATTTGTTTAATCACCAAAGTTGCTGCTCTCCTCCAAATCCGGCCTATCGCGCATCCTCAATTTTAATCTCTACACCATTGGTGGCCATGCCTTCAGCTGCCTCAATGTTTGGCTCGAGATTTCCCTTCTTAATTCTCTCCAAATATCGCTGCTCCTTTAAGATGCTCCTTAAAACCGATCCTCTTTTTACAGGCAGGGGACCAAGAAAGAGGGATAGGGGACCTACCGCTGAGGAGGGCGGAGGGGAGCTTTCGGTATCTGGGGATCCAGATAGCCAAGAGTTGGGGGCCCTACATAAACTGAATCTGACGAGGTTGGTGGAGCAAATGGAGGAGGACTTCAAAAGATGGGACATGTTACCGCTCTCCCTGGCGGGTAGAGTGCAGTCGGTCAAAAGGGTGGTCCTTCCGAGGTTTCTGTTTGTGTTTCAGTGCCTTCCCATCGTGATCACCAAGGCCTTTTTCAAGAGAGTAGGTAGGAGTATAATGGGGTTTGTGTGGGCGAATAGGACCCCGAGGGTAAGGAGAGGGTTCCTGGAACGAATTGGGACCGAGGAGGGTTGGCGCTGCCAAACCTAGGGAGCTACTACTGGGCAGCAAATGTGGCGATGATCCACAAGTGGGTGATGGAGGGAGAGGGGGCGGCATGGAAGAGGATGGAGATGGCGTCCTGTAAAGGAACAAGCCTGAGGGCGTTGGTGACGGCACCGCTGCCGCTCTCGCCGACAAGGTACACCACGAGCCCAGTGGTGGCGGCAACGCTAAGGATCTGGGGCCAGTGGAGACAGCACAGGGGTGCAATGGGAGCCTCGGTGTGGTCCCCGATCAGGGGTAACCACCGGTTTGTCCCGGGGAAGATGGACGGGGGTTCCAGAGCTAGCAGCGGGCGGGGATTAGAAGAATGGGGGGCCTGTTCATTCATGGGACGTTTGCGATCCTAGGGGCACTGGAGGAGATGTTTGAGATACCCCCGGGAAAGGCCTTTAGATATATGCAGGTGAGGGCGTTTGTGAGGCGACAGGTGAGGGAATTCCCGTTGCTCCCGGCACAAGAAATTCAAGACAGGGTGATCGCGGGTGTATGGGTCGGGGAGGGCAAGGTGTCGGCAATACACCAGGAGATGAAAGAAGAGGGGGAAGCGCTGGTAGAAGAGCTGAAGGGTAAATGGGAGGAGGAGCTGGGGGAGGAGATTGAGGAAGGTCTGTGGGCTGATGCCCTAGGTAGGGTTAATTCCTCCTCCTCGTGTGCCAGGCTCAGCCTGATATAATTTAAGGTGGTTCACAGAGCGCACTTGATGGGGACGAGGTTGAGTAGGTTCTTTGGGGTAGAGGACAGATGTGGAAGGTGCTCAGGGAGACCGGCGAACCATGTCCATATGTTTTGGTCATGTCCGGCACTGGAGTGGTTCTGGAGAGGAGTGGCGGGAGCAATATCTCAGGTAGTGAATGTCCAGGTCAAGCCAAGCTGGGGGCTAGCAATATTTGGAGTAGTGGACGAGCCGGGAGTGCAGGAGGCGAAAGAGGCCGGCATTCTGGCCTTTGCGTCCCTAGTAGCCCGGCGAAGGATCTTGCTAATGTGGAAGGAGGCGAAGCCCCCCAGCCTGGAGGCCTGGATAAATGACATGGCTGGGTTCATAAAGCTGGAGAGGATTAAGTTTGCCTTGAGAGGGTCTGCGCAGGGGTTCTACAGGCGGTGGCAACCGTTCCTAGACTATCTCGCGGAGCGTTAGAGGAAGATCGGTCAGCAGCAGCAGCAACCTGGGGGGGGGGGGGGGGGGGAGGGGGGGTGGTTATTGTTTGTAAGGGAGAAAAATTGTGTTAAAAAACTTTAATAAATATATATATTTTTTTAAACCGATCCTCTTTGGCCAGGTTTTTGGCCAGTTGTGTTGACATCTCCACGTTTGGCTCCTGTGAAGCACCTTGGGACGTTTTACTGTGTTGAAGGCAATAAGAAAATGTAAATTGTTGTTGAGACACACAGTATTGAATCTCACCTGCACTGCGTGTGTTCTGGCAGGGCCTGATGTTGAGGATCAGCAGCCATTGAATAAATAACATGAACGTTCTCCGCTGGTGTTCCAGCATCAGCTGCGGGCACGCCTTCTGTGCCCTGACTGCCAAACCTACCAACGTTGCCCATGCTCCAATGTGCTGAAGAGAAAGTGGAGAAAAACAATAAGTCGTGACAAGCTCCCCAACCACACCCCAGAAACAACAACTTGTGTTTATCTGAGAGAGACAGAGAAAGAAAACTCGGCGAGAGGTTACTACACCCATTGTGTCAATGCCAACTCTTCAAAGTAACTAATAAAACATCCAAGGGTATTTCACAGGAGCATTATCAAACAAAATCTGGATTCCACTGCTCTTCTAAATATAGTAGCCTTGGAATATTTGACGTCCCTCAGACTAACATCTCAGTCAAAAGATAACCCCTGTGACAGTGCAGCACTCCCTCAGTACTGACCCTCTGACAGTGCAGTACTCCCTCAGTACTGACCCTCTGACAGTGCAGCACTCCCTCAGTACTGACCCTCTGACAGTGCAGCGCTCCCTCAATACTGACACTCTGACAGTGCAGCACTCCCTCAGTACTGACCCTCTGACAGTGCAGCACTCCCTCAGTACTGACCCCGACAGTGCAGCACTCCCTCAGTATTGACCCTCTGACAGTGCAGCACTCCCTCAGTACTGACCCTCTGACAGTGCAGCACTCCCTCAGTACTGACCCTCTGACAGTGCAGCACTTTCTCAGTAGTGCAACACTGTCTCAGTACTGACTCTCTGACAGTGCAACACTCCATCAGTACAGACCCTCTGAAATTGCGATACTCTCTCAGTACTGACCCTGTGACAATGCACCACTCCCTCAATACTGACCCTCTGACAGTGCAGCACCCCCTCATTACTGACCCACTGACAGTGCAGCACTGTCTCAGCACTGACCCTCTAAACGTGGGGCACTGTCTCAGTACTGACCCTGTGACAGTGCAGCACACCTTCAGTACTGACCCTGTTACAGTGCAACGCAGCCTCAGTACAGACCATCTGGCAGTACAGCAGTACTCAGTACCAACCCTGTGACAGTGCAGCACTCGCTCAGTTCTGATCCTCTGACAGTGCAGCACTGTCTCAGTACTGACCCTCTGACAGTGCATCACTCCCTCATTACTGACCCACTGACAGTGCAGCGCTCCCTTAGTACTGACCCTCTGACATTGCAGCACTCCTTCTGTACTGACCCTCTGACAGTGCAGCACTCCCTCAGTACTGACCCTCTGACAGTGCAGCACTTTCTCAGTAGTGCAACACTCTCTCAGTACTGACCCTCTGACAGTGCAGCACTGTCTCAGTACTGACCCCGACAGTGCAGCACTGTCTCAGTAATGACCCTTTGACAGTGCAGCGCTCCCTCAGTACTGACCCTCTGACATTGCAGCACTCCTTCTGTACTGACCCTCTGACAGTGCAGCACTGTCTCAGTACTGACCCCGACAGTGCAGCACTCCCTCAGTATTGCCCCTCTAACAGTGCAGCACTCCCTCATTACTGACCCACTGATAGTGCAGCACTCACTCAGTACTGACGCTCGGACAGTACAGCACGCCCTCAGTACTGACCCTCTGACAGTGCAGCACTGCCTCAGTACTGACCCTTTGACAGTGCAGCACTATCTCAGTACTGACCCTCTGACAGTGCAGCACTGTCTCAGAACTGACCCTTAGACAGTGCAGCACTCCCTCAGTACAAACACTCTGACAGTGCAGCACTCCCTCAGTACTCACCCTCTGACAGAGCAGCACTCCCTCAGTACTGACCCTCTGACAGTGCAGCACTCCCTCAGTACAAACACTCTGACAGTGCAGCACTTCCTCAGTACTCACCCTCTGACAGAGCAGCACTCCCTCAGTACTGAGTCTCTGACAGTGCAGCATTGTCTCAGCACTGACCCTCGAACGGTGCAGCATTGTCTCAGTACTGACCCTCTGACAGAGCAGCGCTCACTCAGTACTGACCCTCTGACAGTGCAGCGCTCCCTCAGCACTGACCCTCTGACAGTGCAACACTCCCTCAGTACTGACCTTCCGACAGTGCAGCACTCTCAGAACTGACCCTCTGATAGTGCAGCACTCCCTCAGTACTGACCCTCTGACAGTGCAGCACTCCTTCAGTACTGACCTGTCGACAGTGCAGCACTCTCTCAGAATTGACCCTCTGACAATGCAGCAGTTCCTCAGTACTGACCCTCTGACAGAGCAGCACTTCCTCAGTACTGACCTTCAGACAGTGCAGCACTCTCTCAGTACTGACCCTCTGACAGTGCAGCACTGTCTCAGTACTGACCCTCTGACAGTGCAGCACTTCCTCAGTTCTGACCTTCAGACAGTGCAGCACTCTCTCAGTACTGACCCTCTGACAGTTCAGCATTGTCTCAGTACTGACCTTCTGGCAGTGCAGCATTCCTTCAGTACTGACCCTCTGACCGTGCAGCACTCCCTCAGCACTGACCCTCTCTCTGACAGTGCAGCACTCTCAGGACTGACCCTCTGACCGTGCAGCACTCCCTCAGCACTGACACTGTCTCTGACAGTGCAGCACTCCCTCAGTCCTGACTCTCTCACAGTGCCGCACTCCCTCAGTACTGACCCTCTGACAGTGCCGCACTGTCTCAGTACTGACCCCGACAGTGCAGCACTCCCTCAGTATTGACCCTCTGACAGTGCAGCACTCCCTCAGTACTGACCCTCTGACAGTGCAGCGCTCCCGCAATACTGACCCTCTGACAGTGCAGCACCCCCTCATTACTGACCCACTGACAGTGCAGCACTGTCTCAGCACTGACCCTCTAAACGTGGGGCACTGTCTCAGTACTGACCCTGTGACAGTGCAACGCAGCCTCAGTACAGACCATCTGGCAGTACAGCAGTACTCAGTACCAACACTGTGACAGTGCAACACACCCTCTGACAGTGCAGCACTCGCTCAGTTCTGATCCTCTGACAGTGCAGCACTCCCTCAATACTGACCCTCTGGCAGTGCAGCACTCCCTCAGTACTGACCCTCTGACAGTGCATCACTCCCTCATTACTGACCCACTGACAGTGCAGCACTCCCTCAGTACTGACCCTCTGACAGTGCAGCGCTCCCTCAGTACTGACCCTCTGACATTGCAGCACTCCTTCTGCACTGACCCTCTGACAGTGCAGCACTCCCTCAGTACTGACCCTCTGACAGGGCAGCACTGTCTCAGTACTGACCCCGACAGTGCAGCACTCCCTCAGTAATGACCCTTTGACAGTGCAGCGCTCCCTCAGTACTGACCCTCTGACATTGCAGCACTCCTTCTGTACTGACCCTCTGACAGTGCAGCACTGTCTCAGTACTGACCCCGATAGTGCAGCACTCCCTCAGTATTGACCCTATGACAGTGCAGCACTCCCTCAGTACTGACCCTCTGACAGTGCAGCACTCCCTCAGTACTGACCCTCTGACAGTGCAGCACTTTCTCAGTAGTGCAACACTGTCTCTGAACTGACCCTCTGACAGTGCAGCACTGTCTCAGTACTGACCCCGACAGTGCAGCACTCCCTCATTACTGACCCACTGATAGTGCAGCACTCACTCAGTACTGACGCTCGGACAGTACAGCACGCCCTCAGTACTGACCCTCTGACAGTGCAGCACTGCCTCAGTACTGACCCTTTGACAGTGCAGCACTATCTCAGTACTGACCCTCTGACAGTGCAGCACTGTCTCAGTACTGACCCTTAGGCAGTGCAGCACTACCTCAGTACAAACACTCTGACAGTGCAGCTCTTCCTCAGTACTCACCCTCTGACAGAGCAGCACTCCCTCAGTACTGACCCTCTGACAGTGCAGCACTCCCTCAGTACAAACACTCTGACAGTGCAGCACTTCCTCAGTACTCACCTCTGACAGAGCAGCACTCCCTCAGTACTGAGTCTCTGACAGTGCAGCATTGTCTCAGCACTGACCCTCGAACGGTGCAGCATTGTCTCAGTACTGACCCTCTGACAGAGCAACGCTCACTCAGTACTGACCCTCTGACAGTGCAGAGCTCCCTCAGCACTGACCCTCTGACAGTGCAACACTCCCTCAGTACTGACCTTCCGACAGTGCAGCACTCTCAGAACTGACCCTCTGATAGTGCAGCACTCCCTCAGTACTGACCCTCTGACAGTGCAGCACTCCTTCAGTACTGACCTTTCGACAGTGCAGCACTCTCTCAGAATTGACCCTCTGACAATGCAGCACTTCCTCAGTACTGAGTCTCTGACAGTGCAGCACTTCCTCAGTACTGACCTTCAGACAGTGCAGCACTCTCTCAGAATTGACCCTCTGACAATGCAGCAGTTCCTCAGTACTGACCCTCTGACAGAGCAGCACTTCCTCATTACTGACCTTCAGACAGTGCAGCACTCTCTCAGTACTGACCCTCTGACAGTGCAGCACTGTCTCAGTACTGACCCTCTGACAGTGCAGCACTTCCTCAGTTCTGACCTTCAGACAGTGCAGCACTCTCTCAGTACTGACCCTCTGACAGTGCAGCACTCCCTCAGTACTGACCCTCTGACAGTGCAGCACTGTCTCAGTACTGACCCTCTGACAGTGCAGCACTTCCCCAGTTCTGACCTTCAGACAGTGCAGCACTCCCTCAGTCCTGACCCTCTGACAGTTCAGCATTGTCTCAGTACTGACCTTCTGGCAGTGCAGCATTCCTTCAGTACTGACCCTCTGACCGTGTAGCACTCCCTCAGCACTGACCCTCTCTCTGACAGTGCAGCACTCTCAGGACTGACCCTCTGACTGTGCAGCACTCCCTCAGCACTGACACTCTCTCTGACAGTGCAGCACTCCCTCAGTCCTGACTCTCTCACAGTGCCACACTCCCTCAGTACTGACCCTCTGACAGTGCCGCACTCCCTCAGTACTGACCCTCTGACTTTGCAGCGCTCCCTCAGCACTGACCCTCTGACAGTGCTGTATTCCCTCAGTCCTGACCCTCTGACATTGCAGCACACCCTCAGTACTGACCCTCTGACAGTGCAGCACACTCTCAGTACTGACCCTCGAACGGTGCAGCGCTCCCTCAGTACTGACCCTCTGACAGTGCAGCGCTCCCTCAGCACTGACCCTCTGACAGTGCAACACTCCCTCAGTACTGACCCTTTGACAGTGCCGCACTCCCTCAGTACTGACCCTCTGACGATGCAGCACACCCTCAGTACTGACCCTCTGACTTTGCAGCACTCCCTCAGTACTGACCCTCTGACAGTGCAGCACTCCCTCAGTATTGACCCTCTGACATTGCAGCACACCCTCAGTACTGACCCTCTGACAGTGCAGCACTCCCTCAGTACTGACCCTCTGACAGTGCAGCACTCCCTCAGTACTGACCCTCTGACAGTGCTGTATTCCCTCAGTACTGATCCTCTGACAGTGCAGTGTTCCCTCAGTACTGACCCTCTGACAGTGCAGCACCCGCTCAGTACTGACCCTCTGACAGAGCGGCACTCCCTCAGTACTGACATTCTGACAGTGCAGCACTCCCTCAGTACTGATCCTCTGACAGTGCAGCACACCCTCAGTACTGACCCTCACACACACACACGCTGACGCACTATGGCATGATGGATCAGGATCTGAGGCAGAGGATGCACAGGTTCACAGCCCTGTGAGGAGTAGGATTGTCCTGTACCCACAGAGGGGAAGGAGACCCTCCCCCTTCCCAGCTACCCATGTCGCCCTCTGCTGCTTCACCTGGACTCACGACCTCCTCCCATTCTTCCAGCGAGCGGGATGTCTGTGCAGAAATTGATTATTTAAGTATTGTGGACCATGTTAACAGTGTTTCTCTGGTTAAGACCACAGTTCTCAGATGTGTTTCTTTGCTTTGCTTACCCAGCTCTTCTGAGTCCCAGCTTCCTGCCTCTAACTTTCCCCGCATGGAGCTCACTTCAGTTTCAACCTCAGCCAGTAGTAATTCATAGGCATCAACACACTCCTCACTACAGGAAACAGAGATTCAAATGGTCATTTCGACAAGAAGATCATTGAAAAGAGGTTATGTTAAATACGGGCAGCACTGTAGCACTGTGGTTAGCACTGTTGCTTCACAGCTCCAGGTCCCGGGTTCAATTCCCGGCTTGGGTCACTGTCTGTGTGGAGTCTGCACGTTTTCCCTGTGTCTGCGTGGGTTTCCTCCGGGTGCTCCGGTTTCCTCCCACAGTCCAAAGATGTGCAGGTCAGGTGGATTGGCCATGCTAAATTGCCCTTAGTGTCCAAAAATGTGAGGTGGGGTTACTGGGTGATGGGGATAGGGTGGAGGCGTGGCCTTAAGTAAGGCGCTCTTTTCAAGAGCCGGTGCCGACTCGATGGCCCGAGTGGCCTCCTTCTGCACTGTAAATTCTATGATCCTATCAGGCCATGGAGCGCAGTTTTGGTCTCCATATACCTTTGATAGATCCGGTCTCTATATTCAATAAACAAATTTTTAAAAAATAAATAAATTTAGAGTACCCAATTCATTTTTTCTAATTGAGGGGCAATTTAGCATGGCCAATCCACCTAGCCTGCACATCTTTGTGTTGTGGGGGCAAAACCCACGCAAACACGGGGAGAACATGCAAACTCCACACGGACAGTGACCCAGAGCCAGGATCGAACCTGGGACCTCGGCGCCGTGAGGCCACTGCACCACCATGCTGCCCAGAAAAACAAATATAAGGGCACGTGTGAATGTGCAAAAAGATTTACAAGGACAATATTAAAATTACGAGTTTATAACATCAGGATTGACTGAACAGGCAAGGGCATTGTTCTCTGGAAAAGAGAGGGCTCAGGAATGACCTGCTGGTGCTCAGACCAGGTTCGATGGGCCGAACGGCCTTTTCCTGCTCCTCTGTCTTATGGTCTTAACATCGGGTAAATGTAAGGAAAATGTTTCTACTTGTGCAGGAATCCGAACGAGCATCCTAAATATTGGATAGTCACTAATAGAGTTCCACGACAGTGGGAAACGCACCATCATGGCGATTGGTTGAGGAGACTGGTAAGAGGGTGCAGGCTAAACACACGAGGGAGAAAGGAATCAAAGGAAATGCTGATCGGGTGAGATGATAAGGGTATCGGCAGAGGTTCTGATGGAACACAAAAACCCAATGTTGGCGGGACTGGGCTGTAGCTCCTTTGAAAACCCGGCACTAAGGTTCCACACTGCGCAGCCTGGATTGAATAAATTGATCGGCGCGTGAGGGGTGCAAGTCTCAGATTCTCTGGGTCACCATCACTCTACAGAGTGATTGAGGGACAAGAGGCACGAACTAAGGTCCACAGTGGTTAGCACTCCTGCTTCACAGGGTCCCAGGTTCGATTCCCGGCTTGGGTCACTGTCTGTGGGGAGGCTGCACGTTCTCACTGTGTCTGCGTGGGTTTCCTTCCACAAGTCCCGAAAGAGGTGCTGTTAGGTGAATTAGATATTCTGAACTTTCCCTCTGTGTACCAGAACAGGCGCCGGAGTGTGGTGACTAGGGGATTTACACAGTAACTTCAATGCAGTGTTAATGTAAGCCTACTTGTGACACTAATAAAAATTATTATTATTAAATAGTCACCATCTAAAGTGACACCGCACGTGTGAGCACCTGGCTGAGGTGCCAGACAGAGGTCAGCAACCCAGGGAAATTCAGTGAGAGTCAATGCCATTGAGTGAATCGGAGAGTCTCACAGCGAAGGAGACCATTTCGCCCACCATGCTAGTTCCAGCGCTTCAACAAGCTTATCAAATTAGTCCCACTTGCGTGCTCCTCCCCATTGTCCAGGAAATGTTTTGTCTTCAACTGTTTATCCTAATCTTTGTTGAAAGTGATGATTGAATTTACTTCACCTTCCTCTAACTAGATTTAAAGGTTCTGCAGTTCACACCACTGCCTGAATAAAGAGAGAACTTGTATTTCTGTAGCGCCTTTCCCCAATTTAGGAGAAAGTGTTTAACAACTAATTAAGTACTTTTCTCAGGTGCAGACATTCTTGTAGGAAACTCGACAGCCAATTTCGACACAGCTAGGATTTCGGACAGAGGGATACGAACAACTGGAGAGTCGGCTTTTCAGTGATGTTGATTGAGGGGAAACATTTGCCAGGAACCTGGGGAAAAGTCCTCGGCTCTTCATTGAAACAGGGGCTGTGGATCCGTTTAAGTCCAACAGAGCAGACAGGGGGGGGGGGGGGGGTCAGAGTTATCATTTCAACTGAAAGTGGATACCTCCAATAGTACTGCACTCCCTCACTGCTGACCCACCGACAGCGCAGCGCTCCCTCATTACCGACCCTCTGACAGTGCAGCGCTCCCTCATTACTGACCCTCTGATAGTGCAGCGCTCCCTCATTACTGACCCTCTGATAGTGCAGCGCTCCCTCGTTACTGACCCTCTGATAGTACTGCACTCCCTCACTGCTGACCCTCCGACAGCGCAGCGCTCCCTCATTACCGACCCTCTGACAGTGCAGCGCTCCCTCATTACTGACCCTCTGACAGTGCAGCACTCCCTCACTGCTGACCCTCCGACAGTGCAGCGCTCCCTCATTACTGACCCTCTGATAGTGCAGCGCTCCCTCATTACTGACCCTCTGATAGTGCAGCGCTCCCTCGTTACTGACCCTCTGATAGTACTGCACTCCCTCACTGCTGACCCTCCGACAGCGCAGCGCTCCCTCATTACCGACCCTCTGACAGTGCAGCACTCCCTCATTACTGACCCTCTGATAGTGCAGCGCTCCCTCATTACTGACCCTCTGATAGTACTGCACTCCCTCACTGCTGACCCTCCGACAGCGCAGCGCTCCCTCATTACTGACCCTCTGACAGTGCAGCGCTCCCTCATTACTGACCCTCCGACAGCGCAGCGCTCCCTCAGTACTGACCCTCTGACAGTACAGCACACCCTCAGTACTGACGCTCTGACAGCGCAGCGCTCCCTCAGTACTGACCCTCTCATAGTGCAGCGCTCCCTCAGTACTGACACTCTGACAGCGCAGCACTGCCTCACTGCTGACCCTCCGACAGCGCAGCGCTCCCTCAGTACTGACCCTCTGATAGTGCAGCACTCCCTCACTGCTGACCCTCTGACAGTGCAGCACTCCCTCAGTACTGACCCTCTGACAGTGCAGCACTCCTCAGTACTTACCCTCAAACAGTGCAACTCCTCAGTACTGACCCTCTGACAGTGCAGCACTCCCTCAGTACTGACCCTCTGACAGTGCAGCACTCCCTCAGTACTGACCCTCTGACAGTGCAGTGCTCCCTCAGTTCTCACCCTCCGATTTTGCAGCACTCCCTCACTACTGACCCTCTGTAGTGCTGCATCTCCTCAGTACTGACCCTCTGACAGTGCAGCACTCCCTCAGTACTGACCCTCAAACAGTGCAGCACTCCTCAGTACTGACCCTCTGACAGTGCAGCACTCCCTCAGTACTGACCCTCTGACAGTGCAGCACTCCCTCAGTACTGACCCTCTGACAGTGCAGCACTCCCTCAGTACTGACCCTCTGACAGTGCAGCACTCCCTCAGTACTGACCCTCTGACAGTGCAGCACTCCCTCAGTACTGACCCTCTGACAGTGCAGCACTTCCTCAGTACTGACCCTCTGACAGTGCAGCACTCCCTCAGTACTGACCCTCTGACAGTGCAGCACTCCCTCAGTACTGACCCTCTGACAGTGCAGCACTCCCTCAGTACTGACCCTCTGGTTGTGCTGCACTCCCTCAGTACTGACCCTCTGGCAGTGCAGCACTCCATCAGTACTGACCCTCTGACAGTGCAGCACTCCCTCAGTACTGACCCCCTGACAGTGCAGCACTCCCTCAGTACTGACCCTCTGACAGTGCAGCACTCCCTCAGCACTGACCCTCTGACAGTGCAGCACTCCCTCAGTACTGACCCTCTGACAGTGCAGCACTCCCTCAGTACTGACCCCCTGACAGTGCAGCACTCCCTCAGTACCGACCCTCTGACAGTGCAGCACTCCTTCAGTACTGACCCTCTGACAGTGCAGCACTCCTTCAGTTCAGGAGACATTGAAAGTATCAGTCACATTTTGTGCTCATATTTCTGGGCTGAGACATGAACCCACATCCTTCTAACTTGGAGGTTGACAGGTTGGGATGAATGAGTCGCTGGATAGGATGAGTTGGGGGTGCAGGAAGTCAGCCTTACCTGTACTGCAGGGCCAGTCGGAGTGCGGTGCTGTTGGACTCATGTTTCCCCAGTAGCATGCTCAGTCTCACGCAGTCGCCCTTACATTCCTGCAGGACTGCTGACAGCTGTTCATTGTGGCCTTTCCAGTGGTCAATGCAGCTGCAGCAAAAGCAAATGTGACAGCAACAAAATAACGATTAAACTTTGCCCACTTCCAAAGCCCCTGCTTGGACACATCTCAGCCATTCCTTCATCATAGTTGTTCTGTAATGTACCTAACAGCACAAAGGGAGCATGTTCACATGTTCACCAGAGACTGCGTGCATTAAAATTGGGGAAAAAAATAATTGGGTATTCTAAATTTATTAAAAATAAATAAAAAGAAGATACATGGAGACAGTGAGGAAGGAGATGAGGGAGGTTTTGAGTGTGCTGGTGGAGGAGGCGGTTTCCCCGGTGAGGACGGAGGTGCTCACCGCAGTGGCGGAGGTGCGAGAGCAAGGGGAGGCGCTGAAGGAAGTGGAGGGGACGTTATTGCAGCACGGTGAGCAACTTGCCTCGGTGGGGAAGGAGATGCCGGAAGGTGATGGACATTAACAAGGATCTGCGAGGAAAAATGGAAGACCTGGAAAACAGATCCAGGCGACAGAATTTGAGGATTGTGGGGCTGCCCGAAGGAGTTGAAGGACCGAGGCCGACTGAGTATTTTGCCGCGATGCTGGCGAAACTATTGGGGGAGGGGGAGGACCCCTCCCGATATGAACTGGATCGGGCTCATCGGTCGTGGAGGCCTGTACCAAAGGCGAGTGAGCCGCCAAGGGCAGTGACTCTGTGCTTCTGTAGGTACAGTGTGAAGGAGAAGGTCCTGAGCTGGGCCAAGCAGAAGCGGGGGGTGCAGTGGGCTGGAGCTGGTATACGTGTATACCAGGACTTTACGGTGGAGCTGGCGAGGAGGCGGGCTGCCTTCAACTGGGTGAAGAGGGCACTGTACATTGGCAAGGTGCAGTGCAGCATTGTATATCTAGCAAAGCTGAGGGTGACTGACAAGCTCAGGGACTTTTATTTCGGAATGGCGGAAGCAGCGGAGGAGTTTGCGAAGGCAGAAGGACTGTGGCAGAATTGAGAAATAGCCATGTGCCGATGTAACCTCATAACTGTATTTTCTTCTTTTTTTGTTTCACTGCGTGCGGGTGTACGGGCTAAAGGAGCCAATGTTGTATATATTTGGACAACGGAAGTGATGGGACTTTCACTCGAAATGAGGGCTCTTTGGGGTGTAGGTGGATATGTGGGGTGTGTGTTATAAGGAGATTTCTGGGCTTTCCTAGACCCGGGCGGGGGCCTCCACGCTGGCCGGTTTGAGCCGGCCAGTGAACGGGAGTGAGGTGGGGGGAGGGGCTGCGGCCATCAGAGCCTGGCAGAACAGGGTCCGAGTGGTCTAGCCGGGGTGGAAAGTTGGGGGGAAGGAACCGAGGTTGGGGGGAAGGAACCGAGGTTGGGGGGAGGAGTTTTACAAGAGGCAGTGGACGGGAGGAGCTGGAAACTTTGGGGGGGGGGGGGGGGGGGCTGGTGTACAACTCTTTGGTATCATGTACGGTACTCTTTCAGAGGTTGGATGGCATTGAGTGTAGGGGGGGGTGGGGTGGGGGGGGGAGTGGACTCTATAGGTCAATGGTGATCATGGGCAGTCCCGGACTCCTTTTTCTTTTTCTCCTTTGTTTTTGTTGCCACCGTGGGAGGGTTTGTTTTATTGGATGCATATATTGACAGGTGGGCTGTTGTTTGTGGTGGTGGGAGGATGGGATCGTTGGTATTGTTAAGGGGATTGATTTTGTATTTGTTATCATTTACTGTTTGTGGGTGGGGTGTAAAGTTTGAAGGAAAATGTGAAAATGGAGAATAAAAACATTTTTTTTTTAATAAATAAAAAGAGCCAATTTAAAAAGGCCTACTTGAGTTAAAGAGTGAGTTTATTAGCTACTAAACACATGGAAAATAATAAAACAAACGCACATACATTCACACTGATTACAAATTAGAAGTGAATGCAAAAATAAGAAAAAGAGATATACAAATCAGACTTTGACTTGCCCGTGAGGAATAGGTGGTGAGACGGTTGTGGCCGTTTAAAATTCATGACTCCAGTAGCACTAACTTCGGCAGTTGAATAGCTGCTTTAGGGCGGCATGGTAGCACACTGGGTTAGCACTGCTGCCTCACAGCACCAGAGACCCAGGTTAAATTCCAGCCTTGGGTGACTGTTTGTGTGGAGTTTGTACGTTCTCCCCGTGTCTGCGTGGGTTTCCTCCGAGTGCTCCGGTTTCCTCCCACAGTCCAAAGATATATGGGTCAGATGGATTGGCCGTGATAAAAATGCCCTAGTTCCCAGGGATGTGCGGGTTAGGTTATGGGGTTAGGGCTGCGTGCTTGGGTGAGTGGGCATGGGTGGAGTGTTATTTCGAAGGGTCGGTGCAGATGGGCTGAATGGCTTCCTTCTGCACTGTAGGGTTTGAGAGAGAGAGTGAGACTTTTATATTTTCCTGCCAGATCAGGGCTGACTGCTGCTATCTTTCCTTGCACCTGTGTCACATGTTCTGACACACCGAGTGCCAGTCCACACGTCAAGCTTTGCACCTGGCTTTTTAATCTGACTTCTGTGTATTCCTGGGAGGGGAAAACCCACAAAATAGTTCTGGGGCATAATTTCCAAGATCTAATTCCTGCTGAGATGACAATCAGCTTCCATTGTCTCCACAGGAAATGGCAGTTGAAATTTGCATGGCTTCTTCCATTGGAATATCTGTTTGAGATAGGGCGTGACATTCCATTTTCTCTCTCGTTCTTTATATTATCCGCACAGGGGCCTCTCAGACAATCACTAACATCCTCAGAATTTACATCCTCAGCCATTTTTGACTTGTATGTCCATTTTAAAAACAACGTGACTTATTTAAAAGTCTTAATACGTCCGTACATAATTCATAGCTTTGCTCCACCATCATGACATACAAAACCTGGAGATAGAATAAAGAATTGAGGAGAATGGTGAGGAGAATGGTGATGTGGGCAGAATAACAGCAGATAAAATTTAACGTGGAGGAATGTGAAGTGATACATTTAGGTTGAAGAAGGGGAACAGGCAATATAAACTAAATGGTAGAATTTTAAAATGGGGGCAGGAACAGAGAGATTCCGGCAGTGTGTTCACTCAAATCTCTGAGGAGCGACAGCACAAGTTAAGAAATCTGTTTTAAAAAGTGTCATGTGAGAGTACCCTTTAAGAAATGGGTGTTTAAGAAATGTACCTTTAAGAAATGGAGCTGCTCACGTTACTGGAGTGATGTCAGAGTATGGGTGGAGCTGAGCTCCACTTCTGCTTTTTAGTTTCAGTTTGAGAAAGAGCTTGGGTGTGTCTGTGTTTTTCAGTGAGCTGAATCTGAAGTTAAAAGTGAGCTGCACTGCTGTTGATCTCTGCCATCCAAAGACTATCTGGGGATCATTTGGGTGAACTCAGAATTGTAAAAAGGTCTCAGTATTGGATATAAATCTAATGTGCTCCTGATTGAAGGTTTGTTAAGTCTTTTGGATGTTAAAAGGACAGCATACAGGTTATTTAGTGTTGTATTCTTTGGGGGGTGTATTTGATTTGCTGGTTGCTAAGATATTCACTGTTTGGTTTAAAAAGGTTAACTTGAGTTCATAGAATAAACATTGTTTTGCTTCAAAAAATACTTTTCCATTTCTGCTGTACCACACCTGTAGAGTGGGCCGTGTGCTCCCCATACCACAATCTATTAAAAGTTATGGGTCAGGTGAACTCCATGATACACCTTGGGGTTCTCTAAACCCTGGCCCATAACAAAAGCATTTGGGATTCTTGGCATAATTAGAGGCATAGACTAAAAAGACAAGAGAGTTACATTAAACCTGACTGGTTAGGCCTTGTCTGGAGTATTGCATTCAATTCCAAACACCACACTTTTAGCACAGTGGGCTAAATAGCTGGCTTGCAATGCAGAACAATGCCAGCAGCATGGGTTCAATTCCCATACCGGCCTCCCCGAACAGGCGCCGGAATGTGGTGACTCGGGGCTTTTCACAGTAACTCATTGAAGCCTACTTGTGACACTAAGCGATTATTATTATTATTATTATTATTATAAGGTGCAGAATGGTTCCAGACATGAGCAACTCAGACTGAAGTAGCTGGAATTGTCCTCCTCGGAGCTGGGATGGTTACGAGGAGATTTAATAGAGATGTAGAAAACTATGAGACTTTTCAATAGAGTAAATAAGGAGAAACTGTTTCCAGAGGGCAAGAGGGACACCGGTTTAAGGTTGTTAACAAAGGACCAGAGGGGGAGATGAGGAACTATTTATTACGCCCCCAGTAGTTCTGGGATCTGGGAATGCGCTGCATGAAAGTGCGGTGGAAGTAAATTGAATAACAAATCTCAAAAGAGAATTGGATAAATAAATGCAGAGATAAATATTACAGGGTTATGGGTAAAAAGTGGGGGAAAGGAATAAGTGGGGGGACAAGGGGACTAGTAAAGCAGCAGCTTGGTATGGCCAGACTCACAGAATCATACCTTAATGCCAGTGTCCCAGGCATTACCATCACCATCCCTGGGTATGTCCTGTCCCACTGACAGGACAGACCCAGCAGAGGTGAGGGCACAGTGATATACAGTCAGGAGGGAGCTGCCCTGGGAGTCCTCAACATCGACTCCGGACCCCATGAGGTTTCATGGCACCAGGTCAAACATGGACAAGGAGACTTCATGCACAGTGTTCCCTCCTCAGCTGATGAATCAGTACTGCTTCATGTTGAACAGCACTTGGAGGAAGCACTGAGGGTGACAAGGGCACAGAGTGTACTCTGATGGGGGACTTCAATGTCCATCACCAAGAGTAATGGGAAGCACCAGTACAGACCAGAGTGGCCAAGTCCTAAACTACTAGATTGAGTCTGCAGCAGGTGGTGATGGAACCAACAAGAGGGAAAAACATACGAGACCTCATCCTCACCAACCTGCTGCTGATGCATCTGTCTTTGCCAATATCGGTAGGAGTGACCACCACATAGTCCTTGTGGAGACAAGGTTATGTCTTCACATTAAGGATGCCCTCCATCGTGTTGTGTGGCACTAACATTGTGCAAATTGGGACAGATTTCAAACAGATTTAGTAACTCAAGACTTGCCACCCATGAGGCGTTGTGGACCATCAGCAGGAGCATAATTCTACTCAACCACACACTGTAACCTCATGGCCTGGCATATCCCCCACTCTACCATTATAAACAAGCTAGGGGATCAACCCTGGTTCAATAAAGAGTGAAGAGAGCATGCCAGGACCAACATCAGGCAGATCGAAAAATGAGGTGTCAGCCTGCTGAAGCTACAACACAGGACTACTTGTGTGCAAAACAACATAAGCAGCAAGTATTGGACAGAGCTAAGCGATTCCACAACCAACGGATCAGATCTCAGCTTTGCAGTCCTGCCACATCAAATCATGAATGGTGGTGGACAATTAGACAACTCACTGGAGATGGAGACTCCACAAATATCCTCACCCTCAATGATGGAGGAGCTCAGCACATCTGTGCAAAAGATAATGCTGAGGCAGTCACAACAATCTTCAGCCAGAAGTGCCAAATGGATGATCCAACTCTGTCTCCTCCAGATGTTCCCAGCATCACTGATGTCTTCAGCCAATTTGATTCACCCCACATGCTATCAAGAAACGGCTGAAGGCACTGATTATTGAAAGGCTATGGGTCCTGACAACAGTACTGAAGATTTGTGCTCCAGAGGTTGCCGCGCCCCTAGCAATGCTGTCCAAGAACAGCTATAACACTGACATCTACCCAGCTAGTGGAAGGTTTCCCAGGTGTGTCCAGTGCACATGAAACAGGACAAATCCAAACCAGCCAATTATCGCTCCATCAGTCTACTCTCGATCATCGGTAAAGTAATGGAAGGGGTCATCAAACGTGCAATCAAGCGGCACTTACTCAGCAATAACCTGCTCACTGATACTCAGTTTAGGTTCTGCTAGGGTCACTCAGCTCCTGACCTCACGACAGCCTTGGTTCAAACATTGGGCAAAAGAACTGAACTCCAGAGGTGAGGTGAGAGTGACTGTCCTTGACATCAAGGCAGCATTTGACCGAGAATGGCGTCAAGGAACCCGAGATAAACTGGAGTTAATGGGAATCAGAGGGAAAACTTTCCACTGGTTAGAGTCATACTTGGCACAAAGGAAGTTGGTTGTGATTGTTGGAGGTCAATCATCTCAATCCCAGGACATCACTGCATGAGTTCCTCAGGGGAGTGTCCTAGGTCCAACCATTTTCAGCTGCTTCATCAATGACCTTCCTCCCATCATAAGGCCAGAAGTAGGGATGTTCACTGGTGACTGCACAATGTTCAGCACCATTCATGACTCCTCAGACACTGAAGCAGTCCATGTTTATCTGCAACAAGACTGGACAATATCTAGGCTTGGGCGGATAAGTGGCAAGTTACATTCATGCCACAGAAGTGCCACACAATGACCATCTCCCCTTTACATTCAGTGGCATTATCATTGCTGAATCCCCCGCTGTCAATATCCTGGGGGTTACCATTGACCAGAAACTGAACTGAACTTGCCATATTAATACTGTGGCTACTAGGGTGGCACATGGCACAGTGGTTAGCACTGCTGCCTACAGCTCTGAGGACCCGGGTTCGAATCCCAGCCCTGGGTTACTGTCCACATGGAGTTTGCACATTCTCCTCGTGTCTGCGTGGCTTTCACCCCCACAACCCAAAGATGTGCAGGTTAGGTGGATTGGCCACGCTAAATTGCCCCTTAACTGGAAAAGAAATAATTGGGTACTCTAAATTTATTTTTAAAAATTAATTTTAAAAAATATTGTGGCTACAAGAACTGGACAGTGGTTGGGAATTCTGTGGTGTCATGTGAGAGTACCTTTATGAAATGGGTGTTTATAAATGGGTGTGTATATAAATATCTGTAGTGAGAGTACCTTTAAGAAATGGGTGTTTATTACTGCAGTGATGTCAGAGAGTGGGTGGAGCTGGGCTGTCTGTCAGCTTTTTACTTTTGTTTTAGGTTGTTTGCTGCAGGGTGTGTTTTAATTTCGTTTTCAGAGCTGGATAGCTGCAGTCACAGCCAGAAGGGGTATTAGTCTCTCTCTCTCTGTAATCTAAAACTGTAAATCAATCCTTTGGTGATTTAAAACTATTAAGTGCTCTCAGTAGTGACTTTAACCTGATGTGCTTCTGTTAAAAGTTCTTTCTTAAGTCTTATGGATGTTAAAAGTACAGCTTAAGGATTACTTAGTGTTGTATTCTTTGGGGGTTATATTTGAATTAATGGTTGATAAGATGTTCACTGTATGTTTTAAAAAGGTTAACTTGAGTTCATAGAATAAACATTGTTTTGCTTTAAAAAATACGTTTCCATTTCTGCTGTACCACACCTGTAGAGTGGGCCGTGTGCTCCCCATATCACAATCTATTAAAGGTTGTGGGTCAGGTGAACTCCATGATACACTTTGGGGTTCCCTAAACCCTGGCCCATAACAGTGGGAAAAAAATCAATTACTGATTCCCTTTCAAGCCTGTTCACTATTTACAATGCACAAGCGTTGGAATACTCACCACCTGTCTGGATGAGTGCAGCTCCAAAACCACTCAAGGAGTTCGACACCATCCATGTCAAAGCAGTCCACCTGAATGGCACCCCATCCACCACCTTCAAAATTCACATCCCTCCACCACCGACGCACAGTGGCACTATCTACAAGATGCACTGCAGCAACGCACCAACAGGTGCCTCGACAGCACCTTCCAAACCCATGATCTCTACCATCTAGAAGAACAAGAACAGCAGGTACATAGGAACACCACCACCTGGATGTTCCCCTCCAAGTCACTCACCATCACGACTTGGAAATACATCGCTGTTCCTTCACTTGCGCTGGGTCAAAATCCTGGACTCCCTCCCTAACTGCACTATAGGTATACCTACAGCTTGTTCTGCAGTAGTTCACCATCTTTTCAAGGGCAATTAGGAGTGGGTAATAAATGTTGGCCTATTCATTGTAGCCCGTATTCCATGAAAGGATCATTTTTTAAAACTTGCCCATAAAATATTTGAACAGGATTATGTGAGAGTCACAGTCATCCCAGTGCTCAGGTTTCCAGCTTACTTCCTTAGTTGATCCTCATCGATTTCTGAATCCCGGATCCTTCCTCTGGTCACATTGGGTCCATGCGCATGAAGGAATCGGAAAAGATCTTGGATGCTGGAGCAACTCTGGAATGACCGGGTTAATCGCTCGACCACAAACCTTGGATCCTGCAACAGAGGCAAGGAATGAAGGCATATATTCCGGGAATGAATGACTCTGGTTTCTGAAAGGACCGACTCACGGCCCATTCCCCCAGGCTGCTGTACAAAACCACAGCCAGTATCTTCAAAGTCACTGAAACTTTGATTATTCTGAAATGAACATTTCTCAAAACCCTTGTTCCCTTGATATTCCAGAGACTTACAGTGTCTACAATCGCCTCCAAATTGGTGTCGACAGTGCTGGATCCAGCTGTCATTGCGCCCATGATACTGGGGAATGGCCTGGGAAGTGGGGAGACCGTCACGTTTTGCTGCAGACTCTGGAGACAGGTGAGCAAATCACCAGCCTAACATAGGAACCAGAAACATCATATCACACACATGCACACATGTACACAGGAGCGCATATCCGCCAGAAAACACACAACATGCAAACTCATATAAACATGCAAAGCATTGAAAATATTGTTCTACAAAAACCTGTGAGTGCACTGATTTGGATTTGCAAACTGATGAGAAACTACCGGTCAAATCTTGATCGGATCGTGTAGAGGGAGCTTTACTCTGTACCTAACCCCATGCTGTACCTGTCCTGGGAGTGTGTGATGGGGTCAGTGTAGAGGGAGCTTTACTCTGTATCTAACCACATGCTGTACCTGTCCTGGGAGTGTTTGATGGGGTCAGTGTAGAGGGAGCTTTACTCTGTATCTAACCCCGTGCTGTACCTGTCCTGGGAGTGTTTGATGGGGACAGTGTAGAGGGAGCTTTACTCTGGATCTAACCCCGTGCTGTACCTGTCCTGGGAGGGTTTGATGGGGACAGTGTAGAGGGAGCTTTACTCTGTATCTAACCCCGTGCTGTACCTGCCCTGGGAGTGTTTGATGGGGTCAGTGTAGAGGGAGCTTTACTCTGTATCTAACCCTGTGCTGTACCTGCCCTGGGAGTGTTTGATGGGGTCAGTGTAGAGGGAGCTTTACTCTGTATCTAACCCCGTGCTGTACCTGTCCTGGGAGTGTTTGATGGGGTCAGTGTAGAGGGAGCTTTACTCTGTATCTAACCCCGTGCTGTACCTGCCCTGGGAGTGTTTGATGGGGTCAGTGTAGAGGGAGCTTTACTCTGTATCTAACCCTGTGCTGTACCTGCCCTGGGAGTGTTTGATGGGGTCAGTGTAGAGGGAGCTTTACACCATATCTAACCCCGTGCTGTACCTGTCCTGGGAGTGTTTGATGGGGACAATGTAGAGGGAGCTTTACTCTGTATCTAATCTTGTGCTGTACCTGTCCTGGGAGAGTTTGGTGCGGACAGTCTAGAGGGAGCTTTACTCAGTATCTAACCCTGTGCTGTAGCTGTCCTGGGAGTGTTCCATGGGTATTGTGTAGAGGGAGCTTTACTCTGTATGTAACCCCATGCTGTACCTGCCCTGGGAGTGTTCGATGCGGACAGTGTAGAGGGAGCTTTACTCTGTATCTAACCCCATGCTGTACCTGTCCTGGGAGTGTTTGATGGGGACAGTGTAGAGGGAGCTTTACTCTGTATCTAACCACATGCTGTACCTGCCCTGGGAGTGTTTGAAGGGGACAGTGTCGAGGGAGCTTTACTCTGTATCTAACCCCGTGCTGTACCTGTCCTGGGAGTGTTTGATGGGGACAGTGTAGAGGGTGCTTTACTCTGTATCTAACCCCGTGCTGTCCCTGTCCTGGGAGTGTTTGATGGGGACAGTGTAGAGGGAGCTTTACTCTGTATCTAACCCCGTGCTGTACCTGTCCTGGGAGTGTTTGATGGGGACAGTGTAGAGGGAACTCTACTCTGTATCTAACCCCGTACTGTACCTGTCCTGGGAGTGTTTGATGGGGACAGTGTAGAGGGACCTTTACTCTGTATCTAACCCCGTGCTGTACCTGCAAGTAGTTACCAGTTCCATTTTGAAAATTCCTATTAAATCTGCTTCCACTGCCCTTTCAGGCAGCGCCTTCCCGATCTCAGCGACCTGCTGTGAATTAATTTTCATTGATTCTATACAGTTTGTCATTGTGTGCTTGTGATACAGCACAGAAGCAGGCCATTCGGCCCATCATACTTGCACTGGGTGACGGTGCCTGGGGGCAGATGGGAAACATGACAGCAAATAACTTGCCTTCAGTCGGAGCTTGTCTCGTTCTTGCTGAATCCCACCGAGAGCAGCTGTGACTCGCCACAGTTCCTGATCCTTCTCGAGGAGTTGGTCTGCAAGGTGCTGATTTTTCTCTCTCAGACAATCCAGTTCAGCTTCCCACTGACTCCTCTCCTCCTGTAGCTCTGGGCTCAGGTCGACACCCAACTCCTGTTCCACCTCCTCGATCCTCTGATGTGGGGGGGGGTTTGAGGGGTGGGTGCGGTTACAGTGTCAGTAGCACAAGCATCAGTACACAGATTAGCAGAGTCATAGAATACCTACAGTGCAGAAGGAGGCCATTTGGCCCATCAAGTCAGCACTGACCCTTTGAAACAGCACCCTACCTAGGCCCAATCTCCACCCTATCCCCGTAACCCAAGCCACCCATTGGACACTTAGGGGCCAATTGATCAGGGCCAATCCACCTATCCTGCACATCTTTGGACTGTGGGAGGAAACCGGAGCACCCGGAGGAATCGGAGACTGGGGGAGAATGTGCAAACTCCACACAGACAGACACCCGAGGCTGGAATTGAACCCGGGTCCCTGGAGCTGTGAGGTAGCGGTGCTAACGCACCGTGCCACCGTGCCGTGGGTAATCCGAGCTCTTGCTTTTTAATGAATATCCCAGCTCTCCAGGGCCGGTGAGGGGAGAGGGGCTGCTCACAAACTTCAGTCGAAGCTACTGCCGAGGTTGGGGCAGGGCCACAGTGAGAAGGGGGCAACTGCTCCAAGGAAAACCAAAACAGCCCCCCCGCTCCCCAATCCCCAACCCCCCCTGGGTGCTGGGAGAATGGGAATGAGGATCTAAAGATCTATGTGCAGAAATCTTACATCAGAATAAGATGAGGCCATTCAGCCCCTCTATCTGTTCCCGCATTCAATGAGATCATGGCTGATCTGTGACCTAACTTTATATACCCACCGTTGTTATTCCCATGTTGATTAACAAACATCTATCAATTTTTAAATTATCAATTGATCGGGCACCAATTGTTGTTTTTGGAAGGCAGTTCCAAACTTCGACCACCCTTTGCCAGGAAAACCCTTTCCTAATTTCACTCCTGGAAGATTAAGCTGTATTTTCCAGACTCTGCCCCAGCCCTAGACTCCCCAACCAGCTGAAATAGTTTCCCTCCATCTACCCTATCTGTTCGCCTTAACATGTGGGGAAGCCTCAGGGCGGCACGGCGGCGCAGTGGTTAGCACTGCTGCATCACAGCGCTGAGGTCCCAGGTTCGATCCCGGGTCACTCTCTACGTGGAGTTTGCACATTCTCCCGTGTCTGCGTGGGTCACACCCCCACAACCCAAAGATGTGCAGGTTAGGTGAATTGGCCACGTCCCTTATTTGGAAAAAAATAATTGGGTACTCTAAATTTATCTTTTGAAACATTTCAGAGAACCCTAACCCGAGAATCGAAAGCAGAGGAACTGGCTATTCGCTCCAATTGCTTTGTGGTACCCCAGAGGCTCCTGTCACATGAATGACCTCCTCCAATCCTGCTGCCTCAAATCCCCCCATTCCCTTCTCCATGTTCTACTTCAAAGTGGTCCCTTAAATACACAATCTTCTCTACCTCAACCATGCCATGTGGCACTGAGCTCCACATTCTCACCACACTCTGTGTAATCACATCTCCTAAATTCTTCATTTGATATATTACTCACCATCCTTTATTGTCACTCCCTTGTACTGGCCTCTACCGCAAGAGGAGATAGCTTCTACAAACCTTCTCTGGTGCATAAATCCATCATTGGAAAGGCCTCTAACTGAATTCTCTTAATTATCACCTTTCCAGCCATTCCGAGTGACATTGGAGCAGTAATACTTCAAACAGTATACAGACACCTGACCCAGTCTGAAGAATTTGACCCAGTGTTCAGATCCCTAGCCCACTGCTTAAACCCCTGACTCACTGTCCTAACCCCTGACCCACTGTCCAGACCCCTGACCCAGCATCCAGACCACTGACCCAGCATCCTGACCCCTGACCTAGTGTCCAGACCCCTGACCCAGCATCCAGACAACTGACCCAGCATCCAGACCCCAGACCCAGCATCCAGGCCCCTGACCTAGTGTCCAGACCCCTGACCCAGCATCCAGACCACTGACCCACTGTTCAAACCACTGACCCAGCATCCTGACCCCTGACCCAGCATCCAGACCCCTGACCCAGCATCCAGACGCCTGACCCAGCATCCAGACGCCTGACCCAGCATCCAGACGCCTGACCCAGCATCCAGACTCTGACCCAACATCCAGACCACTGACCCAGCATCCAGACGCCTGACCCAGCATCCAGACGCCTGACCCAGCATCCAGACCTCTGACCCAACATCCAGACCACTGACCCAACATCCAGACCACTGACCCAGCATCCTGACCCTGACCTTGTGCCCAGACCCCTGACCCAGCATCCAGACCCCTGACCCAGCATCCAGACCACTGACCCAGCATCCAGACCCCTGACCCAGCATCCAGACCCCAGACCCAGCATCCAGACCCCTGACCCAGCATCCAGACCCCTGACGCAGCATCCAGACCACTGACCCAGCATCCAGACCACTGACCCAGCATCCAGACCACTGACCCAGCATCCTGACCTTGACCTAGTGCCCAGACCCTGACCTTGTGCCCAGACCTCTGACCCAGCATCCAGACCACTGACCCAGCATCCAGACCCCTGACCCAGCATCCAGACCACTGACCCAGCATCCAGACCCCTGACCCAGCATCCAGACCCCTGACCCAGCATCCAGGCCACTGACCCAGCATCCAGACCCCAGACCCAGCATCCAGACCCCTGACCCAGCATCCAGACCCCTGACGCAGCATCCAGACCTCTGACCCAACATCCAGACCACTGACCCAACATCCAGACCACTGACCCAGCATCCTGACCCTGACCTTGTGCCCAGACCCCTGACCCAGCATCCAGACCCCAGACCCAGCATCCAGACCCCTGACCCAGCATCCAGACCCCTGACGCAGCATCCAGACCACTGACCCAGCATCCAGACCACTGACCCAGCATCCAGACCAATGACCCAGCATCCTGACCCTGACCTAGTGCCCAGACCCCTGACCCAGCATCCAGACCACTGACCCAGCATCCAGACCCCTGACCCAGCATCCAGACCCCTGACCCAGCATCCAGACCACTGACCCAGCATCCAGACCCCAGACCCAGCATCCTGACCCCTGATCTAGTGTCCAGACCCCTGACCCACTGTTCAAACCCCTGACCCACTGTTCAAACCCCTGACCAGCATCGTGACCCCCTGACCTAGTGTCCTGACTCCTGACCCAGTGTCCAGAACACTGTCCCAGAGTGCAGAGCCCTGACCCAGCATCCAGACCACTGACCCAGCGCCCTGGCCCCTGACCTAGCGTCCAGACCCCTGACCCAGCATCCAGACCCCTGACCCAACATCCTGGCCCCTGACCTAGTGTCCAGACCCCTGCCCCAGCATCCTGACCCCTGACTTAGTGTCCAGACCCCTGACCCAGCATCCTGGCCCCTGACCTAGTGTCCAGACCCCTGACCCAGCATCCTGACCCCTGACTTAGTGTCCAGACCCCTGACCCAGCATCCAGACCCCTGACCCAGCATCCAGATCCCTGACCCAGTGTCCAGTCAGTGACCCAGTGTCCAAATGCCTGATCCAATGTCCAGACCCTTTGACCCTTACTTGAGTGACCAACTCCCAGTGGGCGAGCGCTGCGCCCTCTTCCTCGGCAGGGTCAGTGCAGGGATGTGGAATTTCCATCCTCCGGGTGCGCACTCTGTCCTCGAGTTCCGTCAGCACCTGGTGCAGTTTCTGTGACAGCTCACATGGTTCGCCTGCGGCAGGAAGCGGAGGAGGGGTGACAGCGGTGAGTGAGGAATGCGAGGCTGGACATCAGGAGCACAAAACCCAACCTCATGGTGGGAGTACACGCGTTTCACCACGCTTCAACCCTCAACAACTTACATTTATATAGCACCCTTAACATTGTAAAATGTTGTAAGATGCTCCACACAATGTTGTCAAACATACTGAGCCCCATAAGGAGATACTTGGGACAGATGAGAAAACATCTGGTGAAAGCGGGAGGCATTAAGGGGTATTGTAAAGGATGTACGATAGGGAAAGAGCAGGAGGGGTTTGAGGAGGGAATTCCGGAACTTCAGCCCAGGCAACTGAAAGCTTGGCCGCCAATGACGGAACAATGGAAACCGGAGATCTTGTAAGATTGTGGGGCTGGAGGCGATTCCAGAGATCGAAAGGGACAGATCCTGATCGGCTGGAATAAAGGCCGAAACAGTGACCTAGCTTCACTCTCAGAAAAATCAAAAAATATTTCAGAAATTCTCAACACTTTTTCAGTCTTCCTGTCAAGGGGGAACCACTGGAGTGAGTGTAGGTGGCTTCGAGTTGATTTGTTCCCTGTGGGGGATAGATACCAAACTGGCATCCACTATTCCAGTAACTGATCGTTGCGCCTAGTCATCTCCAGTTCTGTTCAGAATCATTCTCACTGGTTTACCATGTGGGGCTTGGTTATTTGACATCTGACACGGTCAAGGGGCTTAAAGTCGCAGGTGTGTGGTAGTCTGTGTTAGAAGGATTACGGTACCTGGTAATGCCGGAATACCATTGGTGGAGAATGTACTTGTTCCCATTGGTTAAGCTAGTATGTTAGCTCCGCCCTGCAAGGTGGGGTATAAGAGCCCGTGCCGCCTCAGCAGCTTTTTTCTGTACCTGCGCTGCTGGGGGAAACGTCTAGCGTATTAAAACCTTCAATTGTCTCCAATCTCGCTTCTGGAGTTAGTGATCGCGCATCAATTTAATACGCTAGTTTTTAAAGAATGGAGCTCCGAATCAAGCCGGAGTGTCTGCAACTCAGCCCCCACGCGGCAAACTCAGCGGCAACCTTCAAGCACTGGCTGGCGTGCTTCAACGGATATCTCGGGACGGCCGAAAACACACCCACGGGAGAACAGAAACTACAAGTTCTGCACTCGAGGGTGAGCCCAGAAATCTACACCCTCATCGAGGACGCGGACAATTTCGATGCCGTAATGGAGCTGCTGAAAGGACATTATATTTGCCCTGTAAACCTGTATACGCCCGACATCTACTAGCGACGAGGCGACAAATCCCTGGGGAATCACTGGAAGAATTTTACCCTGCGCTCCTGGTGTTGGGGAGAAACTGCAGCTGCCCGCAAGTTTCGGCGAGCGACCACACAGAATTTTGATCCGGGACGCTTTCGTTGCAGGTATGTTGTCCTCCCAAATCCGCCAGAAATTGCTGGAGAAAGAGACACTAGGCCTCAAGGAGGCACGGGCCCTTGACGGCTTCCTGGATGTGGCCTCCCGAAACACCCGCGCTTATATCCCCGACCGCGCGGCAGCCCCTTGGGCAGCGTGGAACCCCTCCACGGCCGACCCCAAGGCATCTCCCATCCCCCCCCCACAAGCTTGTGCTGCGAGACGGCTTGGCAACTCTGGGGGCCCCGCTGCTATTTCTGCGGGTTAGCCAAGCACCCCCGACAGCGCTGTCCGGCCCGTTCATCCATCTGCAAGGGATGCGGCAAAAAGGGCCACTTCGTGGCGGTATGCCAGGCCCGGGCGGTCGCTGCGGTCGCCTACATGGCGGGACACGAAAATTCTGGCCACAGTCTCTGCTCCATTCCCAGACACCTGCTTCAACACCAGGATTTGTTTTGAATCATCTGCCACAACGACAGGCTGAAATATGACACCATTGCAATTAATTTTCTATTTACCCTTTGCTTCTCAGCTTTTCATCCCCCGAGGCAAAGCCAGGTGATATGGGAATTTCTTGAAATTAAGCTTTCTGCTAGAAAATCTACTTACCCCTTTCCGAATATCCTACAGTCTCACTTTGGTCTTAAAGGGTACATTGCACAAAAAGAAAATACAGGCGTTTCCCAAACGGCATGGGTCATCAGAATAGCTAACTCCCACAAAAGCAACGTGATAACGACCATACAATCTGGTGTTGTGATATTGGTTGAGCAATAAATATTAGGACACTTTCTTCTTTGAAATCGTGCCATGTGATCTTTTTAATCCATCCAAATATGCAGATGAGGCCTTGATTTTAGGTCTCATTGAAACGTTAGCACCTCTGACGGTGCGGCACTCCCTGATGCTCATGGATGAGCTTGCCGACTGACCTGTGATCCTCGATATTTGACAAGGTTGTCCTGGGCAGTCAGAGTCCATGGGTTGATCTTGGTCTGAACACAGACACGTGCTGGTCTCCAGGTAGTGACTGTCACTGAGGTCCGAGCAAGTGTCCAGATATTCATCTTCCTCCCTGCAAAGAAAATAAAGGGGCTGGTTTAGCACAGTGGGCTAAACCGCTGGCTTGTAATGCAGAGCAAGACCAGGAGCGCGGGTTCAATTCCCATACCGGCCTCCCTGAACAGGCGCCGGAATGTGGCGACTAGGGGCTTTTTACAGTAACTTCATTTGAAGTCTACTTGTGACAATAAGCGATTATTATTATTATCAGTATCATTAAAGAAGTGATAAGAAGTCGGCAGAGTGACAGTGAGCAAAGTGCAGGGGTTCCGGGGTTCCTTCGAGACTGGTAACCAGCCATACTGAGTCCATCGGGATTCTGACCAAAATAACAAGATGCTCAGACTTGTTGGAGCACAACCTGCAGTAAGCAGCTTCCACCACAGGGGGCTGCTGTTTCTTGTGATCTTTGCATTGACCCGGCCGGTGGGCTGGGGGGGATCTTTGTGAATGCAGTTATCATTCTGAGCTTGTCACTACTGGTCAGTCAATCTCGGTCAGCTACTCTGTATTGGTCACTGCAAAGGAGAATGACAGTAAAAGTAGTTGGGTATATCAGGGGGAGTTGGCGGTTAGGGGTGGTCTTACTCAATGGGGATGGGATGGTTTATATTTTGCATGAGCGAGGGGTGGAGCTCCTGGTCAGATTCTTGCTGTCTTTCCTTTCTGTTGGACTCACCAAGGAGAGCACTGAACAGCAACTCTACCATTTCCTGTTGAATTTACCTGACTCCCCAAGAGCAGGTCAGAGGCTGGGAATTCTGAAGCAAATAACTCACGTCCTGACCCCCCCTAAAGCCTGTCCAGCATCTACAAGGCACAAGTCAGGAGTGGAATGGAATATCTCCACTTGCCTGGATGAGTGCAGCTCCAACAACACTCGAGAAGCTCGACACCATCAGGACAAAGCAGCCCGCTTGATTGGCACCCCTTCTACAAACATTCACTCTCCCCACCACCGATGCACAGTGACAGCCGTGTGTACCATCTACAAGATGCACTGCAGGAACTCACCAAGTCTCCTTCAACAGCACCTTCCAACTCTACCACCCAGAAGGACAAGGGCAGCAGGCACATGGGAACACCATCACTTGCGAGATCCCCTCCCACCCCCTCTGCCCCCAAGTCACTCATTCTCCTGATATGGAAATAGATCGAAATATACTGGCTGTTCCTTCACTGTCGCTGAGTCAAAATCCTGGAACTCACTCTCTAACAGCACTGTGGTGTACCTACACCACAGGGGCTGCAGTGGTTCAAGAAGGCAGCTCACCAGCACCTTCTCAAGGGCAATTAGGGATGGGCAATAAACGGTGGGTGAGCCAGCGATATCCACATCCATTGAATGATTTTTAAAAAGTGTCCAGTAGAGATTACTGCTTTCCCAGTGTGATTATTCCACTGTAAATTCTCGAATAGTCACTTGGTAGCACTTAATACATTAATGATCTGGAAGAAGGAACTGAAGGCACTGCTGCTATGTTTGCAGATGATACAAAGATCTGTAGAGGGACAGGTAGCATTGAGGAAGCAGGGGGGCTGCAGAAGGACTTGGACAGGTTAGGAGTGTGGGCAAAGAAGTGGCAGATGGAATACAATGTGGAAAAGAGAGAGGTTATGCACTTTGGAAGGAGGAATGGATGCATGGACTATTTTCAAAATGGGGAGATGCTTAGGAAATCAGAAGCACAAAGAGACTTGGGAGTCCTTGTTCAAGATTCTCTTAAGGTTAACGTGTAGGTTCAGTCGGCAGTTAGGAAGGCAAACGCAATGTTAGCATTCATGTCGAGAAGGCTAGAATACAAGAGCAGGGATGTACTGAGGCTGTATAAGGCTCTGGTCAGGCCCCGTTTAGAGTATTGTGAGCAGTTTTGGGCCCCATATCTAAGGCTGTGCTGGCCTTGGAAAGGGTCCAGAGGAGGTTCACAAGAATGATCCCTGGAATGAAGAGCTTGTTGTATGAGGAACGGTTGAGGACTCTGGGTCTGTACTCGATGGAGTTTAGAAGGGTGACGGGGGAATCTTATTCAAACTTATAGGATACTGCAAGGCCTGGATAGAGTGGACATGGAGAGGACGTTTCCACTTGTTGGAAAACTAGAACCAGAGGACACAACCTCAGACTAAAGGGACGATCCTTTAAAACAGAGATGAGGAGAAATTTCTTCAGCCAGAGGGTGGCGAATCTGTGGAACTCTTTGCCGCAGAAGGCCGTGGAGGCCAATTCACTGAGTGTCTTTAAGACAGATGAAAATGAAAATGAAAATCGCTTATTGTCACGAGTAGGCTTCAATGAAGTTACTGTGAAAAGCCTCTAGTCACCACATTCCGGCACCTGTTCGGGGAGGCTGGTACGGGAATTGAACCATGCTGCTGGCCTGCCTTGGTCTGCTTTAAAAGCCAGCGATTTAGCCCAGTGTGCTAAATCAGATAGATAGGTTCTTGATTAATAAGGGGATCGGGGCTATGGGGAGAAGGCATGAGAATGGGGATGATAAAAATATCAGCCATGATTGAATGCGGAGCAGACTCGATGGGCTGAGTGGCCTAATTCTGCTCCTATGTCTTATACAAAAGAACAAAGAACAAAGAAAATTACAGCACAGGAACAGGCCCTTCGGCCCTCCCAGCCTGCGCCGATCCAGATCCTTTATCTAAACCTGTCACCTATTTTCCAAGGATCTACTTCCCTCTGTTCGCCGCCCGTTCATATATCTGTCTAGATGCATCTTAAATGATGCTATCGTGCCCGCCTCTACCACCTCCGCTGGCAAAAGGTTCCAGGCACCCACCATCCTCTGCGTAAAAAACTTTCCACGCACATCTCCCTTAAACTTTCCCCCCTCTCACCTAGAAATCGTGACCCCTTGTAATTGACACCCCCACTCTTGGAAAAAGCTTGTTGCTATCCACCCTGTCCATACCTCTCATTATTTTGAAGACCTCAATCAGGTCCCCCCTCAACCTCCATCTTTCCAACGAAAACAATCCTAATCTACTCAACCTTTCTTCATAGCTAGCACCCTCCGTACCAGGCAACATCATGGTGAACCTCCTCTGCACCCCTCTAAAGCATCCACATCCTTCTGGTAATGTGGTGACCAGAACTGCACGCAGTATTCCAAATGTGGCCTAACCAAAGTCCTATACAACTGTAACATGACCTGCCGACTCTTGTACTCAATACCCCGTCCGATGAAGGCAAGCATGCTGTATGCCTTCTTGACCACTCTATCGACCTGCGTTGCCACCTTCAGGGTACGATGGACCTGAACTCCCAGATCTCTCTGTACATCAATTTTCCCCAGGACTCTTCCATTGACCGTATAGTCCACTCTTGAATTAGATCTTCCAAAATGCATCACCTCGCATTTGCCTGTATTGAACTCCATCTGCCATTTCTCTGCCCAACTCTCCAATCTATCTATATTTTGCTGTATTCTCTGACAGTCCTCCTCGCTATCTGCAACTCCACCAATCTTAGTATCATCTGCAAACTTCCACACAGACCACCTATACCTTCGTCCAGATCATTTATGTATATCACAAACAACAGTGGCCCGAGCACGGATCCCTGTGGAACACCACTAATCACCTTTCTTCATTTTGAGACACTCCCTTCCACTACTGCTCTCTGTTTCCTGTTGCTCAGCCAGTTCTTTATCCATCTAGCTAGTACACCCTGAACCCCATACGACTTCACTTTTTCCATCAACCTGCCATGGGAAACTTTATCAAACGCCTTACTGAAGTCCATGTATATGACATCTACAACCCTTCCCTCATCAATTAACGTTGTCACTTCCTCAAAGAATTCTATTAGGTTTGTAAGACATGACCTTCCCTGCACAAAACCATGCTGCCTATTACTGATAAGTCTATTTTCTTCCAAATGTGAATAGATCCTGTCCCTCAGTATCTTCTCCAACAGTTTGCCTACCACTGACGTCAAGCTCACAGGTCTATAATTCCCTGGATTATCCCTGCTACCCTTCTTAAACAAGGGGACAACATTAGCAATTCTCCAGTCCTCCAGGACCTCACCTGTGCTCAAGGATACTGCAAAGATATCTGTTAAGGCCCCAGCTATTTCGTCCCTCGCTTCCCTCAGTAACCTGGGATAGATCCCATGCGGACCTGGGGACTTGTCCACCTTAATGCCTTTTAGAATACCCAAAACTTCCCCCTTCCTTATGCCGACTTGACCTAGAGTATTTAAACATCCATCCCTAGCCTCAACATCCGTCATGTCCCTCTCCTTGGTCTTATAACTTGAGTATTTCTGAAAAAAGAGGCAAGTTGTTGAAGCTTTTCTTCTGGCACTCATCAGGACAGGTGCACGAATGCCAAATTTCAAAGGGAACGATAAATTATGCTGCACGAGAAAAGGATGCTGGTTGGTTGGCAAGCCAACTCTGATTGTTTGAGGTGTTTCAGTGGAGATCGGATCAGGGAGCCACGGATATTACCCCACAGGATAATGGCTATCCCATTACAGCAGTGCTTGCTGTGTATTGTACATATTCACAAATGAAGCTAAGGCCACCACTTTCAGACCAGCAGTGTCCAGTTTATCTCAACTTACCCTGGAAGGGTAAAATATTTCAAATGTTTGAGCTGCAGATGAAGCTAGCCATTTCACACTGCTACAAAGCAGTGGAAACACAAGTACTACACTGGCTGTGCAGTCAATAAAATATCCTGATGTAATGAAAGGTGCTATAGGAATGTGCATCTTTCTTACAGGTCTGACATTAAGATTTGACTTGCTATGCAGCTGAATCAGACATGAGGGATTAAATTGGTGGAACTTGGGTCATTGAGTTGAGAAAGGAGGGGGAGTGAGCTTTGAGGTTTCATTATCAACTTGACCCCTTCCTACCCATGGGACTCGACTCTCATCAGCCGAGCCCAGGTGGAGCGACCATGAGGAAAGGAGAGGGACAGAAATCAGGAAGAATCATTTTCTGTGCACACCTGATGGTTGTCACTGTCAGTCTGTCGATCTTCCTGTTCAGCTCAGCAATAACAACAAGTAACTCTGTAATCTGTTCTTCATAATGTAGCACAGCTAATGCTTCCTCTTCCTCCTCTGGCACCTCCACTTTCAGCTCTGTATATTCACTGGTCAACAGAGAGTCCGGACACTGTACAAACGGGAAAAAAAAACATTCACACCACTACACAACATTATGTAATGATGCCATGTGACAGAGGTGTGTGATGGATCTATGTTGACTGGTCCCTGGGACTGATCCACGTGTGACAAGTCAATATGGCGCGTTAGTGTGTAACAAGTATGCGTCTGATGAGTTTATGTGTGACCGATCTGTGTGTGACAGGTCCATGTGTGACAGATCTGTGTGCGACAGATGTGTGTGTGACAGATCTGTGTATGGTGTGTCCATGTATGAGGGATCTGTGTGCGATGGATGTGTGTGTGATGGGTCTGTGTTTGACAGGTCCACATGGGCTAACCACCAGGGGCTGGTTTAGCACACTGGGCTAAATCGTTGCCTTTTAAAGCAGACCAAGGCAGGCCAGCAGCACGGTTCAATTCCCATACCAGCCTCCCCGAACAGGCGCCGGAATGTGGCAACTAGGGGCTTTTCACAGCAACTTCATTTGAAGCCTACTTGTGACAATAAGCGATTTTCATTTCCATTCATGTGACGGTTCTGTGTGCAACATCACACTGCACTGCCTGGAATACAAATACTGCTATTAAAATATAAGTTGTTATTGTCCATTGTGACTGGTTGTTGTTAGGGGGCAGTGGCTGCATTAAACAAAACAGGAGGCTCTTTAAAGTCACTTCGCTTTGAACAAGTCGCTTCATGATTGGCAGGTGCTGACTTTGGATTTGTTTTGGAACCTGATCCACAATAAGATAGGATATGTTTCATATCGAAGCTCTCTCCACTGCTCCTCCCCACAAGAGAAAAGATTCTCTCTGTCATCACTCTCAAACTTCAATCACTTTAAAGTCCTTGCAGCCATTTCTTTCAAGAAAAAAAAACTCAGCTTGAATTGAATAACCCGATAAATGTTTCTCCTTCAATTATTCAATTCTCTTTGGAAAGTTCCTATTGAATCAACTTCCACCACCCTTTCAGGCAGCGCTTTCTAGATCACAATAACTCGCTGCGTAAAAAATTCTCATTTTTCCCCTCTGGTTAATCATCTAATCTGTGTCCTCTGGTGTATTTACTCTATCTAAAACATTCATGATTTAAAACATCTCCATTAAATCTGCCCTAAACACCCCCCCCCCCCCCCCCCCGCCCCATCTAAATAGAAGACCTCAAATTTAAAATGTTATTGAAAAACAGATTATCTGGTCATAATAATCACATTATGGGATCTTGCTCTGTGCAAATTGGCTGGCATGTGTCCTGCATCATAACGCTTTTAAAAGTAGCTGTAAAACCCTTTGGGACTTCCTGAGGTCATAAAGATGCTCTAGAAATGCAAGTTTTTCCTTTTTCTAGATTCTTCATGTGACCGAAGCCACTGTCTGCACAAGCGCTAAAAAGGTCCTCCAGACCCTGACCCATTTCAAAGAGCAGCCACAGGACATAAAGATTTGAACAGTCCCAGGTGAACATTCTCCTTCAGAACTAACAGGTCTTCACATTGCATCTGAATGTGCTCAGTGTCACAGCTTAGGGATCGAATGGTTCATTTATTGAACAGATCAATGAATTTGAAGGCGGGATTCAGCGTTTATCGATAAGACTGTACCTCCATTCCGGAACAGCAATTCCACCTCCGAAAGTTCTGACTTTTCCTTCCTTTCTTTACAGAGGTAGCTATGCGATGGATGGTGAAGGGTAACGGCTGGGTGGGAACTTGCTAGTCTCTCACCGTTCCTATTCCTTGGCTTCGCTGACTTTAGGGTTGTGTAGTCAAACTTGGGATTTTAAAATAAAACTTGGCATGTAAGATCCTGGGAGTTAGCAGTCTCCGAGATTTCCTGCCGGTATCGCCCTTCCTCTCTGGTGCTGCTTCCTTTGAATTTTTATTTCCTCTTTCAGGTTAACCCTCAAAGGCTGACAGTCACCACATGAGAAGCACGTCAATGTAGCATTTACACAACAGAACCCGACCATTTCACCCATCCGCTACTGTTGCCAGTGTTTAGGCTCCACATGAGATTTCAGCCACCCCATCCCCATCTCACTCGATCAATATCTCCCTTTATTCCTTTCTCACCCATATCCAGTTTCCCCTTAAATGTATATCTGCTAGGGCAGCATGGTGGCGCAGTGGGTTAGCCCTGCTGCCTCACAGCACCGAGGTCCCAGGTTCGATCCCGGCTCTGGGTCACTGTCCGTGTGGAGTTTGCACTTACTCCCTGTGTCTGCGTGGGTTTCACCCCCACAACCCAAAGGATGTGCAGGGTAGGTGGATTGGTCACGCTAAATTGCCCCTTAATTGGAAAAAATTAATCGGGTACTCTCAAATTAAAAAAAATTGATATCTGCTATTCACCTTAATCTTGTGGTAGTGACTTCCACATCCTCAACACTCTCTAGGTAAAGACGTTTCACCTGAATTCCCTGTTGAATTTACAGTGACTATCTTGTATTCATGGCCCCTAGTTCTAGTCTTCCACATGAATGGAAACATTTTCTCTGTATCTAACCTATGGAACCCAACTATGAATGGGAAAACCTTTATCAGCTTTTTATTATAGAATTCCCACAGTGCAGAAGGAGGCCATTCAGCCCATCGGGTCTGCACCGACCCCCTAAAAGAGCACCCCACTTAGGCCCTCTCCCCCACCCTATCCCTGTAACTCCACTTAACCTGCAAATCCCTGGACACTAAAGCACATTTTTTTTGATCATGGCCAATTCACCTAACCTTTAGACTTGTGGGAGGAAAACAGAGCACCCAGAGGAATCCCACACAAATAGTCACCTGAGGCCGGAATTGAACCCAGATCCCTGGTGCTGTCAGGCAGCGGTGCTAATCACTGTGCCACCGTGCCGCTCCGAGAGAAGGTGGGCCCAATCCATTCAGTCTATCCAGACGGAACCTCTCAGTTCTGCTATCATGCTTGTGAATCTTTTTGCACCTTCTGCAGTTCCTCTGTATCCCTTTTCTAATTTTGAGACCAGATGTGTGCACAATATTCCAGGTTTGGAAATATCCAAAATGTGACCTTATACACCCACGAACAGCCACTTAGTTCTGTTCATCCTTCAACCAACATAAAAATGTTTTACCAGAAAACATTCACCTCATTGCCCAATATGGCTAACAGGGTGACGACTGCCTGTTTTGATTCTTCTGGATGGCAACCATACCTACACTTCAGAAGTTACTTATCAGTCATGTGTTTTAGGATGGCCTGATATTGTTGAAGGTGCTATATAAATGCAGGTTCTCTCTATGTAGAAAGGAAGATGAAAGCTGAATTTGATTGTGCGACATGACTGACATGCAATGTTTAGTTGAAGCATGTAAGGCTACCGACTAAGTGCTGGAAACTGAAATGAGGATAGGTGCTTGATGGCTGGTGCAGATATACTGGGCGGAAGGGCCACTTTCTGTAAAACTCTATGATGTTGTCTTATTTATTGATGAACTGCATCATCACATCACAAACAGCAAAAATGTAATTAAAATCCCTTCAGTAGAGACGGTGAGATGTTTCTTCTCCATCATTGCCTCAGGCCAGAGTGGAGAAAGAGTCCAGTGGGGCCCATCATGTTGTTGAAAGAGCTGCCCACCTGCTCTCTCCATATATCCCTGCTAATGTATATCTTCAACTCTATCACCCAGCAAACGTAGACAGGCAGAGGAGAATGAGGGTGTAAAATAATAGGTGGTTGAGATGCAGGCGTAAGATAGTGAACAGACATAGAAACAGCTAAAACTGTGAAAAATAACTTGCCCTACCCATCCCTTATTGACAACAGTATAGTCTAGGAAACAATAAATCAACCTTCCTGGTCCATTCGAATGGAAATAACACAGTAGTTCCTTCTTTGCCAAAACTTATTGATAGTTTATGCTGTAATTAATAAAGTGCATTTTAAAGAAATTGATTTTGTAGGGACTTATAATCATTTGGTCAGATATATATTAATGCCAGGGAATTGGACATGGGCAGCAAGTATCTTCTGGGAACTGTAGTTTATTTGCCATTGGCTGCAATTGACGGAAGCGGATTAGGGACTACATTACCCATACCGCCTGGCGGGCGGAGCTCCGCTGCATTCTGGGGTTGTAGTCCTTCCTGTGCAATCGCCGCCGGAAATGGACGGGCAGAAAACTACATACCCCAGAAAGCCATGCGCGTCCGGCTGCACCATCTCGTTTCCGGTTTGTGTACCCGCACCAAAGATGGCGGCGGCCGCTGAGGACGGGAGGGAGGCCCCGGCCGGCTCCGAACCCGAGCCCGAGGCTTCAGGCCCGATGGAGCAGAGACCCAGCACTCGCTCCAACCCCGAGGGGGCAGAGGACAGGCAGGACCCGCCCGGGCAGGGGGCGCAGGCCGGCAGCAGGGAGGGAGATGGCGAGGCCGGGACTGAGAGCCCAGGAGTCGTGGGGAGGACCAGGAGCAGCCGGAGGAGGCACCAGGAACAGGAGGCCCACACCCAGGCTCAAGCTCAGGCCCAGCCCCTGCCCCCATTCCAACCTCAACCACAGCCCCTGCCCCCATTCCAACCTCAACCACAGCCCCTGCCCCCATTCCAACCTCAACCACAGCCCCAGTCACAAAATCAACCCCAGTCTCAAAGTCAACCCCAGTCCTTACCCCAGTCTCAAAGTCAACCTCAATTTCAAAACCAGTCTGCGCCCTCAGGCCAATCTTCATTCCTGCCTCAGTCACAAAGTCAACCCCAGTTTCAATCCCAACTCCAGCTGCAGACACACTTCCAAAGCCCACCCCAGCCTGAGACTCAGATCAGGACTCCGAAGGTTAACTGCCCGGAGAAAGTGGTGAGTTTTGTTGAGGTTCTGCTGCACTGATTCACCAAAAAACACTGAATACATAAAAGGTCATAGAGGATTTGTGGATTTTCCAGATTTAAAAAAACCAATGTTCTGTGAAACATACCAGTTGCTGATGTGAGACTATTTGAAGATTGTACGGAGGAAGTTAAACTGCCAGAGATTTGTCATGTAGGAATTTGAAGTGCTTCTTTATTTATTTGGGAAGTGTGGCAGATCTCGGTATGAATGATTTATGTAGACCATTTGGAATTTGAATATCTGATTTGATTTATTGTCACATGTACCGAAGTACAGTGAAAAGTATTTTTCTGTGGCCGAGGAACGTACACAGTACGTACATAGTAGACGCAAGAATAATCAACAGAGAACATTGAGAAATGATACATCGACAAAACAGTGATTGGTTACAGTGTGGAACAAGGGGTCAAACAAAGCAAATACATGAGCAAGAGCAGCATAGGACGTCATGAATAGTGTTCTTACAAGGAATAGATCAGTCCGAGGGGGAGTAGTTGAGGAATCTTGTAGCTGTGGGGAAGAAGCTGTTCCTATGTCTGGATGTGCGAGTCTTCAGACTTCTGTACCTTCTGCCTGATGGAAGGGTCTGGAAGAAGGCTATGCCTGGGTGGGAGGGGTCTCTGATAATGCTGTCTGCCTTCCTGAGGCAGCGAGAGGTGTATACAGAATCAATGTGGGGTGGCAAGTTTATGGATGCGTTCGGCTGAGTTCACCTCTGGAAGACCATGGCTTGGTGACTTGAATGGGGTCCTTTCAGTCTATTTGTGTGAGAGATAAGGGAATAAATTGCAAGGGACTGGGCGGCACAGTGGTTGGCACTGCTGCCTACGGCGCTGAGGACCTAGGTTCGCTCCCGGCCCTGAGTCACGTCTGTGTGGAGTTTGCACATTCTCCCCGTGTCTGCGTGGGCCTCACATCCACAACGCAAAGACGTGCAGGTGGATTGACCACGAGGGAGAAAGGCAAGGGTAACTCTGGCAATCATGGCGGCAGAGTCACAATTACAGCTCTGTCTTGGGGAATCGGAACTCGTGAGCCAAATCCTTTTAACATCACCAACTTCTTGAGCTAGAGTCACTCACAAATGGTACCTGAACCATAAATTACAGTGTACTTCAAAACTTCTGTCTTTCAAAATGGAAATTATGTCTGGAGAGGGTAAGTTGAGCTGTTCAAGAGCATAAGAAATAGGAGCAAGTATAAACCATTCAGTTCTTTGTGCCTTCTCCATTTATTAAGAACATCGTTGCTTTCCTACCTCAATTCCACCATCCCACACTGTCTCATATCTCTGCTTCTCGTAGTATACAAAAATCTATTAAACTCTGTTTTGAAATTGCTGCGCATCCACTGCTTCTGGATTAGATAATCCTAAAGATTCATAATCCTTTGAGTAAAGAAATGTATCCTCATATCAGTCCCAACTGGCTGAACTCTTATTCTGAGACTGACCACTAGTTCTCGACTCTCAATTCAGGGGGAAACATCCTCGCAGCATTAATTCTGTGAAGCTATTAATTTTTCAAAAGCAAAATATTGAGGGTGCTGAAAATCTGAAATACAAACAGGAAATGCTGGAGCTACTTGGTTGATCAGGCAGCATCTTTGGAGAGAAAAAAACAAGTTGATGTTTCAGATGAACCTTTTGTCAGGACATATCTGATGGAAGATTGCAGACCTGAAATGTTTAACACTTTTTTTTTTTTGTTTGTTTTGTTTTGTCTCCTTAATAATTTTATGTTTCATTGCGCTCACCTCTCATTCTTCCTAAACTCCAAGGAATATAAGTGAAAGTTTGCACAATCTCTCCTCATAGAGTAATCCCCTCGACCCTGAAGAAGGGCTTGACCAGTTATTGACTGATGAATTCCTGGGTGGGCAATTTGTTTGGGTTATTCTGGTCAGTCTGTGTGTGTCTGTTTATCATGCGGGGGGGGTGGGGGGAACTGTAGAGAGACACATCTCAAGGTTTTCTTCATTCTCTTTACAGATCATCTGTTTGGATCTTTCAGAGGAGATGTCGCTGCAGAAGCTGGATTCCATGAATGGGTTAGATTGCTTTATGCTAATGTTTCAAACTCCCCTTCTATCATCAACTACTGAACAAGCTGGAGTTCTTTTCTCTGGAAAGAGAAGGCTGAGGGGGTGACCGAATAGAGGTCTTTAAAATTACAGAAGTGTTTGACAGGAAAAATGCAGAGAGCAAAACCAGAGCTCATAAATATAAGACAGTCAGTAATGAATCCACTTGGGAGAAATATCTTTTCCCGGGGAGTGATGAGAATATGGAACTCACTAGCACCGGGAGTGGTTGAGCCAAGTAGCATGGGCACGTATAACGCAAAGCTGGATAAACACCGAAGGGAAAAAGAGATGGAAGGCTATATTGGTGGAGTTGTCAGGAGGAGGTTCATTTGAAGCATAAAAGTGGCAGACCCCCGCCCTGTAAATATGATCTAATTATCGTTGCAGATGTGATTTGGGCGATAATGTTTAATATTTGATCAATCTGTGCCGTGTGATTTGGGGATTGCTTTTCGGATTACACTGGAGTTACGGCACAGAAACAGGCCAATTGGTCCAACCGGCCCATGATGTATTTCTGCTGAACTTGAGCCTCCTCTCGTCTTTCCTTATCCAAATCTATCATCACAGCCTTCTCCCTCAAATATTAGTCCAGTCTCTCTTAAACCAGGGACTGGTTTAGCACAGTGGGTTAAACAGCTGGCTTGTAATGTAGAACAATGCCAGCAGCGCAGGTTGAATTCCCGCACCAGCCTCCCCGAACAGGCGCCGGAATGTGGCGACTAGGGGCTTTTCACAGTAACTTCATTGAAGCCGACTTGTGACAATAAGTGATTAATATTATTATTTAATGCATCAAGTTGCTTCAACCACTTCCTTTAGTAGGGAGTTCCACATTCTCATCACTTTCTGGGCAAGCTTGTTGACGTGTGGCCATATGAATTACAAGCAGGAGAAGGCCACTTGGCCCCTCGAGCCTGCTCCGCTATTCAATAAGATCATGGCTGATCTGATAGTGACTTCAACCCCACATTCCTGCCCGATAACCTTTCACCCCTTTGTTAATCAAGAATGTATTCAGCTCCGGCTTAAAAAATATTGCCTTTTGAGGGAGAGTTTCAGAGACTCGTGACCCTCTGAGAGAGAGAAACTCTCCTCATCTTAAATGAGCGACCAGTTATTTTCAAACAGTGACCTCTCGTTCTGGATTCTCCATAAGAATAAACATCCTCTCCAAATCCACTCTTGTCAAAAGCCCTCAGGATCTTAAAGGTTATAGACTTTGATCGTAGTTCTAAATAGTCAGGTTGGGCTTTGGGGGTGTGGCAGAAGCCTGCTGCTGATGGGGAGGGCAGGTGCTATTGTGTTTAACTACAGAGAGGTTATTGTATTGCTGTTTTTTAAAATAAATTTAGAGTAGGAACTTTTAATACTCAATTGGATGAATACTTGAAGGGGAACATATTCAGGGCTATCGGGAAAGAGCAGCAGGGAGGGAGTAATTTGATAGCTCAGAGAGCCAGCACGATGGGCTGAATGATGTCCTATGTGGAAGATTCTATAGTAATGACTGGTTATTGGGTTTACAGTGCCTTTGGCATAGTGAGGTTATTGGATGAGGAGTGTTATTGGGCTGACTTTGATCAAGCATTTGGAATTGTTGAATTTGATTTTAGTTATTTTTCTCTGTTCAGTTCAAAAACGAATGCGCTAAACATCGCTCAGAAAATGATTGAAATGTTTGTCCGGACGAAGCACAAGATTGACAAGCGACACGAGTTTGCTCTTGTGGTGGTGAACGATGAGGTCACTTGGGTAAGAGCAATGTGCCAGTTTAAGATAGGGGAGGGGAACAGAGGGAGCCTGCACAATAGACCCCTACATATCTGCAATGTAATCACACCAGTGCTCTACATTAGAATGAACCTTACCCGATCATAGTTGACCAACAAACAAATAATTTGCTGATTGTTCTTGATTTTCTGTCTGTTTGTCTTTCAACTTTGCATTCAGGTTTACAATGTCAACAGTCACGGTGTATTGACAAGCTCAGGCCACTAGAAGGCATTAGAATGCAACTTTACTTGCATATCGGCTAAAGATCAAGTGTCATTGAAGCAAGTTGTCCTCTTTGTGTAGTACTGATTCGCGCTGTTGACTATTACATGTCCCTTTTCTCTCCTTCTAGCTGTCAGGATTCACCTCTGACCCCCGGGAGGTTTGCAGCTGCCTGTATGACCTGGATACGAATGTCTGTGAGTCCTTCAGTATCCTTTTGTAATGGATGTTGTTATGTCATCCTGGGCAAATGCGCGGTCAGTTCCAGCCCCACATGTCCCCGAGTCTCAAAACAAGTGAATTAACCAATAATTCTTATAAAAATACCCCAAATCTTTGGCCCTTGGCTGCCCAATAATTACAGTCACCAGATTTGTAAGTTTAAACACAATTTCAAATATGAAATATGCAGTAAATACAACTGCTTAACAACAAGCTAATACCTGACTCCCGCTTAAACTGCCGCACCCTCTACCGACACACATAAGACAGACAGACACAGAGGGGTAGAAAAGGTGAAAATGATAAGGATAGGAAGGTCAAAAGATAAGAGTCTTTATTCAAATGGTGGTTCGCAGCATGCTTTCTTCACAGTAAGCTTGTGGATTAAAGTCTCTGATGTACACCCTGCAATGATCTTCCTTGCAGTTTAGCTATGTTACTCACGGTTTCTCCTAGAGTGGCCACTTGGCTTCGCATTAAGCTTTGCTTCCAGGCCTCTGCCTTTTCTGGAGAAAGAATTGGTCGGTTCACATCAGCCTTTTCTGCAGAGTTATCAGATTATGAATCTTTCCTTCACATCCTGTAATGGTTCTCCTGTACACTAATTCATTCAGGCTTTCAAGCCAGTTCGGAAACACTGTCTTTCTGGAGGAAAACGGAGTGGAAAGAAAGTGGGTCTTCACTCTTAAGCTGCCAACACGAAACTGAAAGCTGCTTGGCTCCCTGAACCATTTCAGTGGGATCAGATCCAAACACCACCGATCACCTGGCAGAGCACAGCCTTTTGGGCCAATTCATTGGTCATCAGCCACATCAATCAAACCGAATCATCACTGATCTCTCCTGCAATCCTCTGCATTGAATTAAAGACACCGGCCACTTGCAAGCAGCTTTGCCTTAAAGTCACAGGTTCATTAATTCATCCATGGATCAAAAATGTAACCGCAAAATAAAAGAAAGGGAAAATAAGGGAAACAGGAGGGATCCTTACAATGTGAAAACCCCCCGGAATAGAGTCCAGTGTTGCAGCAGGTGCTTCCTAAAAGGGTTAGTAGGGGTGGTGGGGCCAGAGATCCTAATAACTTGTAAGAAGTACTTACATGTGCACTTGTGATGCCAGGGCACACCAGGCTATGGGCCAAGTGATAGAAAATGGGATTAGAATACATAGGTGGTTGTTTTTGACTGGCGGGGATCTGATGGGCTGTAGACCATTACAGTGCCTGGTATTGGAGAGTGCACTGACTTGAAGGTGTAGAAGCACCAGCTGTGGAATGCTGTGTGCAGTTGTTTTTCAGAGGGGAATAAACTGCCAATACATGTCAAAGCGAAAACAATAAAAATCTCCAGTAATATAATGATAGATTCTGACCTTCTGAACCTGTCTTGGGTCTGAAGCAGGCAATTTCAATGTTTTACTATATAACACTGGGGACAGGTCTTTCACTATAACAAAGGGGGTACAGTACACCCGGACAGGTCTGTCACTGTATAATAAAGGAGTACAGTACAGGGGACAGGTCTGTCACTGTATAATACATGGGTACAGTACAGAGGGACAGGTCTGTCCCTGTATAGCACTGGGGCACAGTACTGGTGGGGATAGATCTGACAATGTATAACATGGGTACAGTACTTGTGGGGGCAGGTCTGCCACTATAACACTGGGGTACAGTACTTTTGGGGGCTTGTCTCACTATAACACTGGGGTACAGTACTGGTGGGGCAGGTCTCGCTGTATAACGCTCAGGTACTGTACAGGTGGGGACAGGTCTGTCACTGTATAACACTGGGGTACAGTACTGGTGGGGACAGGTCTGTCACTGTATAACACTGGGGTACAGTACTGGTGGGGACGGGTCTGTCACTATAACACTGGGGTATAGTACTGTTGGAGTCGGGTCTGTCACTATAACACTGGGGTACAGTACTGGTGGAGACGGGTCTGTCACTGTACAACACTGGGGTACAGTACCTGTGGAGACGGGTCTGCCACTGTATAACACTAGGGTACAGTACTGGTGGGGACGGGTATGTCACTGTGTAACACTGGGGTACAGTACTGGTGGGGGCAGGTCTGCCACTGTATAACACTAGGGTACAGTACTGGTAGGGACGGGTCTGTCACTGTAACATTGGGGTACAGTACTGGTGGAGGCAGGTCTGTCACTGTATAACACTGGGGTACAGTACTGGTGGGGACGGTCTGTCACTGTATAACACTGGGATACAGTATTGGTGGGGGCAGGTCTGTCGCTGTTCATTCTTTTCCTTAAAGTCTATTTTCAGATTTGGATGGACTGTTCAATCTCATGTGAGTGATCTTGATTATTTAATGGAGTTTTGCCTGAATCTGGGTTTTGTTTGATGACATTTCATATTTAAAAACAGAATTGTTGACCTAATCTCTGGGTCTGTTGATCAGAGTGGAATTTGATGTGCAATTAATAACTGCCTCGGAATAGAAGATTCCCTGTTGGGATGTGGTGACAGGTTATTCTGCAACAGCTGCAAGGAAGACTGGATTGCATTTCTGTAGCACTTTGTAGAACCTCACGACGATTCAAAGTGCTTTATTGCCAATGGGATACAGTTAGTGTTGTAATGGATGAAACATTGCAGCCAAGTTGTGCTTTGTAAACACTGATTAAAAAGTAATGAAATAATGAGCAGATAGTCTTTGAAGTGATGTTGGTTAAGGGATAAATATTGGGAGAACTCCCCTGTTCTTCGATATAGAGGTGCATGATCTATTCCATCCATCTGGGAGGGCAGACTGGTCATCTGTCTAAAATCTCATCCGAACGACAGCATCTCTGACAAGACAACATTCCCTTATTACTGCGCTGGAGTGTCAGCCTAGCTTTTATGCTCAAGTTGGATTCAAACCCACAACTTGGAAGGGAGAGAGTGCTTTGCACTGAGCCACGGCTGATGTGACTGTGAATTGAATGAAAGAAATTGCAGAACCAAGTATTAATATTGGACCGGCCCAACCACAAGTATATAATTCAGCAGTATCGTTCAGCCCTCGGGTGAGGTTTCTAGCGATGGTTGTCTGGCTTTGCAGCAAATCCTGGACACACTCGTCACACCTGGATGATAAGTTGTGTAAGTTATTTGACATTAGGGGAGCAGGAATCCGAGCCTTAACAGCTCAGCGTCCCACCACACTCTTTGCTCTTGGGAAAGAAGTTAATAAATGTAGCTTTGAGATTAACTCTCTCAACAGTCAATTTTCCTCTGCGAGCTTATTGCTCTGATCAATTTGTTTTTCATGTGATCCCGCAGACAACAGAAGATTGAACTGCCAGTAACGGAAAATGTTCAGACTATCCCACCGCCATACATTGTACGGACGATCCTGGTCTACATTCGAACACCCTGCCACCCACAGTCCACCTCCATTGAGCGACTCAATGTGAGTAGGGAATGAGATTTCTCCTCCTGTCTGAACCTTGTGTTAATCATTACTTTGTCTCCCCACCTGCTTCAGCCAAAACCTTGGCTTAATGATGCTGGGACAGGGGCACTGTCTGCTCTCTGCTACTTCACTCAAGTAGCGAATCTTCATGCATGAGTGTAGAGGGGGAGAAAATTATCTTATCATTTATCTCACAACTGTTTTTGTCAGATCTTTCTGTTTGCAAGTGGCTGTCACTTTTCCTTGTATTATACCATTTCAAAAGTGAAGCTTGGGAATTTCGGGTCAATCATTTATCACAGTGGAGAGAAAAATAATTCTTCCCTTGGTGGTTTGTGAATCTGGGGAATTCTCTGCCCCAGAGAGTTGTGGATGCTCCATCCTTGAGTATATTCAGGTCAGAAATCAGTGGAATTTTGGGCACTTAAGGGAATGGTGGGATTTGGAAAGTGGGTAGGAAGGTGAAGTCGATGTAGAAGCCCAACCACGATTGTATTGAATGGTGGAGCAGATTTAAAGGGACAAATTGATGATCTGACTGTTTATGTTCTTCAGAAAGGCGCCATAGAAATGCAAGTCCATCCAGGGAGGGTTATAACCGGTCCCCCAATTTGTTAACCCTCTGTGCCCTCCATGGGAGCTGTCTTGGAATGAGCCCCAATTTATAAAATTCCAGTTGGGATACCCCTAAATATTTATGCTCCCAGGTGAGGAGTCATGAACTAGCTCCCTTCCATTATTTAACCCCCTCATTCGGTCACAACAAGATGACTTAAAAAATGAACCCTCTCCTTGTGGATCCCTTTTCCCAGTCCAAATGTTTTTATGTTTTAAAAGGAGTAAATTGAACCAGGCTGTCTTGAGTTAAAGAAAGAGTGAGTTTATTCGATACTAAACACCAGGAAAACAATAAAACAGACGCACATACATTCACACTGATTACAGATTAGAAGTGAATCAAAAATAAGTTTTTAAAAAAATATCCATGAGTGGACGATGAAACGTTGTGGCCATTTGAGATTTGTGATTCCAGTAGCGCTAAATCAGGATTTGAGTAGTTGGTTTTGAGATTTCAGGGTGTTGCAGTTTAGCGGAGAAGTTGTCCTGCTTCCTTTTCTGCTATGGCGTTGCTGATTTGGCTTTCTTACAGTAATAAGAGAGAGAGAGAGAGAGCAACTTTTATTTTTACTTACCATCGCAGGGGAGGGGGGTACTCTGCTGTCTTTTTGTTTCTGTGTCACACGCAAGGACGCACCCAGTACTCGTTCACATTGACCAAGTTTTGCAGCTGGCCTTTATCCCACCCTTATGTATATTCCCGGAAGGTAAAAATCCACAAACTGGCCTAGGACATAACTTGTATCATTGCTGCTGAAATTTTTTTTTTAATGTACAGTACTCAATTCATTTTTTCCAATTAAGGAGAAATTTAGCGTGGCCAACCCACATACACTGTGTTGCTAACTTGCTGTTGTCTCTTAATTTGGCTCTGTTTAATTACGTTTGCTCAAGAGTCGCCAGTTATCTTTTGATACCGCCACAAGGTTCAAAACCGAATACTGATCAAAGACTCGATACACCGGTTAGTAAGTTCAAAAGCAATGCTCATTTATTTACACACAGTCAGATCTACTCATGCATAAAACTCTACAACCTAAACTATCACTATTACTAAAAGCCTATACTTAGCTTCGGGTGCCCACCCAGTCAGAGGAACAATGGCCGTTGCCCGGTTCTGAGGCTGCTGGGTTGAGCTGTTTACAGGATAACAACTAGGAGCGGCTATCTCGTAGCATGCGTTGACTTGGAACTTACTTGGTCTGGTGTAGCTTTGGTGGGTCTCAACTCGCTGAGAGCCAAGGCCAAGAGTGCGATTCTCTCTTGGGGAATCCTTTTTATACCCAAAAGGGCTTCGCGTGCTTTTGGGCGGGCCTTGAACTTGGCCCCAATTAATTGTGCCGTTTCCCATTCATTCCTATCGATTTTCCTCCAATAGAGGGGCGGGTTCCCTGATTGCTGGGCATGTTCGAGGTGGCTGTTGGTTTGCTTTGTTTTAGTCTCCTCTGGCGCCGGGATGTCTGTCTTAGCATTGTTTAGCTAAATGTTGCCTTTTGTTCCCGGGGATGGCTCATTCGTTTGTAGATGGTTCTGCAGTACTGGTCCTGTCTGAGAGCTACAGCTCTTTTTTAAAAAAATGTTTTTTTTGAAGGGTACCCAATTCATTTTTTCCAATTAAGAGGCAATTTAGCGTGGCCAATCCACCTAACCTGCACAACTTTGGGTTGTGGGGGCGAAACCCACACAAACATGGGGAGAATGTGCAAACTCCACACGGACAGTGACCCAGAGCCGGGATTGAACCTGGGACCTCGGCGCTGTGAGGCAACAGGGCTAACCCACTGCGGCACCGTGCTGCCCCCCCGAGAGCTACAGCTCTAATCAACAGACAGACCTTGCACCTGCTTGCTTTTTTCTGTATTGTCCAATTTTCCCTGCATTCTTTGCAAGTGTCCATTTTGTAATCGGGACATGGCCATCCCAGAGAGCTACAACTGCATTTTGTTGGGTTGTGGGGGTGAAACCCACGCAAACATGAGGAGAATGTGCAAACTCCACACAGATAGTGACCCAGAGCCACGATCGAATCTGGGACCTCGGCGCCGTGAGGCAGCGGTGCTAACCGCTGTGCCACCGTTGTGTCCCCTTGATGCTGAGATGATAATCAACTTCCATTATCTCCACAGGAGATGGCAGTTGACATTTGCATGGCTTCTTCTTTTCAAATACCTCTCTCTGAGACGGGGTGTGACATTCCATTGTATCTCTCAGTATCACCTGCTCCAGAGCAATTCAGACCACATTCTCAGTCATCTTTGGCTTGTATGCCCATTTTAAAAAACGCATCTTATTTAAAGGTTCAATATGTCAGTATGTAATTTGGGATTTTTCTCCATCATGATGACAGTAATTACCCGGAGTTGGACCTCCAGGCAGGTCTGCCCTCAGCTACTGCTCACACAAATACTTCCCAGCAACAAGACACTGGGTAGTGAGCACAATGAACCTGATGATTTCCCCTCTTTGACCCGGGGTACTGAGGTCAGAATTACCCCAGTATTGCCACCCCAGCTGGTATCGGCCAACCCGGCAAAGATAGAGAATCGCATCAATCGATTCAGGGGAGCATATTTGTTATTGGCCGTGCCCCTGATTGAAAATTCTATCTACACTGATAATGGGTCCAAATCCTGGAGATAGTTAGAAATATGGAAATAAAGATTACAATTCTTAATCAGTCTGGGGAATGTTACCAGGGAATGTGGTTGAAGTGGGTGTTTTGGGATGAACAGGCAATTGTGTGTTTCTGGAGAAAAATGAGATTGGGGAAATTAAGGGATATGGTTGTGGGATAGGATTGGGGAATATGATTGGGATGTGGGATTGGGGGTACATTGGGCAGCACGGTAGCACAGTGGTTAGCACTTGCTTCACAGCGCCAGAGTCCCAGGTTCGATTCCCAGCTTGGGGCACTGTCTGCGGAGTCTGCACATTCTCCCCGTGTCTGCGTGGATTTCCTCCGGGTGCTCCGGTTTCCTCCCACAAGTCCCGAAAGATGTGCTTGTTTGGTGAATTGGACATTCTGAATTCTCCCTCTGTGTACCCGAACAGGAGCCAGAGTGTGGCGACTAGGGGATTTTCACAGTAACTTCATTGCAGTGTTAATGTAAGCCTACCTGTGACAATAATAAAGATGAATTAAAATTAGATTGTGGAATATGATTGCGATGTGGGATTGGGGGTAGATTAGGGAATATGATTGGGATATGAGATTGGGGTGTGTGGTGAAAGGTGGGTTAGTTAGGCAATTGGACCTTTTTTGTTGCTGAAATTTCTTATGTGCAATGATAAATCTCCAGCTGCCCTGACCACAAACACTGCTCTGACAAAACCCGTCACTCCAGATCTCTTTGTTTTACTCAGCGACAAAGCTGTCTGGGGTAGGGAAATTAACATACTCCCACCCCTCTGAGCCAATAAATTTCTTCTCATCTCAGTTCCGAGTAGTTGGCCCCTTATCCTGACACCGTGGCCCCAATTCTACACTTTAGGCTCTCCAGCTGCGGGAAACAGCCTCCCAGCATTTACTCTATCAAAGCCCTTAAGAATTTTAGATGTTTCGGTGAGATCCCTTTCCATTCTAAACTCCAGGAAATATTGACCTTGTTTACTCAATCTCTCAGAAGACAATCCATGCTCTACATTAAATTTGAAGAGGTAAACCCTTGTTTACATCACTACATGTCCCACCACATCTCTGTGACCTCCTGCAACCCCTGTATCACTTTAGAACCCCTCTACTGTTCTTAAGGGTTTGAACTTTACATCAGCCCACATTGTCCAACAGCAGCAATAGAGCCTTTATCCCTGTGATCTACCCTTCCTTCTTAAATCATTCATTTTACACAAGACAAAACGGTAAAATGTTTTGCTAACACATCAATTAAGGGATGACAAACGATAAAGAGGTGGCAGAAATGTTAATAATTATTTCACTTTGGTATTTGCCAGGGAGTTAGAACAGGAATGTATGACATTGAATGACAACGTGGATGACACAATGGTTAAAACTGCTGCCTCAGCACCAGGGACCCGGGTGACTGTGTGGAGTCTGCACGTTCTCCCCGTGTCTGCGTGGGTTTCCTCCGGGTGCTCCGGTTTCCTCCCACAGTCTAAAGATGTGCAGGTTAGGTGGATTGACCATGCTAAATTGCCCCCTTAGTATTTATTTGATATCCGACCCCTTCCCTTGAGTGAAGCACTCCGGGACGTTTCACTGGATTGAAGATGTGACCAGCGTAGTTTCTACTCTTTTTTTTTTTTTTAAAAACAGCGCTTGTCGTAGGAGCCCGGTGGTTACTCAATGTGACGCGCTGCCCCACTCTCTGCCTGCTGTAAACCCTGCGTTTTCGCCACTTCTCTCCTCAGAAAATTCTGCAATCTCCTTACTTTTTCTTTGATGTGATTTACATTCACAATGGGACAGAAGAGATGGAAGAGGACACTGGCGGCAAGGTAGGGTGTGTTTGGTATTTCTCTGTCACACATGCACTTTTGTTTTCTCTCATGCTCTGGTCCTTGGCCTGTTTATATTGCAGCTTTTTAACCAAGTTAGTGCAGGTTCTCCCGAGGGACAGTAAAGAATGAACCTTAAGTTATATAACACCTCAGGAGGTCCTAAGGCACTTCACCACCAATGAGGTACTTTCCACTGTCGTCCCAATTGTAGCAAAATGCAGTGGCCAAATTGCAGCCAGCAAGATCTCTCAAACTATGATGGGATAAATAACCTATTTATCGCTTTTTGGCGTTTTTAGATAAGTAATAAATATTGGTCAGGTATACCTGAAAAAATGTAACTTTTCTGCAGATAATGCCATGGTATGACAAAACCTTGGTTTAATGATCTATCCGATAGACAGCACCTCTAACAGTTCAGCACTCCCTCAGTGTCAATCTAGACTTTGTGCTCGTGTCTCTGGAATGGTGCAGGAACTCATGATCATGTGACTTGGAGGCCCAGATGCTAAAGGGGTCCAGCCAATCTAATTCCAGACAATATAATTAGTGTAATTTTGTTTTCCAGATTTTGGAATGTATGTTTAAGTTTTGGTTTGTTTTTTTGTCCAGGAAGTTTATTCATTCTTCAGTAACTTGGATACAAAGGGGACCAGCTACAAGTATGATGTGTCACTCACCGGGCAAGCTGTGGAGCTGCATAACTGCATGGCCAAGTTACTTGCACACCCACTGCAGAGGCCGATCCAATCCCACGCGGTTTATAGTCTGCTTGAGGACGAGGAAGGAGTGGAAGTGGAAGCGACTGTTTGATGGAAGAACATTGGCGAGATAAATGAATTAAAACCCTCGCTCTATCTCCCTATATATTGGGGAAGTCCCCATGTGGGTCTGTGTGTGTGTAGAGGGTGTTGGTTACAATTAATCAGCAAGCATTCTGCTCCAAAGCAACCTAGCTCCTTAAAAATCTGAGTGGTCCTTGAGTTGAATTCCAGATAACACATGTTCAGCTTTATTAGTAAGCTGTCTCTACCCTCGAGCTCCAAGTGGACTATTTCACCTGTTGTCGTGGGTTGAATTCTACCTGCTCAACCTGTGACAACTGATGGCACTTTTTCTGTGAAATTGGAGAACAGCACAATTCAAACAAGGATGCTACTGGGAATTCATTCCTCAGTCAGCATCACTAAACAAACCTCGCTTCTCTACGTTACAACACTGACTCCGTTTCAATGGCTGTGAAGTGCTAGATGCCTCACCCTGAACTCCAGCCCATTCTGGCCTTTTGGCTTCAGGGCCCACTGCAGCAGAGACTTGAGCACATAGCCCAGTCTCACATTTTGTGCAGTACTGAGCGAGTGCTGAGTCACTTTAGGACATGATGTTCAAGCAGGATCTCTCCTGCCTATTCCAGTCGATGTTGAAGATTTCATGACACTTATCGGAAGCAGAGCATGGGGATTCTGGCCACCGACTCATCCCCAAAATTCATTCCGATATGTTTGTGACGTTACTGTGCATAATGACTGCTGTGCTTAGCAAAGTCTTCGCACTTCAGAGTAATTCATTAGATGTGAAGATTTTCAAGAGGTTTAAAACATAACTGGCAATGTAAATACAACTGTGTTGAAGGAAAACAATTATTGTCAATTTCTATTTGCTTTTAACAAGAAAATAAAGCTACTGAAAGAATCTTTTGTATCTTTAATGTTACATAGAAATGTTCAACACAATGATAATGTGAAGCCTCTTCATCTCACCCTATCTTTCTATTCCTTTGTCTTGTGTGTTTTATCTAGCTTGCGCCTCTGACTTATCTTGCTGATTGTTTACGGGGAAGATCACAACCACTTTGATATTTGGTCTGCAAGTGTGACCCAGGTATTGGGGCTGGCTCTTGGGGCTAAGGGATATGAGGGGAAGGAGGGATCAGGGTATTGAACTCGCTCGTCCGTGATCATAATGAATGGCGGAGCAAGCTCGAAGGGCCAAATAACCACCTCCTATATTCAATGTTTGTTTCGATGTATTTGTCCTGCTGGGTTCTGTCAGCAAGGGTGGTGGGGTCAGAAGTAAAGGAACCAAAAGGTTTTTTCTCTTTATTCTTTCATGAGATGTGGGGACCATTTCTGTTGCAAGGCCAGTATTTGTTGCTTATCCTTAATTGCCCTTGAACTGAGTGGCTTGCTTGGCTATTTCAAAGGGCAGTTGAGAGTCAACCACAGAACTGTGGGTCTGGAGTCACGTGTAGACCAGACTGGGTCCAGACATCATTAGTGAACCAGATGGATTTTTAACAATTGATAGTTTCATAGCTAGCTTTATATTAATTGAATTTAAATGGTGGGGTTTGAACCCATACCCCAGAGCATTAGCCTGGTCCTCTAGATTATTTTGACAAACTCAACGTTAGCTCCGTTCTTTCTCCACGGATGCTGTCAGATCTGCTGAGATTGTCCGGTATTTCCTATTTTGGATCTAGATTCCTAGTCCAGTGACATGACCACTAAACCTCCACTCCTCGTGGGTGGGGATTATAATGTTGGAGGAAGTTGTGGAGACAAGGTGGGGGGGTATGGGATGATTTGTAGAGTGCCCACCTGGTTGAGGAAATTGTACTCTGATTAGAGCACTATGCACCTTATCCAGAGCTGGTCAATAAGAGATGAGATATTTAGCAAAGTACCAGCTGAAAGATTCCTAGTTACGGGGAAAGATTACAAGATAACTTCAGAGGCGGAGGGAGGCCTTTCAGAATGATAGAAAATTGGGGCAGCATGGTGGCGCAGTCCCAGGTTCGATCCCGGCTCTGGGTCACTGTAAGTTTGCACATTCTCCCCGTGTTTGGGTGCGTTTCGCCCCCACAACCCAAAGATATGCAGGTTCGGCCACGCCAATTGCCCCTTTTAAAAAATATATTTTTATTCTCCTTTTTCACATTTTCTCCAAAATTTACACCCACCAACAATAATCAGCAACAAATATGTCAATCCCCATAACAATAACAACGATCCCATCCACCCACCAACCCACAAACATTGGCCCGCACGTTTACATAAACAAATGACAAAAGGGAATCAGGGATTACCCATAGTCACCCTTAATACACACAGCCCCCCTCCCCCCAACCCTCCCATCCATCCCCCCAACTAATGTTCAATGTTATCTAGTTCTTGAAAGTGCATAATGAATAATGCCCATGAATTGTAGAACCCCTCCGTCCTTCCCCTCAGTCCAAACTTAAACTTCTCAAGAGTCAAGAATTCCAACAGGTCCCCCCGCCACGCCAGGGCACAGGGTGGAGAGGCTGCTCTCCATCCCAACAGGATCCGCCTTCGGGCGATCAACGAGGCGAAGGCTACGATATCTGCCTCCGCACCCGTTTCCAATCCTGGCTGGTCCGACACCCCGAATATGGCCTCCCGGGTACCCGGGTCCAGTTTCACATGCACCACCTTGAAAATTACTCTAAACAACACCTTCCAGTAATCCTCTAGCTTTGGACAGGACCAAAACATATGAGCGTGGTTAGCGCGCCCCCGCAATGTTCACACACATCTACTCCTTCAAAGAATCGGCTCATCCTCGCCCTCGTGAGGTGTGCTCTGTATACCACCTTCAGCTGTATCAGCCCCAACCTCGCGCACGAGGTGGAGGCATTCACTCTCCGGATCACCTCACACCAGACCCCCTGTATGACCTCTCCCAACTCTTCCTCCCACTTTGCTTTGATCCCTTCCAGTGGTGCCTTATCCTCTTCCAAAATAGCTCCATACACCGCTGACACTACCCCCTTCTCCAGTCCCCCTGTCGTCAGCACCTCCAGCAATGTGGAGGCCGGTTCCTCCGGGAAGCTCTGTATCTCCTTTCTGGCAATATCTCGAACCTGCATGTATCTAAACATTTCCCCCAGCTCCAGCCCATACTTCGCTTCCAGCTCCTTCAATCCTGCAAACCGACCCCTAAGAAACAAATCTATTAGCGTCTTAATCCCCTTCTCTTCCCATTTCTGGAAATTTCCATCCCACCTCCCTGGCTCAAATCTGTGGTTCCCCCGAATTGGCATTTCCCTTGACCCTGCCCCCAACCCTAAGTGTTGGCGAAGCTGCCTCCAGATTTTCAATGAAGCTATTATTACTGGACTCCCTGAGTATTTCCCCGGAGCTATCGAGAGCGGCGCTGGTGCTAGTGTTTTAATTCCCGACCCCCTGCACAAACTCTCCTCCATTCTGACCCACTGGGAATCAACCCCTCTGACCCAGCTCCGCACCTTCTCCACATTCGCCGCCCAGTAGTAGTACATCAGGTTCGGACGACCCAAACCCCCTGCCTGCCTTCCCCTCTGTAGCAGCACCTTTCTAACTCTGGCCACCTTCCCTCCCCATATGAACGAGGTAATCCTTCCCTCAATCTTCCTGAAAAAAGCCTTTGGTAGGCATTGAAAAATAAACAGAAATTGCGGCAACACATTCATTTTAACCGCCTGTACCCGACCCGCCAGTGACAGAGGGAGACCATCCCACCTTGCCAGATCGGCTTTCACTCTCCCCACCAAACTAGAGATGTACCTGCGAAGCCTCCCTGACTCCCGGGCAACCTGCACCCCCAGATACCTAAAGTGAATCCCTGCCCTACGGAATGGCAGCCCCCCCCCCACCCCCGGCCAAGACACCATAAAATACTCACTCTTGTCTAGGTTCAGCTTGTACCCCGAGAAAGACCCAAATACCCGCAGTAGCTCCAATATTCCCCCTATCCACACACTCTGTTCCGACAAATATAACAGCAAGTCGTCGGCATACAAGGACACCCTATGCTCTATTCCACCCCCCCCCGCACTATTCCTTTCCATGCTCCCGAACTATGCTAATTGCCCCTTAATTGGATAAAATGAATTCAGCACTCTAAAATAAAAAAATTAAAAATCCTTCTCCGGATAGGGGCTAATTGGTTCTTAAATCATTATGAATTTTTGACCACCACTAATCTGTTCCATGTATTGGCAGTTTTTTTTTTCCTCAGTCCAGAATTTGCCCAGTGCTAGTTTTGAGCAATGTACCATGTGCAAGTCAAAGTAAGTTTACAGATTTCTTTTTAATCATTCATGGGACATGGGAGTTATTGGTTAGATGAGCATTTATTGCCGATCCCTAACTGCCCTTGAGAAGGTGATGGTGAGCTGTCTTCTTGAACTACTGCAGTTCACCTGGTGTAGGTACACCCACTGTGCTGTTAGGGAAGGAACTGTTGACACATAGGCTCTGAAGTCATTTTGTAGCCACAGTATATGGCTAGTCCAGTTTCTAATCCGTCGTAATCCCCATGATGTTGAAAGTGAGGGAATCATCAATGGTAATGTTGAATGTCATGGGGAGATGGTTAGATTCTATCCTACTGAGATGGCCATTGCCTGGCACTTGTGTTGAGCGAATATTACTTGCCACTTGTCAGCCCAAGCCTGATATTGTCCAAGTCTTGCTGCATTTGGATATGGACTGCTCATTATCTGAGTCACAAATGGCGCTGAACACGGAGGCACAGTGGTTAGCACTGCTGCCTCACAGCGCCAGGGACCAAGGTTCAATTCCAACCTTGGGCCATAGTCTGTGTGGAGTTTGCACTTTCTTCCTGTGTCTGCATGGGTTTCCTCCGGGTGCTCTGGTTTCCTCCCACAGTCCAAAGATGTGCAGGTTGGGTGGATTGGCCGTGCTAAATTGCCCCTAGTGTCCAAAAGGTTAGATGGGGTTACAGGGATAGGGCTGGGGAGTGGGCATAGGAAGGGTGATCTTTCAGAGGGTCGATGCAGACTCAATGCGCCAAATGACCTGCATTATAGGGATGAACATTGTGCAATCATCAGCGAACATCCCCACATATGATGGAAGGAAGGTAATTGATGAAGCAGCTGAAGATGGTTGGGCCGAAGACACTACCCTGAGGAGCTCCTGCAGTGATGTCCTGGAGCTGGAGATGATTGATTTCTAAAACAACCCCTAACCATCTTCATTTGTGCGAGTTATGACTCCAACCAGGGGAGGGTTTCCCCGGGTTCCCATTGACTCCTGTTTTGCTACACTTGGTCAAATGCTGCATTGATGTCAAGAGAAGTCACTCTCACTCTCACCTCACCTCGCCTCCAGTTCAGCTCTTGTCCATGTTTGAACCAAGGTCATAATTAGTGCGTCCGTGATCAGGTATTGCTCAGCAGGTGCTACTTGATGGCGCTGTTGATGACCTCTTCCATTACCTTTGTTTTACTATTTACTGTACAATTCTGCTGCTGCTGATGGCCCACAATGCCTCATGGTTGTCGAGTCTTGAGTTGCTAGATCTGTTTGAAATCTATCCCATTTAGCACGGTGGTAGTGCCACACACCACATGGAGGGTATCTTCATTGTGAAGATTGGACTTTGTCTCCACATGGACCTTGACGTAGTTATTCCTACCAAAACTGTCAGAAAGCTACAACTGCAGCAGATGGATGGGTGAGGATGAGATCACCCCCTGCTGAGACCCAGTCTCGCAGCTATGTCTTTTAGGATGTGGCCAGCTTGGTCAGCAGTGGTGCTACCAAGCCTTTCTTGATGATGGACATCAAAGTCCCCCACAAGTACATTTTGTGCCCTTGCAGCCCTCGGTGCTTCCTCCAAGTGATGTTCAACAGGGAGGAGCAGCGCTTCATCAGCTGAGGGGGAAATGGGACGTGGTAATGAACTAGACGTTTCCTTGCCCATATTTGATCTGATGCCATGAGCCTCCATTGGGTCCAGAGTCCATGTTGAGGACTTCCAGGGCAACTCCCTTTTGACTATATCACCATGCCAGCATCTCTGCAGGAATGGTGATGTTGGTGTCGGGGGCATTATCTGTAAATCATGATTCCCTGAGTATGCTTAGTCTGTGACACAGCTCTCCCAGGAGGTTAGGAAGGAGGACATTGCAGGGTCCACAGGCCTGAGTTTGCCTTTATTGTTTCCAGTGCGTAAATCAATGCCGGGTGGTCTGTCCAGTTTAATTCCTTATTGACTTGCTAGATCATTACAGAAGAGTTAAGAGAGTCAACCACACTGGTGTGGGTCTAGGGTCACATAGGCCAGACCATGACCAGCTTTGTTTGGCAGATTTCCTTCCCTAAAGGGCATTTAGAAACTAGATTTTTATGGTCACCAACAGACTTTTAATTCCAGATTTTATTGATTCAATTAAAATTCCACCATCTGCAATGGTGGGATTCAAACCAGGGTCCCCAGAGAAATTACCCCGAGTCTCTGAACTACATGTCCAGTGACAATGCAACTCTACCACTATGCTATGCCATCACCACTCGTAGCTGATCTATGTTGTATAATGCCGGCCTTGGATCAGTGGTTGTATTCTTATCAATAGCTCATAGGCTTTTCTAGAGACCTGAGCGTGGCATCAAGGCAGATTCTGCACTGTTGCAGGTGCCGTCTTTCAGATGCGACGTGAAACCGAGGTGTTGTCATGTCTCTCGTGTGTGCAAAAGATTCCGGCACTCTGCTGCAACAGAGCATGGATGTTATTGCGGTGCCCATGATGATTTGCTAATTTGGGGGCGTCTGCAGACTACACCCCAGAAAAAAAAAAATATCATTCAGTAGGAGAGGCCACAAATGACAACATAAATCACGAAGCAAATAAATAATACATTTCAATATTGGAGACACAATTTCCTAAAGGACTACTGCCAGGAACAGTGGCGGTCCAATGGGATGGAGGGTTTAGTGGTCAGGTTCAAAACATAATCACAAAGGCAAATGGAATGGAATCCTTCCATGAGAAAGGGCTAGAATATAAAACAGCAAGGTTTGATACAGCTCCAACACCCTGGTTAGACTGCAGCTAGAGTAACTGTCATGATATTCAAACACACACATCATGATGGACACACTAACAGGCAAATCAGAGTACACAACACCACAACCAATCACAGACAAGAACACCAACCACATAAAAAGCACGAGCACGACACCTGGAGGTCAGTAGGTCTGGGGAGAAGGGAACAGAAAGAGCTGATGAAACACCACAAGCAGGGAGCCCCCCACGTGCAGAGTGCAAAGACCAAGTTGTAAATAGTGAGTTTAAATAAAGAAGTGTTGTACCATATGCAACTGTGTTGGCTCATCTGTGTGTCAGAACACCCAACACCACATGGTACAGGAGTGGATCGATACCTGCCTACTAACCTGCCATTCTGGACATGGACCACACCGGCAAACCGCAGCCGATGCAAGTCACGGGGAACCTAGGCACCAACTGGAAGCTCTACAGGCAGCGATTTGACCTGTACATCCGTGCCACCGAAAAACAGAATGCCTCGGATGATTCGAAGATTGCAATGCTCCTCTTCTACGCAGGCCCCCACCCGAACGATGTCTTTAATTCACTGGTGTTCGAAGAAGGCGAAAACCAGGCCAAATATGACACGGTCATCCTCAAACTGGACCAGCACTTTCAAACTGAAGTAAACGAAACTTTTGAAAGATACATCTTTCAGCAACGCCTGCAAGGTAAGGAGGAGCTTTTTCAACCCTTTTTGACGCACCTCCGGATTCTAGCGCAGTCCTGCGGTTACGGCACCACTACAGAGTCCATGATCAGGGACCAGATTGTTTTTGGCGTTGCCTCTAGTGGCCTACGCCAGCAGCTTCTTAAAATAAAGAGCCTCACCTTAGCGTCTGCTGTGGAAGCCTGTGTCCTCCATGAAAATGCTACCTGCCGTTTTGCCCGATTTCAGGCGTCCGAGTTGGCACGGAGGGGGTCCCCAGCCGTCGAATCGGCAAGCCAGGCCGCCCACGACGTTGAACGCATCCAGGCCGTCGATTTCTTCCCGCCCCACGGCCCGGACGACAGCGGCCGCTTCCCGCGCTTTTCGCGGTCTCCCGCGCAGGTGCGCGCCAAAAATAACGGCCACAACGAGGGACGCACTGCGCAGGCGCGCCCACCGCAAGATCGCACTGCGCATGCGCAGTGGCGCAACGAACGCCGTGACGTCATGACGTGCAGAAATTGTGGAGGTCTACACTTAAAAGGGCAATGTCCTGCAAAATACCGACAGTGCAACAGATGTGCCATGATAGGCCACTACGCAGCCCGCTGTCGTGCGGCTCAACCCATGGATCCGGCGCATCCTCGACAACCTCGCACACGAGTCAGGACCGTCCAGCCCACGCATCAAGACTTCCAATTAAGTGATGCAGATGACCAGGATGACTTCCGAGTTGCCGTCATTGATGTCAACAAGGTCAATGCCATCAATCCAGACGATGAGTGGTGTGCCACCCTGACGGTCAACCGATCGCGCGTCGCCTTCCGTCTGGACACCGGCGCATCCGCCAACCTGATTGCTTACTCTGCAGTCCAGGCCATGAAGGTCAAACCACCCATCACACCATCCCGGCTTAAGATGGTTGACTATAACGGGAACGTTATCCCGTCCATAGGATCTTGCCAGCTACAGGTGACTCACAAGAGGTACACGGCCACACTCCCCTTCGAAGTTGTGGGCTCATCAAAGGACTCGTTACTGGGCGCACAAGCGTGTAAGGTCCTTCACCTGGTACAGCGCATCATGTCTCTCTCTCCAGATGAGATATCCGACTTCCCGGATGCTGAGTTCCACGCGAATCTCCATTCCCTCCTCGCTCACAACCAGGAGGTTTTTGAAGGCATGGGGACATTGCCACACACGTACAAGATTCGACTCAGACCGGACGCCATCCCTGTCGTTCACGCACCTCGCAGGGTTCCTGCGCCTCTCAAAGACCGCCTCAAGGCACAACTGCAGATTCTTCAGGACCAAGGGGTCCTATCCAAGGTCACGGAGCCCACGCCATGGGTCAGCTCCATGGTCTGTGTAAAGAAGCCCTCTGGCGAGCTCCGTATATGTATAGATCCAAAAGATCTGAACAACAACATCATGCGGGAACACTATCCCATCCCGAAACGAGAAGACCTCACCAGCGAGATGGCGCGAGCCAACATATTCACTAAATTGGATGCGTCCAAAGGATTCTGGCAGATCAAACTGGACCCGGCCAGCCGAAGACTATGCACATTCAACACCCCTTTTGGCAGATTCTGCTACAACCGGATGCCATTCGGCATCATTTCGGCATCTGAAGTATTCCACCGCATTATGGAACAGATGATGGAAGGCATCGAAGGGGTACGTGTATATGTGGACGATATCATCATTTGGTCCACCACTCCGCAGGAACACATGCATCGTCTGCGACGTGTCTTCACCCGCATACGGCAAAATGGCCTGCGTCTCAACCGTGCGAAGTGTGCTTTCGGCCAGACGGAGCTGAAATTCCTCGGGGACCACATCTCAAGGTCCGGGGTCCGTCCCGATGCAGACAAGGTTAGCGCCATCACAGCCATGCCACGACCGGCTGACAAGAAGGCTGTCTTAAGATTCCTCGGCATGGTCAACTTCCTTGGGAAGTTCATTCCCAACCTGGCTTCTCATACAACAAACATGCGCCATCTCGTAAAAAAATCGACGGAATTCAACTGGCACCAGTCGCATCAGCGGGAATGGGAGGAGCTCAAGCACAAACTGGTCACGGCACCAGTGCTGGCCTTCTTTGACACGACTCGCCCTACAAAGATCTCAACAGACGCCAGCCAATCTGGTATTGGAGCGGTACTCCTCCAAAAAGACAGCACGTCATCATGGGCCCCGGTTGCGTATGCCTCACGAGCCATGACCCCTACCGAACAGCGCTACGCGCAAATCGAAAAAGAATGCCTGGGCTTGTTAACTGGACTGGACAAGTTCCACGACTATGTGTATGGCCTGCCACGATTCACGGTCGAAACTGACCACCGCCCCCTGGTCAACATCATTAACAAAGACCTGAACGACATGACTCCTCGCCTCCAGCGCATCTTACTCAAACTCAGGAGGTACGATTTTGAACTGATCTACACTCCGGGGAAGGAACTCATCGTGGCGGACACTCTTTCCCGAGCAGTGAGCACACCACCAGATGCAGAGGGGTTCGTGCGTCAAATTGAGGCACACGTGACTCTGACAGCAGCAAATATGCCAGCTGATGATCCTAGTCTGGCCCACATACGCGCAGAGACGGCGACTGACCCTCTGCTGCAGCGAGTGATGCGCCACATGACGGAAGGGTGGCTAAAAGGGCAGTGCCCCCAGTTTTATAATGTGCGAGATGATCTCACCAATATAGACGGGGTCCTTATGAAATCGCATAGGATCGTCATTCCACACAGTGTGCGCCAGATGATTCTTCGTCAACTACACGAAGGCCACTTGGGCGTCGAAAAATGCAGACGAAGGGCCCGGGAGGCGGTATATTGGCCGGGTATTAATGAAGACATAGCCAACATGGTGCTCAACTGCACAACCTGTCAGAGGTTTCAGCCAGCGCAACCTCCGGAAACACTTCTACCACACGAGATGGTGACGTCCCCCTGGGCGAAGGTGGGTGTTGACCTATTTCACGCGCTCGGCAGAGATTACATTGTTATTATAGACTACTTCTCAAACTACCCGGAAGTCATGCCTCTCCATGATCTGACGTCGTCCGCAGTCATTGGGGCCTGCAAGGAAACGTTTGCTCGCCATGGCATTCCAAGGACTGTCATGTCAGACAATGGACCTTGTTTTGCCAGCCGTGAATGGTCGTCCTTTGCCGCAGCATATGGTTTCACTCATGTGACATCCAGCCCTCTGCATCCACAATCGAACGGGAAGGCTGAAAAGGGTGTCCACATCGCAAAGCGGCTCCTGTGCAAGGCGGCTGATGCCGGATCGGACTTTAACCTTGCCTTGCTGGCCTATCGATCGGCCCCGTTATCCACGGGCCTCTCGCCAGCGCAGCTACTAATGGGTCGCTCCCTCAGGACGACGGTACCTTCCGTCCTGGCACCGACAACAGACCATGAGGCGGTTCTTCGGAACATGCAACTGCAGCGTGATCGCCAGAAAGGGCGGTACGACACACGAGCGACGGACCTGCCCCCCCTGTCCTCCGGAGACAAAGTACGCGTCCATCAACCGTATGGTGGCTGGTCAGCACCGGCCGAAGTCCTCCGACAAGTGGCTCCCCGCTCGTTCCTGGTTCGCATGCCGGATGGTTCCGTGCGTCGCCGCAATCGGCGCGCCCTTCGCCGACTTCCACGCTCACAGCCACACAACACGCCAGATCCTCAACAGGCTTCCGAGGATGACTTTGTGGAGCTGCCGCACATCACGCCCTTTCCATCGCCACCCATGGCCATGCCTGCACAGCAGCCGGTGGTTCTTGATCCACCCTTAAGGCGGTCAACCCGAATTCGTCGCAAACCCATTAGAATGGACTTATAATACAGTTCATATGCTTAATAAGTTGGACAATTTTACATGATAACCTGTTGTTGTTTATCGTTCCAGATGTCGTCTGACTGGGCAACTGATCAAATTTTTTTTTTCTTCTTCTCTCGTTCGCATTTCTGTTATGTTATGGTACAACTGGATTCATGTGACGCACTCGACATCGCCCCATGTACATAGTTCCGTCATAGACACATGCTGCACACGACACACACACACTCTTAGATGCACTCACGTCACGATCATATTTATTACCACGTAGGCACATATCTTTGTAAAAAGGGGGGATGTCATGATATTCAAACACACACATCATGATGGACACACTAACAGGCAAATCAGAGTACACAACACCACAACCAATCACAGACAAGAACACCAACCACATAAAAAGCACGAGCACGACACCTGGAGGTCAGTAGGTCTGGGGAGAAGGGAACAGAAAGAGCTGATGAAACACCACAAGCAGGGAGCCCCCCACGTGCAGAGTGCAAAGACCAAGTTGTAAATAGTGAGTTTAAATAAAGAAGTGTTGTACCATATGCAACTGTGTTGGCTCATCTGTGTGTCAGAACACCCAACACCACAGTAACCATGTGTAATCCTGGGATAGCATATTTTAGGAAGGAGTGCAAAGTACAGATTTACCATGTTGCCAAGGGTTAGATTAGCAGGAGCAATTACATAAATTAGGCCTGTATTCGGTGCGATATAGGAGGTTCAAGGGGTAAGTTGATTGAGACTTAGTGGGGGCAGACTGGATTCGTCGGCCAGAGTCCCAGGCTAATGCTGCGGGAACGTGGGTTCAAATTCCACCATAGCCGCTGGTGGAATTTAGATTCAATCCTTTAATAAATCTGGAATACAAAGCTAGTCTCAGTGATGGGGATCATGAAACTATCATTGATTGTCGTCAAAATCCATCTGGCCCACTAATGTCCGTTAGGGAAGGGAATCTGCTGGCCTGGCCTACAGGTGACTTCAGACCCACTGCAGCGTGAGTGACTCGTTAACTGTTCTCGCCGAGCGAGCCACTCAGACCGGGGGTAATTGGGAATGGGTATCAAATGCCAGCAATGCGCACATCCCATGAAATAATTTAAAACATTTTGAAAAGAATTGATATACATATAGAAATATTTTCTGCAAAGGATACAGAGAGGATTCTAGGACAAGAGACATAAGCTGAAAATCAGAGTCACGCCATTTAGAAGAGAAGTTAGGGTGGTAGAAGTGTGGAATTCTCACCCATAAAACACGCTGGGTGCTAGCTCAAATTATGAATTTCAGAACATTACAGGGTTCTGCCTGTTAAAATGGTTAAAAGGAATGGATATGGAGCCAAGACTGGTGAAGATGCAGCCATGATATTGAGTAGCAGGGCATGCTTGGGGGCTGCTCCAATGTTCTTTACATTTCTGATCTGTTTGAACGCCCCTGTGATTTGCCCCTTCTTGTTATAGAATAATAGAACGGTTACAGCCTAGGAGGCCTTTTCCACATCATATTCATGCCTGTTCTCTCAAGTAGGGGTATAGGGGCTGTTTAGCACAGGGCTAAATCGCTGGCTTTGAAAGCAGACCAAGGCAGGCCAGCAGCACGGTTCAATTCCCGTAACAGCCTCCCCGAACAGGTGCCGGAATGTGGCGACTAGGGGCTTTTCACAGTAACTTCATTTGAAGCCTACTTGTGACAATAAGCGATTTTCATTTCATTCAAGTGCGACTTATCTAGTTCCACTCCCCTGTTGTTTCCCTTTAGCCTGCAATTTGTTGCTGTTAATTATCCAATTTCCTTTTGAAGGCCTCAGTGGAATCTGCCTCCCCCACACTCTCGATGGGTCAAATGACCTACTTCTATTTATGATCTTATGAAGCAGATGACAACTATTTAAGAGGATTGGCAAACAATGCAATGGCAAAATTTATGCTGCAAATGGTTAGGATATGAAACTCATAGAATCCGTATAGTGCCAAAGGAGGCCCATTGAGTCTGCACCAACCCAATGAAAGAGCACCCTACGTAGGCCCACCTCCTTACCCTATCCCCATCCCCCATCAGACAAAAAGGGGCAATTTAGCATGGCCACTTCACTTAACCTGCACATCTTCAGACTGTAGGAGGAACAGGAGCATCCGGAGGAAAGCCTCACAGACACGGGGAGAACATACAAACTCCGCAGTCACTCAAGGCCGGAATTGAAACCAGGTCCCTGGTGCTGTGAGGCAGCAGTGCTAACCACTCAGTACTGCGGAGTGTGATGGGGCTTCATTATCTGAAGAGAAAAAGGGCCGCAAGTCTCACGGGAAAAGGCAGTGGAGTGGGACTCGGAGAGCTGCATTTCCAGTGAGCCAGCAGTCACCATTCTATATTTCTTCAATTCACTCCTCGGCAATGCATTGCAGATCCAATTCATGCACTGCACCACATTCACCCCCTCGTGTTGCCTGGGTGATTTTAACTTTCCACCTGTTTGACAGATAGTGTTAAGGTCTTGGGAGTCTTGATTTGTGGAATTGTGAATGTTACAGCACATAAGGAAGCCATTTTGCCCTTTGCATCTGCTGGCTCTCTGCAAGAGCAACTCACCTAGTCCCACTCTCCAAAACTTACCCCCCCCCCCCCCCCCCCCAAAATCCTGCAAATATCATCCATACAAATAATTCTCCAATTCCCTTTGGAAAGCCACATTGAATCTGTTATGGGAGATAAATTACAGGAGAGCAAACCTGGGAGTTTCCTTGGCAATACGTAGATTGAACCCCAGGAAAGAATAATTAAATTCAGAAGAAGGTGCAAAAAGATGATTAAGCAATTCAATAACTGAGTTTAAATACTGGGAGGTCACAAGCAGAGTGCACCTTCCAGGAAATCTAGCACTGAGCAGTGGCTTCATGACTGGACCTGCTAAGCGCGGGGCATGGCGGGAGTTGTAGTTTCTGTTTCCGGTTCCGCCCACTCGGGCCGGAAGCATCTATTGCCGATGAGAACTACATCACCCGGCGTGCACAGCGGTCCACCAATAGAGCGGCGCCACCACGTCACGTGAGGTTCCAGAAATACCATCAGCCAGGCGCAACCAAACTCGGCGGCGGAAGAAGCTGCTGTGATTGACGGGGCTGCGGTCCAATAGGCGAGCGGTGCTCCGCCGCTGGCGGAGCGAGGGCCAATGAGCCGAGGCGGGGATGGGGGCGGAGCGGGGCGAGCAGCAGCAGGTTAGGGTGAGGGGCAGAGTGATGCGCAGCTCTGGAAGATGGTGAGTGAGTGAGGGAGACGCCGAGAGCGGGAAGCGGCCCGGCCTGGCCCGAGGCTGGGTGTGAGGGAGCCGCTCAGCGGCACAGCAGCAGGGGCTTGAGGCAGAGCCTGCTGGAGGAGCGGGGCTGAGGGTCCAGGGCGAGGCCGGGGAGGGGATGGAGGGAGTGAGTGTGGGGGAGGGGCAGTGGGGGAGGGGGAGAGAGAGAATCTGAGAGAAAAGCTGAGGTTTGGGAGCAGATCAACACTGGGAAGAATATCACCGATTAGGAAAGGTTCACAACTGTTCAAATGTGGGGAATAAGTAGGTTGGGAGTGTAATAGAATAAAGTACACATCCCACAGTACTGTACCCCAGTGTTATACAGTGACAGACCTGTCCCCACCAGTACTGTACCCCAGTGTTATACAGTGACAGACCCATCCCCACCAGTACTGTACCCCAGTGTTATACAGTGACAGACCCCTCCCCACCAGTACTGTACCCCAGTGTTATACAGTGACAGACCTGTCCCCACCAGTACTGTACCCCAGTGTTATACAGTGACAGACCTGTCCCCACCAGTACTGTACCCCAGTGTTATACAGTGACAGACCCCTCCCCACCAGTACTGTATCCCCAGTGTTATACAGTGACAGATCCATCCCCACCAGTACTGTACCCCAGTGTTATACAGTGACAGACCCCTCCCCACCAGTACTGTACCCCAGTGTTATACAGTGACAGATCCATCCCCACCAGTACTGTACCCCAGTGTTATACAGCGACAGACCCGTCCCCACCAGTACTGTACCCCAGTGTTATACAGTGACAGACCCATCCCCACCAGTACTGTACCCCAGTGTTATACACTGACAGACCTGTCCCCACCAGTACTGTACCCCAGTGTTATACAGTGACAGACCCATCCCCACCAGTACTGTATCCCAGTGTTATACAGTGACAGACCCGTCCCCACCAGTACTGTACCCCAGTGTTATACACTGACAGACCTGTCCCCACCAGTACTGTACCCCAGTGTTATACAGTGACAGACCCATCCCCACCAGTACTGTATCCCAGTGTTATACAGTGACAGATCCATCCCCACCAGTGCTGTACCCCAGTGTTATACAGTGACAGACCCATCCCCACCAGTGCTGTACCCCAGTGTTATACAGTGACAGATCCATCCCCACCAGTGCTGTACCCCAGTGTTATACAGTGACAGATCCATCCCCACCAGTGCTGTACCCCAGTGTTATACAGTGACAGATCCATCCCCACCAGTGCTGTACCCCAGTGTTATACAGTGACAGATCCATCCCCACCAGTACTGTACCCCAGTGTTATACAGTGACAGACCCGTCCCCACCAGTACTGTACCCCAGTGTTATACAGTGACAGACCCATCCCCACCAGTACTGTACCCCAGTGTTATACAGTGACAGACCCAACCTCACCAGTACTGTACCCCAGTGTTATACAGTGACAGACCTGCCCCCACCAGTACTGTACCCCAGTGTTATACAGTGACAGACCCATCCCCACCAGTACTGTACCCCAGTGTTATACAGTGACAGACCCACCCTCACCAGTACTGTACCCCAGTGTTATACAGTGACAGACCCGTCCCCACCAGTACTGTACCCCAGTGTTATACAGTGACAGACCCACCCTCACCAGTACTGTACCCCAGTGTTATACAGTGACAGACCTGTCCCCACCAGTACTGTACCCAGTGTTATACAGTGACAGGCCTGTCCCTACCAGTACTGTACCCCAGTGTTATACAGTGACAGACCCGTCCCCACCAGTACTGTACCCCAGTGTTATACAGTGACAGATCCATCCCCACCAGTACTGTACCCCAGTGTTATACAGTGACAGACATGTCCCCACCAATACTGTACCCCAGTGTTATACAGTGACAGACCCGTCCCCACCAGTACTGTACCCCAGTGTTATACAGTGACAGACCCGTCCCCACCAGTACTGTACCCCAGTGTTATACAGTGACAGACCCATCCCCACCAGTACTGTACCCAGTGTTATACAGTGACAGACCCGTCCCCACCAGTACTGTACCCCAGTGTTATACAGTGACAGATCCATCCCCACCAGTACTGTATCCCAGTGTTATACAGTAACAGATCCATCCCCACCAGTACTGTACCCCAGTCTTATACAGTGACAGACCCATCCCCACCAGTACTGTACCCCAGTGTTATACAGTGACAGACCCGTCCCCATCAGTACTGTACCCCAGTGTTGTACAGTGACAGACCCATCCCCACCAGTACTGTACCCAGTGTTATACAGTGACAGACCCGTCCCCACCAGTACTGTACCCCAGTGTTATACAGTGACAGACCTGTACCCCAGTGTTATACAGTGACAGACCCATCCCCACCAGTACTGTGCCCAGTGTTATACAGTGACAGACCCATCCCCACCAGTACTGTACCCCAGTGTTATACAGTGACAGATCCGTCCCACCAGTACTGTACCCCAGTGTTATACAGTGACAGATCCATCCCCACCAGTACTGTACCCCAGTCTTATACAGTGACAGACCCATCCCCACCAGTACTGTATCCCAGTGTTATACAGTGCCAGACCCGTCCCCACCAGTACTGTACCCCAGTGTTGTACAGTGACAGACCCATCCCCACCAGTACTGTACCCAGTGTTATACAGTGACAGACCCGTCCCCACCAGTACTGTACCCCAGTGTTATACAGTGACAGACCCATCCCCACCAGTACTGTACCCCAGTGTTGTACAGTGACAGACCCAGCCCCACCAGTACCGTACCCCAGTGTTATACACTGACAGACCCATCCCCACCAGTACTGTACCCCAGTTATACAGTGACAGACCCATCCCCACCAGTACTGTACCCCAGTGTTATACAGTGACAGACCTGTCCCCACCAGTACTGCACCCCAGTTATACAGTGACAGACCCATACCCACCAGTACTGTACCCCATTGTTACACAGTGACAGACCCATCCCCACCAGTACTGTACCCCAGTGTTATACAGTGACAGACCCATCCCCACCAGTACTGTACCCTAGTGTTATACAGTGACAGACCTGTCCCCACCAGTACTCACCCCAGTTATACAGTGACAGACCCATCCCCACCAGTACTGTACCCTGGTGTTATACAGTGACAGACCCATCCCCACCAGTACTGTACCCCAGTGTTATACAGTGACAGACCCATCCCCACCAGTACTGTACCCCAGTGTTGTACAGTGACAGACCCGTCCCCACCAGTACTGTACCCCAGTGTTATACAGTGACAGACCCGTCCCCACCAGTACTGTACCCCAGTGTTATACAGTGACAGACCCATCCCCACCAGTACTGTACCCTGGTGTTACAAAGTCACAGACCCGTCCCCACCAGTACTGTACCCCAGTATAATACAGTGACAGACCCATCCCCACCAGTACTGTACCCCAGTGTTATACAGTGACAGACCCGTCCCCACCAGTACTGTGCCCCAGTGTTATACAGTGACAGACCCGTCCCCACCAGTACTGTACCCCAGTGTTATACAGTGACAGAACCATCCCCACTAGTACTCTACCCCAGTGTTATACAGTTACAGACCCATCCCCACCAGTACTGTACCCCAGTGTTACGCAGTGACAGACCCATCCCCACCAGTACTGTACCCCAGTGTTATACAGTGACAGACCTGTCCCCACCAGTACTGTACCCCAGTGTTATACAGTGACAGACCCGTCCCCACCAGTACTGTACCCCAGTGTTATACAGTGACAGACCGGTCCCCCACCAGTACTGTAACCCAGTGTTATACAGTGACAGACCCGTCCCCACCAGTGCTGTACCCCAGTGTTATACAGTAACAGACCTGTCCCCACCAGTACTGTACCCCAGTGTTATACAGTGACAGACCCGTCCCCACCAGTGCTGTACCCCAGTGTTATACAGTGACAGACCCGTCCCCAACAGTACTGTACCACAGTGTTATACAGTGACAGACCCGTCCCCACCTGTACTGTAACCCAGTGTTATACAGGGACAGTCCCAACCAGTACTGTACCCATGTGTTATACAGTGACAGACCTGTCCCCACCAGCACTGTACCCCAGTGCGACACAGTGACAGACGCCTCCCGACCAACACTGTACCCCATTCTACAGTGACCGATCTGACTCCAGCAGTACTGTACTCCAGTGTTATACAGTGTCAGACCTGTACCCCAGTGCTGTGCAGTGACAGACCCATCACCACCAATACTGTGCCCCACTGTTATAGTGACAGACCTGTCCCTACAAGTACTGTACCCCAGTGTTATACAGTGATAGATGCCTCCCGCCCAATACTGTACCCCATTCTACAGTGACCGACCTGACTCCAGCAGTACTGTACTCTCGTGTTATACAGTGTCAGACCTGTCCCCACTGGTACTGTACCCCAGTGTTGTACAGTGATGGACCCGGCCCCACCAATACTGTAACCCAGTGTTATACAGTAACAGACCCATCCCCACCAGTACTGTCCTCTCGGTTTTATACAGTGACAGAACTGTCACCAGCAGCACTGTAGCCCAGTGTTTCACAGTGACGGACGTGTGCCACCAGCATTCTACCCCAGTGTTATACAGAGGTACCGGTCCCCACCATTACTATGCCCAAGTGCTATGCAGTGACCGACCTGTCTCCACCAGTGCTACCCCAGTGTTATACAGTGACAGGCCTGTCCCCACCACTACTCTACCCTCATGTTATACATTGACAGACATGCCCCTCCTGTGCTGTGCCCCAGAGGTATACAGTAACAGACCCAAACCCAGCAGTCTTGTACCCCAGAGTTTTACAGTGACCGATCCGGTAACACCAGTACTGTACCCCAGTGATATAGAGTGGCAGGCAGTCCCAACCAGTATGTTCTCCAGTGTTATATCGTGACAGGCCTGTCCCCCACCAGTACTGTACCCCTGTGTTATACAGTGACAGACCTGCCCCCACCAGTACTGTACCCCTGTGTTATACAGAGACAGACCCATCCCCACCTGCACTGTACCCCAGTATTATACAGTGACAGACCTGCCCCCACCAGTACAGTACCCCAGTGTTATACAGGGACAGTCCCAACCCAACCAGTACTGTACCCCATTGTTATACAGTGACCTTCCTGACTCCAGCAGTACTGTACCCTGGTGTTATACAGTGACAGACCGGTCCCCACCAGTACTGTACCCCAGTGTTATACAGTGACAGACCCGTCCCCACCAGTACTGTACCCCAGTGTTATACAGTGTCAGACCCATCCCCAGCAGTACTGTACCCCAGTGCTATACAGTGTCAGACCTGTCCCCACTGGTACTGTACTCCAGTGTTATACAGTGACTGACCTGTCCCCACCAGTACTGTACCCCAGTGTTATCCAGTGACAGAGCTGTCCCCACCAGTACTGTACTCGTGTTATACAGTGACAGACCTGTCCCCACCAGTACACTACCCCAGTGTTATACAGTGACAGGCCCGTCCCCACCAGTACTGTACCCCAGTGTTATACAGTGACAGGCCCGTCCCCACTAGTACTGTACCCCAGTGTTATACAGTGACAAAGCCGTCTCCACCAGTACTGTCCCCCAGTGTTATACAGTGACAGACCCATCCCCACCAGTACTGTACCCCAGTGTTATACAGTGACAGAGCTGTCCCCACCAGTACTGTACCCCAGTGTTATACAGTGACAGGCTCATACCCACCAGTACTGTACCACTGTTACACTGTGGCAGACCTGTCCCCACCAGTACTGTACCCCAGTGTTATACAGCGACAAACCTGTACCCCAGCGCATTGTCCCTGTGTTCATGGAGTTGTTAAAATTTTCTATTGCTGGATTGATTGTGGTTTTTGGCCTTTGTTGGCATGAGCAATGTTTTATGTAAATATGCTGGCGATCTCTGGGCCTACCTGTTGGTTCAGTGCTGTTCGCACAGCAAATCCTTTGCACTACGACAGCTGATGGTTGTTTTCCACTGTAGGAATCCCCTTTCAGGTTATGTGCTTGTATTCAGGATTTGGTGCCCACTTGTGTCTGCAGAAGTGCGTACCAAGACAGGGTTTGATACCACTCTTGCCCATGGGAAGCTATGCTCAAGGGGAGCTCACACCTCAGTTTTTTCTTTTAAAGACAGCTCCGAATCCCTTAACCTGCGAACCACTTTGAACATGCATGACTTGCTGCTGGCTGAATTAGTTGAAATCTACTTTTGTCTTGTGGATTTGAGGATCCTGTTATGTAGTTCTCTTCAATTCTGTTTGTGGAACATGTCCTATGTTTTCTTCATGTATGGAACGATCTGTCTGGACTGTACGCAGAACAATACGTTTCATTGTACCTTGGTACACATGGCAATAAATCAAACTCTATTCAATTCTCCCAAAAAATGGATACTTGCTGACCTTACAACATTGGGATATTTCTTCATTGACTTTTCTCCAAGGCTTCACATCAAATTTGAATATTTGAGGGCTGGTCAGGTTTTCTTTGGTTGTTTCTGTTTGTCAAATGTGGTCTGAACATGTGTTTTTGGAGCTTTTCATAATCACTCTGTTGCAAACCAGATGCTTCCTCCCGAAAACCCCTGCAATCTATGTAAAGTCATTGAGAGCTCTGGCGCTATATAGACAACGGCTTTATTGAACTGTAATATCTTGTCCATCCAGGAATTGACTGAGATGCAGAACATTCCAAACTAAATTGAACCTCTCAACAGATAGCTGTGACGGGATGAGTGAGAGGCAACCAATGACCTCCCGCTACTTTAATCTCTGGTCGAAACATTCTCCTATCTCCTTTCCTCGGGTAATCTTGACTCTGTGCCTTTGTGCGTGTGTCCCCCCCCCCCCCCTGCAGATTTGTGACTGCCCCTTCTGGAGTTTCCACTTTCTGTCAACTTGAGTCTAACCCCAACTTCCAGGTTGTCATTGACTTCAGTGTGCTCCCCTACTCTTCTGCCCCCCTCCCCCCCAGTCCCCTGCGTACCCCACCCGACGATGGACACTACTCTCTGATAAGCCGAAGCACAAGAACATAAGATAAAGGAGTAAGTCATTCTGCCTTTCGAGCCAGCTTTGTATGATAAGATCATGGATATATTCTAATTCTCCGAATCTCAGTGCTGAATGGTCCATCCTTCATCCTAAAACGGTGACTGCTAGTTTTAGTCTCCCCACCAGGGGAAAGAGTCTCCCAGCATCTACCCTGTCAAGCCTCATGGGAATTTTGTTTAAATGAGATGACCTCATTCTGCGTAACTCCAGAGAGTACAGGTCTCGTCTACTCGCATTGCTCCTCATAGGTCAATTGCCTCATTGCCAGGAATCAGTCTAGTGAACATCTGTTGCACTCCCTCTGGGTCAAGTATATCCTTCCTTGGGTAAAGAAACCAAAACTGTGCATTTTACTGCAGATGTGATTTCATCAAGGCTCTGTATGAATCATCAGAAAACCATAGAATTCCCACAGTGCAGGGGGAGACCATTTGGCCTATTGAGTTTGCACCGACCCTCCAGAAGAGCACCAACCTAGGCCCACTCCTCCATCCCATCTCTGTAACCCCACCTAACCGGCACATCTTTGGACACTAAAGAGGACGTTTTATGGCCAAACCAGCTAACCTGCTCATCTTTGGACAGTGGGAGAAAACCGGAGGAAACCCACGCAGACACAGGAGAACTTGCAAATTTCACACACACAGTCGCCCAAGGTCGGAATTGAACCCAGGTCCCTGGTGCTGTGAGGCAGCAGTGCTAACCACTGTGCCACCCTTCCTACACTTTAGTCCCACTGCAATAAATGCTAACATATAATTTACAGGGACAGTGAACTTGTGCCTCTCTGCTCCATTTTTGTTCAGGTGAGAGCCCTGAGATAATGCTGGTGCCTGCTGCACCCGATCCTCCTCTTACACCACTTCCCAACCTCCCTGTCTGACAGAGGAACAGCCATTTCCCCGGCTCTTCGT